>NW_017728962.1:36141-40055 GCF_001723915.1 Gavialis gangeticus
CCCCCCCCCCCCCCCCCAAAACCCAAGTCTGAAATGAACACCAAATGGTCGAATGAATCAGTCTGGAGTTAATTAATGAGTTATATCAAATATTAGAGTAATATGTTTTTATTATAAAAATATCTCCTGTCATAGATGGAAGTAGCAATGTAATTTGTTTGGGGGTCTCTTCTTCAGCAAAGAAGTGGCACAGCTGAACTTGCACAAACATCACAAATTATCATTTGGCATCTTTAAATGAAAACAAAGCTTCCGGATGACAACTATTTCATCACTGGCAAGTGTAAACAAAGTAGTATTTTTTTATTTTTTGCCCAAATCAAGCAACTTTATACAGACCTAATTCTACAAGTATGGTAAGAAAAATATTTTTCTTGTTTTATTTTTTCTTAAGATATACTATAAAAACCATAAAAACAACATTCACCAAAGATATGCAGACCACTTAGAAATATACCTGGATTTCTGTTTAGGTTTTTTTTTTTTTTTTTTTTTTAAACAGAGACTGATTTGTTTACTGTTTGACCACTAAAACCCCACCTCACACTTCTGATTTGTTCTGTTGCATCTTCGGAACAACCCGTGGAAAGTGACTGCTCCAGTATAATAAATAAAGCAAGTGGTAAAGGTTCCTCAGAACCATTGAATTTTTTTTTTTCAATTGGAATAATGGAAACATACTGGCAGCCTCAGAGACAGCATAGAAAAGAAAAGAGCATAGCACCATTTTCAAGTTGCCAGATTCACAACTGTTGAGAAAGAGGCAGTAGTGTTAATCTGGAAGTGGTAATACCCACTGGCACTTGCTGAATGTGATTAATATAATGGGATTATTGTCAGAAGTGCTTTTTAATATGGATAGGCAGACACGGCTATATAAACAATGAAAGTAGTCTGGTATTCAATGCTTCCATTGGTGCTGTAGGACAGAGCTCTGACTCTCATTCGGTAAGTCTCTGGCTCCCTTAGCGGTCTGGTTGTGAACACCACTCCTTTTAAGTTTTCATCTCTCAGAGCAAATGGTATTGTTGGGTCCTCATCTACCATTAGGAAAGTTGTTCTAGGATGCATGACTTGATCTTGAGTGTAGGCAACTAGTCGGATTAAATCCTGATTGGCAGCTATTCCAAATGGGAGAGAAACAAGTTTGTACTCCAAGGCATATGGACTAAGGGCACATTCCAAGTCATTGGGTGGACAGTTCTTGAGACAAAACCTAGGAAATAAAAACAGCATTTTGATGTAGCTAAATGGAAAGCACACTGCAGGCTGCTCATAAATAAGTACTGTTACACAGGCTCACTGACACACAGAGAGACTAGACTGATAGCTTTAAGCACAAATGTATGTTACTTTTAGTTGTATGTCAATAGCACACAGTCACCACAGAAAAGAGAGACCCTCCTGAGATTGCTTATAGCATATTTACGGCTGCAATAAGTGTTTTTGATTATCATGTTTCTGTCACCCCTAAAACAAAAAAAAATGGGTTGGGAGAAGGTCTGACTAATATGAGTTAGACTGAGCAAGTGACACCAATTGGAAAGAGTTTTAGCCCAGCTAATCAGATCTGAAAGAAACTACAGGGCATCAGCTGTTCCAAATTAAGTTCCATTTTGGCTGGGAACATATCCAGAAGATGGTTTTTGATTGTGAAGCTGGTCAAACACTTTGAAAGGTAAAAAAAAAAAAAACTCAAACAAAACAAACAATGAGATTTTCAGAAGATGGCAAAAAAGGTTACTTGGGGAATTTAAAAACAAATTGAAATATGAAAAAGCTGACTGTGATCATTCAGCATGATCTATTGCCATTCTCTTAATGACTAGTCAGCCACAACACAAATTAATAAAGGTGCTCTAAAAATGAGAGTTTGGCACAGCACAAAAATAAATAAAGGCCAAAAGAATTCTGGCTTGTGTCATGCTCAGTTGGTAGCAACTGAATTTTGTTTTTGTTTAATATAAAAGTAGTAATAAAGGATCTATAAAAAGAATCAGAAGTCACAACTTGTGCAGACCTTTTGCAGTCGGGTTTTATTATTTGGTCAGTCACAAATCTATTATTGTTCCATATTGTTAATCTTTATGAAGTGGCCGGAGTCCAGTCACTTAGGTTAGAGACAGACATTACACATACACTGATTTAAGTGATAAGAAACTGGTTTAAACCTGTAACAGAACAATAGTTCAGTGCACGTAAACCAGTTTGAAAATGGCTGAAACTGGTTTGAGATAAACCTGGTTGAATGTAGTATCAGACTTAACAGATTTGGCTCAAACTGGCAATGTGTGTCCCAGGTCCCTTCCTGGTTTCATTTAAATCAGAGTCCCCCAGCATCCTGGCATGCTCTTTGGGCTGGGTTCTCTGCTCCACAGCAGAAATGGCCCCTCCCCTCTGCTCCTTGGCTGGAGCTCTGGCAGAGACTGCAGGTGTCTGTCTAGATTCCCCCTGCTCCCCCACCACCCCCTGCTAATCAGGGATTCCCCCCTCCTCTCTGTCTTACATATACACCTCTCAGCATTAGCTAGCATACCACATGCTGGCTACAATCCATGTTGTGGGAGACGACAAAGGTAGACAGGACTGCGTCCACTTAGGCCTTTTCAGAGCTAATCAATGTGTAGCTGGTAATATCTTTCCATTCCTTCCCTGGAAAAAGTTGTTTAAGAAGAGCTTGAACTAATGAGAGAGTCTTTGTTTTTCTGCTAGGGTGATACATGCTGATAACAGACTAATAAATGCTCTGCTATCAAGGGTGGGGGGGAACCCCTCCCTAATCAGAGCATCTTTCAGGGGCCTGGCCATGGCCCCCTCACTTCAGCACTGCGGAAGGGGAGGGGGGGCTGCACTAGCACCCCCAGCTTCTAGCCTGAGCCACTGCAGGTATGTGCCTGCATTTCTGGGATGTCTGTATGGTTACAAATCAGTTTAGCCAGTCAGGTTAGACTAACCTGCATAGATTGAATCAATTTAGGCTCAGGCTTTTTGAATGTCTGTCCCTAGCCAAGCTGGCTATGGCCCATGCTGTGGCAGACAGGACAAAGGCAGACAGGACTGTGTCAGCTTAGGGCTTTTTGAAGATAATCAACAGGTAGCTGGTAATGTCCCTCCATTCCTTCCTTGGAAAAGCTGTTTAAGAAGAGCTTGAAATAATTGAGAGAGGCTGCTGTTTTGTTAATGAGCTGATAAACACTGAGTTAGGGGTGATAAACACTGTTAGCAACTCCCTGCTGGGCTGCTCAGGAGGGGGAAGGGGAACCGCTCCCTAATCAGAGTGTCCTGCAGGGCCCTGGCCACACCCCCATCAGTACAGGATTGTGGAAGGGAAGGGAGAGCTGCATGTGCCTGCATTTTTTCAGTCCAGAGGGGATGTCTGTGCAGTTACAAACCAGTTTAGCCTAGCCAGGTTAAACTAATCCGCAAAGATTGAATCCATTCAGGCTCAGGCTTTTTGAATGTCTGTCCCTAGCCTTAATGTCTTCCCATGCATCAATGAACCTAAAAGAAATTAAAATAAAACCTACCCAGAAAGAGGATCTCGCTGGTAGTTTGGTGGACAGGGTGTATCTATACACTGATAGCTTCCTCTCATGTTAAAACACATTCGATTTGATCCACAATGAATGTTCTGTTCTAAGCACTCATCAACATCTGATTGAAAAAAAAATGTACATAATAACTGGTCAGTATTGGAATGAATTTCAGACACAGACAAAGTTTAGCAAATTGATATCTAAAAATTGCCAGACCAGAACATACACTACATATGAATGAGTAAAAGTGTTCCATACTTGACCTTGCATGCACCTATTCTTAGAATCCCACCTTGATATTTGATACAGTGAAACTAGTAAACTCAGCATGCCCTTATGATACCATTTTTGGCAGGTATGGAAGAGAAGCTAAAGATC
>NW_017728962.1:45055-73390 GCF_001723915.1 Gavialis gangeticus
CAGCTTCTAGCCTGAGCCACTGCAGGTATGTGCCTGCATTTCTGGGATGTCTGTATGGTTACAAATCAGTTTAGCCAGTCAGGTTAGACTAACCTGCATAGATTGAATCAATTTAGGCTCAGGCTTTTTGAACGTCTGTCCCTAGCCAAGCTGGCTATGGCCCATGCTGTGGCAGACAGGACAAAGGCAGACAGGACTGTGTCAGCTTAGGGCTTTTTGAAGATAATCAACAGGTAGCTGGTAATGTCCCTCCATTCCTTCCTTGGAAAAGCTGTTTAAGAAGAGCTTGAAATAATTGAGAGAGGCTGCTGTTTTGTTAATGAGCTGATAAACACTGAGTTAGGGGTGATAAACACTGTTAGCAACTCCCTGCTGGGCTGCTCAGGAGGGGGAAGGGGAACCGCTCCCTAATCAGAGTGTCCTGCAGGGCCCTGGCCACACCCCCATCAGTACAGGATTGTGGAAGGGAAGGGAGAGCTGCATGTGCCTGCATTTTTTCAGTCCAGAGGGGATGTCTGTGCAGTTACAAACCAGTTTAGCCTAGCCAGGTTAAACTAATCCGCAAAGATTGAATCCATTCAGGCTCAGGCTTTTTGAATGTCTGTCCCTAGCCTTAATGTCTTCCCATGCATCAATGAACCTAAAAGAAATTAAAATAAAACCTACCCAGAAAGAGGATCTCGCTGGTAGTTTGGTGGACAGGGTGTATCTATACACTGATAGCTTCCTCTCATGTTAAAACACATTCGATTTGATCCACAATGAATGTTCTGTTCTAAGCACTCATCAACATCTGATTGAAAAAAAAATGTACATAATAACTGGTCAGTATTGGAATGAATTTCAGACACAGACAAAGTTTAGCAAATTGATATCTAAAAATTGCCAGACCAGAACATACACTACATATGAATGAGTAAAAGTGTTCCATACTTGACCTTGCATGCACCTATTCTTAGAATCCCACCTTGATATTTGATACAGTGAAACTAGTAAACTCAGCATGCCCTTATGATACCATTTTTGGCAGGTATGGAAGAGAAGCTAAAGATCAGTTTGCCTTTGAAACTAGAACTACTTTCTTACCTCAAAGCAATGAACATCATAGTCCACACTACAGGCATACTGGCAAAATCATGCAAGATAGCTTATCAAGGTAGAAGGGGCAAGCATGTTTACATAGCTTTCTGATGACTTTTTTTTACAGTTTTATTGTAATATTTCTGGCTTAAATGTGTTCAAGTTGGAATGATGTTGCCTGCCTCATTTCCCTTACTAACTTGTACACTGGGAAAGAAGTGCTAATAGAGTCCTTGCTAGGACCCAGAACTGCCTACATGCCTGTGGGGAAAGACAGACGTACCTTCAGCAACAAAGGAATTCAATAGCTTCGGGTGGGCTTCCTTTGGAAGAGATACCCAGAGGCATCAAAGGAAGCAGAGGTCAGCATTGTAATGGACAAAGCAGCCTGAAAATAGGGTGTCAGTTTGGGGGCTGGAAGGTCTGAGGCAAGGAAAGAGCCATGGTACTCTAGGTTGCTTGGGCCGCACAGAACGGAGACAGAACAGCTGAGCTAACCTCGGGGTAACCAGGGCTGTGCAGGATGGACTGGGAACAGAAGTACTGTTTGACCTTTTGGAGGGGGCAGGATCTTCTGGCTCTGAGGCCTTTGCCCCTTACTAAATTCATTTAATGAGATGGAGGGGTCTGTTTTTGCTACTTGGAACTCAGGGTGCACTCCTTTCCGTTTGAAGTGGTAAAGGCCCCCTCTTAGGAGATGAACTGGAATGTAGCTCCATTTTTAAATAATGTAAAATTTTCTGTAATGAGGAAACTCATAACCCCTTTTCTTGGGATACAGATTTTGCTAATGCAACATTCTAATGCCAGATATTTTTGGAGTTTAAATTGGAGAGCAGCAAGTCAGTGCCTGCAGTTTTATTTACTATGTAATGTGTCAGATGTCTGTATATTTCTAAGCCAGCTTGGACAGGTATCAAAAAGGTTGTGCCAATAGGTGCATCTACACATAATCTACTATTATTAGGTGCAGCCTAATAATACTGCACAGTAGTGTGCCAGGCAAAAACCTGGGCTAATATGCTGCTGCACAGTAGTATTAGGCTACTGTATAGTTAGCACCTGTAAAAACCCATGCGCTGGTGTTACTGTATAGTAGTGCCAGTTACTGTCCATTGATTTAGTACTTGGTTATCCAAATACTAAATTTAATGTGGAGTAACTACAGTGCATTAATGAATGCATAGATGCATAGTTTCAACCTCTTATGTCGGTAGAGTTGCAAGTCATATCAAATAAGCTTGTTTATTTCTGGTGCTCCCTGTTTCTACTCAAAAATAGCCTTGCTTGAGGTGTTTTTAATTCTGGGCCCATCCAAAACACCTGCTTGAAGACAGAGTGGCTCATATAGTTTGGTAAATGGCCTGAACTATTTCCCTACTCAGCACAATTCTTAAATATTAATTTATGTTTAAATTTTAAAAATTAAAAATTATGTCCAAAGAAAGGATATAGTTTTTCAAACAGATAAGGAGCCCAGTAGAGGATGTGAACCAAAGAGAAGACAGGTCCACTGGGACCTTTTTTTTTTAATTACTATCATTTCAGTTGTTGTTTTTGTTTTTATTCAACTAGCCAACAAATTGTTGGTCACAACTGGAGATATGGATCCAAACTTTACCATCAAACCAGTTCAACCTTGAGGACATTCTGAAAACTGAACTCAGCAACAAATTTTGTAAATGATGTTACAATGGGTTGAATCAAAGCTCCAAATCTAAAGGCCCCTGAAACTTTGAGATGTTTGAAATTTAAATATTAGTTTTGTGCCTTGAAACCACATTGGAAGGGGATGATATATGTTTGTAGATGGACTATGAATTTGGTTCCTGTCCTGTCTCTGTACTTTCCCTCCTGGAGAAAGGAAGAGATTTACTTACCTTGGCATGTTTTGCCATTGATCATAAGACGATAACCAATTGGACAAACACAGTGATAACTTCCTAAGGTGTTTCTGCACTCATGCTGGCAGGCATCTCTGGTTTCACATTCATCAATATCTGAAAGAAATCCATGGAAATGTAAACATTCCTATTCTACAGTGAACAGATTGTCTCTTTGGGTACAGAACCTCTCAATATCATCCTAATCCCAAACCCTCCAAGTGCTTAATTTTTCTCTTTGTATAAAATGCATGTGTAGGGCTTCTGAGGAGATTTAGGAATCCTGCTTGTCATGGTGGGGGGAGAGCAAGACTAAGAAAGCCTTTTCTTTCACAATTCATATGTTCAATTGCTCCTAATTCTCTTTCATTTTTTCTCATGCTTTGCACTACTGGGGCTCTGTCTCTAGTTGACTTAATTACTTTTACTAAAATTACTGTTGAGGGGTTCCTTTCTTATTTAGGAGAGCCATTTTCCAATTGGTATTATACATTCTAATAAGAGAGTTCAGTGCTGGACAGTGAGCACATGGGGAGAGAAGGAAGATTGTGGTGCATTCATCCTACAAAATCTGCATCAATGAAAAGTCCCAGACCAATGACACTCAGGCCAGGAAGCACGCGGAGATGACTGGGGAAGACACTGATCCAAGGTATGTAGACAATATACTAGGCCTACATATCTCCAGTGGAAGTCTTTAGTTAGGGGACCTGCTGCTCCAGTTTAAAGTTTACCAAACAGGTGCAACTGCCTCCCTTGTAAATTGCCATCTCTCAGGCCACATGGGTGAATTAAGCTCAATATCTAGGAAAAGTCATAATTACTGTTTTTTGTAAATATACATTTTATCTTTGTGAACTAAAATTATCTGCATTAGACTAATAAGCTAGCAACTGCAAGCAGACTAAGGAATTTAGGCCTCTGACACATATTTCATTACAACATGATTAACCTGTTGATCACACCTTAAATAGTAACACACCCACATGTTCAAGTCAATTTATGGTGTGATACTGCAGTAAATGAGCCAAAAAATATTCCACTTATAATGCATAACATTTTTGTGGCTTGTTTGCATCATACCTTAAATTGATTGTGTGGCAGGTTGATATTGGCTATGACAGCTGAGTGTTGGGATCCAGCAGGAGGCAGCCCCAGGGTCTGGGACACAGCTGGCACCCCACCCAATCCCCAGAGGCACATGGGGGCACAGTTAGCCTGATATCAGGAAGCATCTCCCTGCTTTTGGTCTCATTGCACCCCAAACCTTTTAAAAAATGTGTGTGTTGCTCAGCTGCACACACATTTTTTACTCATTGGGGTGCACCAGGACCCCAGGATTGAGGAGCAGCTGCTCAATCCTGGGGTGCCCATGTGCTACAATGTGTAAAAATCCAAGTGCAGGGTTTAACATCCCCAGTGGGGGAGGTCCTTAGGCTCACCTTGTCCACAGCCTCTCATCCCCTTTGCCCTAGCAGTGCATCCAGAAACGGTTCTGATTGTTGGCTGGTGCTAGAAACTGCACTGAGACAGGTGCCAGACCCCAGTTTAGTGCCCAGCACCAGCTGACAAATAAGCTGATTATCAGGCACTCAGCCAGGCACCTGGCTTTCAACTTGCTAGTGTGTGGGAGGGGAGCCCAGGATCATGGAAAGAAAGTAGGATACATCTGGCATCTACCATATTTACTTGAATACAAGAGGTTTCCCTACCCCACAATCAGCAGGAAGGAGAAAGACCCTCATCTTACACTTGCATACAAGAAAGCCTCATTAAATACACTGTCTATCATTAAACTGCTGCCAAAAGTCACATGTGCTCAGTAATAACAAACTATAAGGTTGATTAAATGCAGCCAAAACTGAGCATAAGTATAAAATACATGACCCATATTGGGCAAACATATTGGTGGGGACCTATCACAGTGATAGATTAGTGCAGCCCAGCTGAATAAGATGTATGGTATTGCCCATTGAGCACAGTCCCCCTCAGCATGGACTTTTTAAAGTCATGGTGAGCTACTACACTGCATGCATTTCAACTTCCTTTTTTACTCCCACAGCTCATCTGTGCCTTTGTTTCCCATTTTCAGTGATTCTTGTTTCTTCATCAGCCTTATATATATGGCAGACATCACCAAATGGATCCCCAGACAGTTCACCCAGAATCCTTCTGCCCCTCCCCCCATTATATATAATTAATGTGGCCCTGCCCTCCCTGAGGTAGCAGTGAACCAGGTTACTATGAACCTCATTTGCTTATAAATTTTTGGAGGATCCCAGGACTCATGACAAGAACACCCAGGCCCAGTTATAAGTGGGGGGGCTAATTATCATAGGGATCCTTTGTAGGGGTATCTGGAGTACACAAACATACTGAGCAGTGCTGAGCTGTGGGGTCACCATGGCTTGAAATGGTCTTGATTCTGCTGAGACCCAACCCAATGAAATATGTGGTAAATCATGAGCCTTTTGACATTGACTTGACATCATACATAGTGGGTGTGTCTATACAAGACACTAAATGCACATTAGTTTAATTCTACTACACATTAGCACATCATGCAAAAAGCATACTACTGCTCAGTAGATCTTGTCTAATGTACAGTAGTATTACAAAAAAATTATTCTGCACTAATGTGCTGTGCCAATTATGTCACATTAAGTTAATATCTGTTATTACAGGTACTAAACTTAATGTGCTGTAATTACAGCACATTAATGAATATGTAGATGCACACCCAGTTTGTACTATATCAAAGAAGGTACAAAAATGCTGCTTAAAAGTATGTTTCTAGAGTACCTGTGTTAAAACTTGTAACGATTTCAAAAAACACAAAATGTATCAGTTGTGAATAAACTAAGTCTATGGGTACTATATGCAAATTACTAGTTATATTTATTTCAATGTCAGTGTTTTCAAATTTGCTTCTCACTTCCACATGCTCAGGGAGAATAGGGTTTGACTGTAAGGAGTGGAGGAAGAGGCTACAGGGGGAAGAAGTTTTGGGGAGGCAGAGGGCAAGGGAGCCACCTTATTCCTCAAATTTATTTGCCTTGATCTAGCAGTGGGAGGGGAACAAATTCAAAGCAAACCTCCAATAACTGAATTCTATACCTGGAAAATTATAACAAATGTATACATATTCCTTATATAAAATCTAATTATTGGAGGGGAGTTGTCTTGTCTTATATTCAGGGATGTTTTATCTTCAAGTAAATATGGTAACCCCCAATTTCATAATCATGCATCCTGTGCAGTAGAGTCCTCTTTCCAGCCAAACTTTCATTGGCTAGGAATTCTGATAGGTGATTTACACCCAGGAGAATCAGCAGCTGTTTACATTCCCCTTCTTGTGTAGATTGCTTGAAATAAAAATTAATTGCTGAAGGCACTCTGAGAGCAACAATCATGCAGCAGATATTTTCCATCTAGGAATGTTAAAGACATTAATTTATATTTCCGTCTACAAGAATATTACAAGAATATTACTTAAAGAAACAGATGCTTTATGACAGACTGTCCACCTTCCATAGAAATGGATGGTGCTCAGAGAAATCAGTTTAACGTCTCCTACTGAATCAAGCAGTGTTCCAGGTCTTTCACTGAAAAAGTCAGGTCCACAATAGGTGGTACTCACATACTGCTGACACCTTGTCAGTACAAGATAGGTTAAGGTCTATTTGACTGCAGCGTATGTATATTAGCACCATTATTTTATACCTACAACATAGTAAATGAAAATCGTAGGGGCAAAAAGCTCACTCTATAACTTACATCTTCAGTATGCATGCCAGGTATGTGCACATTATGTGACGAAGACTACACCATCATATTGAATGGGTACAGGAAAATTTCAAGAGGCAAACATGCTCTTATTCACTTGCACTGAATTGTATGATACGCTATATGGCTGAATAGCCCTTGGAATCAATAATGACACTTGCAGAGAAAAGTGCTACTTAATATGGGAAGAGCGTCAGAATCTGGTCTTTATATAGCTGCTAATTTCAAATGGCACTTCTACACGTGCTCCAGGGGTGGGGGTACTTTAATTAGAGTGGCTCTTGCTTTAGTTCAATGAGCTTTAGTTCAAGCACCCCCGCTGCCATTTTGAAGCACAAGGATGCTGATACATGAGATGCAGCGGTTGGCTGGAGCATGGTAATTACCATTTTCCAGCAAACTCGATTAATCAAGTCTGCTCTGACACACTGTAATTACTGCACATCAGAACAGCCTCGCAGCATGTCTACAGGCACCCAAAAAGATTAAACCTCTTCCCAGCTTTTGCCAGTTGTCACTTCTGCTGATCATTTTTTAAACTAGAAGTCAGCATTACTCAAAGGAATCTTCCCACTTCCTTTCCACCTTGGTCCACTTATGGCTTGTATTACTTTCTTGCTAGTCTGTTATGGAAACATACACACAGCTTGTTGCATGCTCTGGTCTGCAGATCTCTTTCTGGACCCTTGTCTAGCCTACAGTGAATGTGATCTGTGGACACCCAGAGAATCTGAGTGGCTACCCAATAAAGACTAGCTTGTAAACATGAAGAGACTGAGCCCACTGCTTAAAAATACATCTGGCAGTTAATATCACATGCTAAGGTGCCTTTAGATTTCCTAAGAAGTAGAGTTACGCTTGTGATAACAAAGAACATAGAGCACTTTTCTTCAGTGAAAGATAGCAAAGAGTTTGAGAGAGAGGCGGTATTATCGTCTTGGTACAGATGGAAAAGTGAATCGTAGAATGGCAAAGTGCTTGACTTTCAGTGGTACTGAACATCTGCAGTTCCTAATGCCTTCAGTGGGACCACTAAGGTTCAGAGCCTCTGAGAATCAGGCCAACAGTGGCTTGCTAAAGGTTGTAGGGATGGGTAGTCCAAAGGAGAATCCGTGGTTCCATACTCCTACTTTCAGAGAAAGGCAATACTCTTATTCTTATTTCCTGACCTTTGCAGGACATTTTCTTTGTCCCTCCATACTCAGTAGGTTGTTAAGTATACCATAATTCCTATGTATTTAACAAGCCATGGCATCCATTTTATAAACTGTGCATTTATATTAAGCTTATGGATATGACTATCCCTTGGCCTATACCAGTGATGCTGTTGTTTGGTGCCCAGTCCTGAAATCCTTGTTCAGAATTTATTTGGGACAAATTCCCATAGAATTAAGTAGCGCTTTAATATGAAAAAGGGTCTACAGGGCTGGTGGTTGTTTTTCTTCACACCCATTGGTGGTTGTTTTTCTTCACACCCACAGAAAGAGAACAAAATTAAGTATTTTTTAGCCTGAGAATATACAGTGAAATAACATGCACTGGGGAGATGGAGGGGGACCTGAACATATTTTACTACTGTTTGTCTGGAAAAACATGCATAACTCCTTGAAACTTAACTATGGTCATACAAAAATTATAGCATCCCATGCTGTCATGCATCTCTAATGTATGAAATAGTAATCGAAGAGTAAGGTCAATATATCTACAACAAGAGAATTGGATAGATATGACTGACATTTACCTATACATTTGTCATTTCTTGCCTCATAGCCTTCAGGGCAAGTTTCTCTAATATTCCTTTTAGTCCTGGAGAAGGGTATTCTGCTGTTCCTATACTCTGAGTAGGAGCTGTAGAGATTTGAGGAGTGCCTGTAATATTGTTGAGGTTGATAGATGTCTCTCACAGGGGAGATTTGAGCATAGTTATAGCTACTATAATAAGCACCATAATCTGGCAATCTCTCCAATCCAGCGCAAGATTTCCCATCACCTAATAAATGCTGTCCTGGTGGACAGCCACACTTGAAGCTGCCGGGAGTGTTGGTGCACTGAACTGCGCAAGGCTTAGGTGCTTGTTCACATTCATTAATGTCTGCTCATGTGACATGATCCAGAACAACAAACCATGCAAAAAGGAGAAGAAAAAACAACACACAAAATATATCAGTCTGTAGAACAAACTGAGAACACAAATGAGATACCAAAGGCAGTAAAATATGAAAAGCCCAGTGCCAAAGAGAAAGGGGTACTTTACCATGTGCAGTAATATATCTTACTCCTCCCTTAAAGCTGGTTTTGCCATGAGAATGTGATTATATAAGCCTAAAGCTCTTTTGAGTATGCTGATCCTCATGGGAAGGCATTCAGTAAAGTAGACATTAAGGGGAAGCTGGCTATAAAGAAAAGATGTCTGAATTTTCTTCTCTCATTTCATGCTTGTAGGGTCTGAAAACACTGCTATCATTCCTATGGCCCCTTGCATTGCTCCTGAATAATTCCTATAGCGGCTAAGAGTCAAGCTGAAAAAACCCCAAACTTTTTCAGGAGGCTGACATTGTTACACTTAGGCTTGTTGACTGTTGGTAACTTCAGCCTCGTCAGCCTTTAGAGACTCTTCTGCCTGCCCCAGGAGTAAGTTCCCACTCTACTTATCAAAAGAATAGAGTAGTCTTACATGAAACCCTGGTGGGAAATGGAGGAGGAAGGAGCTAGAAGGATCCCCAGAAAGGTGCATAGAAAAAATGAAAAGACTAATCCATATGCTGTATATCTTGAGAGAGTCCTATTACAAGAACTATCAGGCCCAATATGCCATGAGACTGAGAATGAAATGAGTTACTGAGCGTGCCTTGGACTCAACCAACTTAAGAAGGAGCAGCACATGTGACAGTAGCAAAAGTTAAAGCAATAAGTCAGTCTTACTTTTTTTTCTTATACCAAAGCCATGCTCATGACTTACAGCTGAAGTGATCACTGACTTCAGGGAAAGCCAAAGCATTCACTAGACAGTATCCCTTTTTATTGTTCATTATGAATATAAGAAAATAATAAGAACTAGCACCTTAGATGTCTTAGTTTTTATTTATATTATTGGCCCAATTTTATTTGATCATAAACTCTAAGTGTAACAAATGCCTTGTACTTTGCATACTGTATGGTGCCAGTACAGCTATTGGTGTTATTTGTCTAATATTTATTACTTCAGTGCCAAGAAGCCTTAACCTAGACTTGACCCAATTTAGCTATGCACACACTATAAAAACATGTGCATGAACAGATTTTCAAGTATTTTACAAAGTCACGTTTCCACAAAATGCATGCATACATACGTACATAAATGTAAGTATGTATGTATGTATGTATGTATAATATCTTTACAATATATCATTTGAAATATATATATATATATATATATATATATATATGAATTGGTTTAGCCACGTCCTCCCCCTCTCCCTGAATTTTTATCTTACAGACTGAATCAGCAGCACTGACTAGCCTTCATTAAGAATAAGGCCTTTTTATTGGTTTTGCATGTGGAGTCTTTAGATTTGAACTGGGGGTCAGTCATTTCTAGCAGAAATGTTGCTTGCTTTTCTACGTTACAAAAATCAAGACTGTCCAGGACTTTTGAGACAGATCTGAGTTGAGGGAGGATGGGGGTGCAGTGAGCAGAGAGAATACTATGGTCTACAGCTAAACAGCTAAAATTTTGAAAACAAAATATTTCAGTTTAAATACATTCCTTACTTTGACAGTAAGTAAGCTAGATACTTTTTAAACAGAAAAAGCTAAGTTTACAAAGCAGCCAATGAGCATTTATAGCACCTAAATTTCAGGGTTTTTTCCTGTTCATGAATGCTTCTCACTATGGAAAATACTTGACACTATAGTGTGATAGCCATGCTACAGCTACTAAAATGTTAATGAGAAGTCTCTTAACTTCAGGTTTACATGGCTATGTAAGGAGTAAAAAAGTGTATACATTTTGTGGAGGCAGCACCACAATTTTTGCCCTCCAGACAGGAGATATAGCTAGAGTATGTATTCATGTGAATCCAAGGACTTATTTTATCCTGCATAGTAATCTGTCCAAAGAGGTAGAGCAGCAGGACCATATCAACTCCCTCCACACTGACTACTAGACCTAGATAGGTGTACAGTATTCATAGGCTATGCCATAGCAAAGGATGGTTAAATGTGTGCACTCTTTTGGCTCCATGAGTTGAGTTCTGAGATGAACTATGTCTGCTGAGATGACAATCCCTGCTGAAGGTTGCCCTCTGGGAGGTCCACACTATTCTCCTCACGAGCTTGTTTGTGAATCAAAGATGCTAGCACCCTACTGAATAGTGTACATACTGAGTGTGTCTACACATGCATAAACACTCCCAGACAGGCGTCCACACATGCAGGGAAATGGGAGCCAATTTGCTGCTAATGGCAGCAAACTATCTCTGCTTCCTGGGCCCTGAGATGGGCCCTGCTGCCTAGAGCTCCCCCTGGGTGCTAGCCCAGGGTCTGGCACGGAGCACTGGACCAGGAGACAACTGTCTCCAGGGCTAGGATATTGCCCCCTGCCCCCAGGGGGCTGCCTGCTGCCAGGGCGAGGACATGGAGTTCTTGGCCATGGCTCTCTGATTGGGGAAAAGGGACTTGGAAAGATCTGTAGAGGAGGGGCAGGTCCCAGCCCCCTGCCCCAATCTGCCAGTGGGGCACTTAGCATTGAGCTCACTCCTACCTGCCCCACTGAAAGATCGGGGTGGAAGGCTGGAACCTACCCCACCCCTGAAGCTCTTTCCAAGCCCTGTGCTTCAACTGGAGCATGGCGCTGGGACCTGACCCTGACTGGGATAGTTCCCAGCCCCTGCTCTGCAACTGTGGGGTTGGGGCTGGGGAGCCTGTTCCCCATCCAATTCTGCAATCACAGAGCTGAGTAGGGAACAGGATTCCCAGCCCCTGCCAGCAGTGAGTTCCCAGGGGCAGCTCCACAGTTGCGGGGCTGGTGCTGGGAGATCCTTATCTGGATCATTATCTCCCAGCACTGGCCTCCACAGTCATGCAGCTGGCACTGGAAGCTAAGGATCTCCCAGTCCTCCACTACCCAATCACAATGTTGGAGCAGGGGGCTTGGAGTTCCCCACTGCCAGGGCAGGAGGACATAGTCCCTGTCCAGGCTGTGATGGTGGAGCTCACCCCAGCAGCATGGAGCAATCTCCTGCCCCCTAGTGGCTAGCTGACTGGAAGAAGTTTTGCTCCCTGTGAAGTATATACACAAGAACTACTGCACAGTAAGTAATCACAAGTAATTTTGCAATTAGCAAATTTACTTGCGATTAGGTTTACTGAGCGGTAAGCATATGCACGTGTAGACGCACATGCCTACTGTATAGTAAACTACACTACTGCAGAGTAAAGCATCTCATGTAGATACACCCACAGATAACTACATTTATTGTCAAAGGAACTAACTTAAGAAAGGCTATTTGGTGTTGACCCTGCAAGGATTTTCCTAAATTCACCCCAATATGCTTGGTTATTACAGAAAACATGACATACATACTCTACTGTTGATCCAAGATCTATGGAGTATTATACTTCAGTACAATAAAATTCCTTAACAGAACAATTTCAAGTAGGAATGGTCGACACATTTGTTTTGTTTTGAAATAATTAATATTATTATGAGCATTTTTTTGCTCCCTAACAGTAGGCTTATCTGTTTAGCTTATAGTCTTCAAAAGGGATAGTGTCTCTAGTCATGTTATAGCATAAAAAGCAGCCAAAAAGCAGTAGCTGAGTGTATGGAATGGTTGTTAGTGTAATGTGATTTCCACTCATCTTACCCACACAAGGTCTTCCAATTCCTTGAGAGCGATAACCTCTTGAACACCCACAACGGTGACTCCCCCGTGTATTCTCACAAATCTGGTTGTACCTGCACTGATGGGTACCATCTCTGCATTCATCAATGTCTAAAAGGAACAGAGGTAATAAATAGTGACTTAATTGTTCTTGAAACTTCAAGTCCTCTCTTTCTAAACATATTAAGATGGAGGTAAATAACAGCTGAGTTTGGTCCTGTCTTTTATGTACTTTCTAAGCTGAGGGAACAAAATACATTTCTTATCTGTAATAACATTGGACACTACCTGTTCACAACAATTGTGTGACAGACTATGATGAGTCTGGGTTATACTGGGACTAGATGTAGAAATAAAAAACAATCTTCCATCTTAATTGCATTTATTTACTTAAACCTTTAATAAGTTTCCAGTTGATTAGCAGTAGGTTTTTAATCTAACCAAATCCAAAATAAATGAGGTCAAAATCTGCTTTCCCTTAGTGCCCTATTTCTAGAAAGCGAGATATGATAAAACTCCCTTGAACTGATAATTCTTAAGAGCAGCTCTGAAACAATCTTGTAACAACCCTATAATCTCGACATAAAACCTTAAAATGTACTTGTAGAGAACAGGCACCCTCTATGAAACATTAGCATACGTAGCTCAAAAAGGGTACAATATTTCTTACTCCAACACTCAAATGAGTTTGTAAGTATGGAAATAGAGCAGTAGAGTCCAGCCCAGTTGTTCTTGGGAACAACCAGGGTTCAATGGGTCCTGGGAAAGTTTATCTTGGAAGAGTGAACATTTGTACACAAACCTTCTGAGAGAAGCTGCAGCACAGTCCTTCAGCATCCCAGTATGCCTTGCTCATATCTCACTTCCTGCCTATGGGTCCAGGGAGATAGTGTGACACTCAGTCTGGACTGTACTGCTTGAGCTGAGGAGGGAGCCCTTGCACACACCCCACACTGCAGGGAGTTGTGCTGCAGGGAGAGGCAGTCTGTGTCAACCAATCTGGGCTTCCCTAAGCACTGCTGTCAGCTGTCACTAAACAGACTGGGGGGTCTACAATACCCACTGAAATATGTGCATAGGGCCCCCTGGCTGCAGTGGCATGGCATTTGAACATTTGTTCAGGTAAGTTTTTCTATCAGGAAAACAAAACCAGGGGAATCTTCCTGGATCACTTGAACATATGTGTGCAGCCACTGACTCCATTACTACTATTTAAAAAAAAAAAGAGAGAGATGAGAAGAACAAACATATACTTTCACCATTTGTTTAAAGGGGTTAATGAAAATCTTGGGCACTTGGAGGACATCCAGCACCAGTTAACATGAATTTTCACAAAGCAGTCAAACAGCATAAGCCTGGCCATAAGTCAAAAGAAGTTAATGATGCTAGGTGTGAAATACAAGTAATTTATTTAGTTGTCTAGAAACAGACTTAGGTACTAATCTTGATGCATCACCCTTTGAAAATGTTGGCCAAAGCCCATATGCATTACAATCATGATGCAGTAAATGAATCCATATACCCACCAATACATGTTCCATTGTCTGCCTTAGTCATTCCATTTGGACACAGATCAATGCACTTATAGCCACCACGTGTGTTCTTGCAGTGCTGATCAGGTCTGCATACATTCTGCCTGCATTCATTTATATCTTTAAAAAAATTAGAGATGGATTTAAAATTAGCTGACTTGTTAATACTCTATTCCACAAAACCAGGGTAATCAAACCTAATTCTATTCTGTACATGCATCTACCTTCACAAATATGTATATAGTTGTGTATACACAGTTTGCCTGTCTCATGCATGTTTCACAGCCTCACTTGCACTTTTTCAATTATTTCATATCCAAGTGAAATCAAGTAAAATGATCTAGTTTGGTTTTGTAAGCTCATTCAAAAATCTTAAGGATTTAGAGGGGATATGTTTTTGCTGCATGCCCCTTTATAAAAAACTACATTTGAAATCAAATTAACGAACTACATAGACATTCTGTTTCCTGGGACCTAGTTTTCTTCCGTACCCATGCATTTTCTGCCTTTTAGCTGATATCCTGGGTCACATCCACAATGGAAACTTCCTATGGTATTGAAGCAATGCTGATGACAGGAATTGGATTCTTGGCATTCATTAACATCTGTTGAATAATACAAAGTCTTCAGTGTTACAGCTGTGGATCACCTTATTCATATACACAAAACATTGTTTTAGCATGTTTAACATTTTAAGCTCTTATTTGATCTCTAATTCTCATCTTCCCTTTTTATGCTTTTCCCCTATAGCAGTGGTCTCCAACCTTTTAAATACCAGACCACTTTTTGAATTAAAGTCCAACCCAGGATCTGCTGTGCCCTTCCCACCTCCCAGCATGTCAGCCTGTGGGGAGGAAAGGGGGGACAGATTGAGGCAGAGGGAGAAAAAATTATTTGGGGGTGCTGATCATGGTAGATCCTAGGTTGGACTTTAATTAAAAAAGGTAAGGCTGTGGGGGAAGGGGTGGGGGGAGGGGCAGATCAAGGCCCCAGCAGTGAGGGAGGGAGCAGGACACAGGCACGAGCAGGGTCTGGGGTGAGTGGGACCCCAGCTGGGCCACGTGGTGGGACAAGTGGAGCCTGGGAGGCACGTGATCCCCAATCTGTGTACAGGGCAGAGGCAGCTGCCGCTGTGGGCTGGGCTTTGAGCCCCATTACCTTGAGAACCATGCAGTGCAATGTGTGTGTCCTGCTGCCAGGTGGGCAGGGAGCACGTGGCAGCTTCAGCAGAAAGCAAAGCCTCCGCCCACCCCCTGCCCACTGATCAGGGGAGCACATGGCCCCCCGGCTCCACTTGTCCCACCATCGGGTCTGCCTGGGCCCCACTCACCTCAGCCTCTGTTCCTGCCTGTGCCCTGCTCCCTCCCTTCACCACTGGGGCCTCAATCTGCTATTTCCAGTGTAGGACTGGGCCGTGCTGCACTCAGGACAGGTGGCGGCAACACTGGGAAGGGGACTTGGGGGGGCTACAGTGAATTTCTGGGTGGCTGCAGCCCCCTGTAGCCCTCCTCCCAGGGCTGCCACCACCACCCACCCTAAGCACAGCCTTGTCCAGCCCTGCACCGGGAAGAACCTGGCACTACCCTGGCCCCAGCCTGCAGCAGCAGCTCACCCTCACCCCACGCGCAGATCTGGGGGCACATGCTCCCAGCGTGCATACCTCCCATCCCCGTGTCCCCCAGATGAGCCACTTGTGGCTCTGTCCCATGTCCTGCCCCAGCTGTGCAGTGCCTGCCTCTGCCACAGCCACAGCCACAGCCCCACTCCCTCCCTCACCACTGCTGCAGCCACCTGTGCTGCCCCACGTTTGGGAGGGGCATGTATACCCGTGATCTGTGCATGGAGCAGAGGTGGCTGCCTCTGTGTGCTGGGCTTCATGCCCCAAGCCCTGCTGTAGCTGGCCTGAGAGTGGCCCAATGCCACTGCATCCTGCTGCTGGGCTGAGCCTCACCCTCTGCCCACCTGGCAATGGGACATATGCTCCTGGAGCAGCTGCAGCAGGGCTCAGGACACAAAGCGCAGCGTGCAGCAGCAGCCGCCTCTGCCCCATATGCAGATGGGGGGGCACATGTCTCCCAGGCCTCTGTCGGGGTGCACACAGTGGCAGGAGCCCCCCATGCACATGGATGAGCTGCCCGGGCTCTGATCCTGTCACCACCCAGCCTGGCCAGGGCCCCACTCACCTCAGCCCCTGCTTCTGCCTGTTCCCCACTCTCAATGTGGCCTCAGTCTGACTGACCTGCTGGTCAAAGCGGGGCATGTGCATGCGTGCGCACAGTCCGGCCTCCCCTCCCCCCCTGGCTCAGATAGACTGTCCGAGGTGCTGCAGTTGACCAGTAGATTGCGATCAACTGGTTGGTGACCACTGCCCTTCACAATTTCATGTTCTTTGTGGAAACATGAAAAAAGCAGTTTTTGAGAACCCTGTAAAAATGGCAATCCCCACAATTTTGGTATGGAATCACCAGGAAAAAAAACTACTAAAAATAAAATTCTGGCTCCACAGTGGGTGCCTGTAGTCCCTCAGGGCCACTTAAGCCCAGCCTTGCAGCCCACCGGGGGGAAGGGAGAGGAGGGAAGCCACCAGCATGAGGAGGAACAGCAAAAATAGTGGCTGCACCTGCCACCCCTCACTGCTGATTGGCTGAGAGGGCTGCCCATTGACTGCCCCTCTCTGCCAATTAGTGGCAAGGGATGGAGCCCTCTTGGCCAATCAGCAGCAAGGAATGGGGCTGCTGAGGCCCCTTGGCCAATCAACAGTGAGAGGGCTGCAGTGAAAAGACCTCAAAAATGGTGCCCCACACTCTGAGTGGCCTGCAATTTTTCCCTACTCCTTAGCACAATTTAGGTACATCTCTACCTATAGGTAGTCAGGCATGCAAATATGGTGTCATGTAGAGAAAATTGCAGGCATACAGTGAAAATTTGTAATACCAGAACAAGAAAATGTATTTTCCTCATTCCATAACAATGGAAGATAGACAAAAGATTAAGGAATAATAATTTTACTTTATTTCAGTGCAGGTTTTTTCCTTTCTGAGAGTCTAGAGAGCAGAAATGCACTGAAGGCACCTTATCAGAATGGCCCAGAAAAACCTCAGAATAGTTTGATACGTGAGGACTGTAGGACTTTTATCTATACAGAACCAAACATTTCTTGGGAGAGATATTTACAAACATGGTTTAAATGAGAGAAGTATAGCTTGAGGTTAATAAATAAAGACCTCTTCATACCTTGGCAGCTTAGTCCATCAGATGTTCTTTTAAAGCCAATTCCACACCTAACCACACAGCGATATGAACCAATGATATTCTCACAGTCTTGACCTGCATGACAGGAATGTCCACCTAACGTGCACTCATCAATATCTACAATAAAAGCAAATAACAAGCATCAATACCTGTAAATGTAAAAGAGGTTTAAAATATCCATTACAAGTAAAAACTATAAATAAAAATATTTAACATTTTAGGAAATAAAACATTCTGGTATAACACACATTTGTCACCTGTAGATTTATATTCTGTGCCAGTGGCAAGAAGGTGTATACAAACAAAATTATTTAGGCTCCTGACTAACTTCTTAAGTCTGTTCAAAATCATGTGTCCAGTCTGTACATACCATTAAAAGTCTAGCTTACCGTGACATGTCCTTCCATCTGCAGATATAGTGAGGCCTTTGGGGCAGGAGCAATAATAAGTTCCTATGGCATTATGACAAACATGAGAACAAGGATTTCGCACTGCACATTCATCTTCATCTAAAAAAGGAGAAATTCAAGAAATGATTTAGTGACTTTAGAGAGAAATAAATAGGAGATATAGGGAAAGATGGTTCCTGGCCATTCCACAAAAGAAAGAAGTTGCAAAGTTCTTCCTTCTTGCATCTCCCCACAGTTGTGGTGGTCAAGCAGCAAGTCCTCAGGCTTGCCAAGACAACGTGATTCAGAATGACTCTAGGTAATGCAGCTCTGCTTTATTCTCAGTATGCTAAACACATAGAACTTGATTCTACACTGTTACGCCTCTTATGTATTAGTGAAGTTTTGTTACATCCAGTAGTGGTGTACTAAAACAAAACTGGAGTAAGGCCACAGAGAATGAAACTGCTGCGTTTCATGAATCAATTAACAAGGTTTGAATTGGTCTGTGTAGGTGAAAATACCAGCTTGAGACTATGTTTTGAGTTCAAATTAGGCATATTTTAAAACTCACTTTTTGTATTTTGTTAGTGCAGATTTTTATTTGAATCTACAGAAATGAGAAACGTGTATAGGGTAGATCTTTTGTTCAAGTTAAGGTTCTAGTTTTAAGAACAAGTAATATCAAACCTAGAATTGTCATATGTAGACTTGGACAGATCGTATCATTATAAGTGTTCCATCTTTGTGCTTTAAAACTTTTATTGCTTTATTTACTGCGCACAGTTTTTTCATAAAAAAATTAGACACCCAAAATTGGAGTACATATTTTAAGCAAGGAAACTCCATGATGGAATGGGAAGGCATGGGATTGTTGGAATGACTGCTTAGGGGCTGGCTCCATGCTGGGCGCCTGCCCCATGCAGGGGAGGTAGAGTCTACATGCCAGTTAAAGCTTTAATCCTGTCACAGCCACTGCCAAATTGGCAAAATCAGCCCAGTGAGCCAAATCAGCCAAAAGCTGCTGCCAGTTCAGCAGGAGCTATGACAACAGTAAATTTTTAGCTGTGAAGAAGCACAAAGAGAGTAAGTGATACTGAAGAGCAGATGTTTCCTGTTCTATATGACCTGTATTCAGCCATGAATCCAGAAAAATCTTTTTTCCCCCTTAATTCTGTCCAAAACAAAGTGTGTGTCTTATCTGAGAGGCATGTAGTATGTGAAAAAATAATTTTCTCTTTATTCTTTCCAGTGGATTTATGAATTGTTTTGTTGGGGGGGGAGGGTGAGAATTCAATATTTAACATTCAATTCAATTCAGTGAAGCTTTTAGGGTTTCATAAACTCTAACTTTCCATGTGGCTTATCCCTTAAAAGACACATTGTTCCAAAATAAATGCCAAATAACCACTAGTTCTGGCAATGAATGTAGTTACATAAATTTGTTATCCATTATTATCCATCATGCAAACACTACTCAATCAACTAGTAAACTGTTAAATACTTTTTTTTTTACTACAAGTACTGAGCTTCAAGTGGGTTTCTAGTCTTCGAAGTGATTTTCTTTCAGGGATTGTTTTAAATCACTAGCCTTTGATTCTTTCCTACAGTCAAAGCCACACACAGTTTTTACACACAGGTCATCATTTTAGCAGATAGGCCAACCAGTCAACAGATATACCTACACTTATCTTTCACTAGACCAATTCTGAGATTTTAATAAAAGTGGTAAACAGGGAGACTATATTGCTACTGTAAATGCTATAAGTTATCTGTAAATAAATACTGTAATTAATTCCTCAGGAGCTCTTATTCTGCTTCCTTCTGTGAGCACTAAATTTAATTTTAAAGAATAATTTGTATTGCCATGTTTCATAAAACTTGGTAGTGAGGCAATACACGTAAAATATATTTGATTACATGTATATGTAAATTATTTTTCATGTCCTTACCTGAACAGTAGGGCCCACCAAAATCCAGACTAAACCCACCAGGACATTGATTGCTGCGGTCTCCTGTGTGTAAAAGAAGCCAAACTTTACTTATGCATAAAAATGCAACTAACTCATATTTAGAAAACAGGTTAAAATTAAAAAGTTCCATTCCAGCAATTAATTAAACCCAATAATTTTTGTCCAAAGAAATGTCTATGTTTAGAAATTAAATATAACCATATAAATAACATAATAAATATAATATCACTCTCCTTGCTATGGGAAGTAACAGTTATTTTTGTTTTGTGTATTTATGCAAAGAAAACAGTCAAATCAAACTAAAATATTTTCCAGAATGACTGCAGGAAGTATCTAAGCTGGAGTGCCAAGGATCTCCCTATATGATGCCTCCATTATTAACATTCAGGTCACTCATGGTGCTTATACAAGTGACATTTTTTGCACAGTCAGGCCCTGAAAGTGCTCTGTAGTCATGACTTAACACGTGCATGGCTGCAGAGCACTTTTAAAATGGCTGATCATGCAAAAATTTAACTCTGGTCAAATGAAGTATTAGATGAAAACACTCTAAAGAAGAGCATCTTAGGGAATTTGTGTTCCCTCCTGGGTTAATTTTTTGCATGGTAGTAGGACTGTCAGTGGGAGAGGAAGAGAGTCAGGGAATGGCAGCACAGAGCTGCTGGCAGCTTTTGAATGGCCAGGGCTGGGGGTGGGGGGGAGGAGGGGAGAAAGCAGAGTAGAACACAGCCCCCGCACCTTGCAGGCCCCCCCAGCTACCCCAGCTGGAGTACCCGGGAGAGTTGGGCCAGGCCCATGAGGCAAGGAGGCTCTGTTCTACCCAGCCCTGCCTCCCCCCCTGTCCGCCCCAACCCCAGCTCTGGTCATTCAAAAGCAGCTGGCAGCTCTGTACTGCTGCTCCCTTTCCCACTCCCTCTCCCACTGACCACCCCAGAGCTGGGGTGGGGGGCTGGGGAGAGGGGCAGTCTGGCAGCCACCTTAGAGGCTGCTGGAGTACCTCCACCTGCTGCCCAGGTCTGGGCCTCTACTCACCCCCCATCCAACAGGTGAACATCTGTTGGGTCAGAGGGTTATAATTCATGGTGCTTTATGTAAAGAGCCATGAGTCAGAACAAGGCCCTGAATGTCTGTAAGCATCCTCAGCTTTACTCTAATAGGAACGGGGTGGAGGGAACAGAATTAGATGTCAAAAACTATGGGCATTCACTATAGAAAAGCAACACCTCACATTTATGTTCTGAAGGGTCAGCTAGTGCAGAAGGGTCAACATAAAACTTGCATTTAAAAAAAAATCAGTTTAACCCTGAAAAGTGGTTCTATAAAGACAGCAATGAGACACCATTGTATTCCTTGCATCTCGGTGTTCTTCTATAAGAAGCTGTTCAGTGAAAGTAACTTGAGAACAATGGGTTTGCAGATAGTTTTGGCTATAAACGTTTCATTAATGGTGCTGGTCTGTGAGATAAGAAGAATCTAGTTTGGCTTTCAAATTCCATGGTGAGTTTAGGGCCTCCTGTTAGAAAAATCATTGAACTTTGCAAATGAAACCACTGTGGGCTGAAAATTAATGGCATAGTGAACATGGATTGCCCCTACCATTCTTTCATTCCAGCAATGACATTTTTACAAAGTTCCTTTTTAGAATAAACTCACCCTTTAAGTCACGTATGTATATATGGAACTCAAAAAGGTAGACAGGCCTTGGTCTGGCCATCTACACTGGTGAATTTCATCTTTAAGAAGATCCTTCAAGTTTACATAGCAACAACCCATTACTCCTCACACCCTCTGGATACCATTCATTTATACCCTGAGCTTTCTGTGGTCACTTATATCAGAATACATTGGGAGCTATTTTACACCTACTTTACACTGGTATAAGTGATTTATACAAGCAATGGTGAAGCAGACCTCTCTCTCTTTTTCTCTCTCCTGTACTTTTTATGCATGTTTATCAAATGCTTATCCCCAAGCCCACCTTGCCTATACTTTGCCCACTAAATTACCCTCACCAAAATTTCTAAATAAGCTGAGACTCCAAAAGGTTTTCAAACAACTGCCATTAAAACATCTTGACAGAAAAATGTCCTTTCTTCTCCTCAAATTTTGTTGGCTGGTGGCCAAAATTAAACAGTAGTCAATACTGGCACTACTGCCAACAACAGGCTAAAGGTCTGATATATCATGATCCATCAGTTTCTTTTTGAGTGATAATGCTTAGATTTACAATGCAACAGAGGACTTATTTACAACTGTTGTGAAGCTAGGTTTCAAAGTGCTGTCATCCCAGATGTATGCCAGTACAATCTACAGACTGCATCACATCATCGTGTTTTTTGTTCACGTCAAATATTTAAAGAAAAAACATAAAAGAATGATTTAGACCCTACAAGCATGAAATGAGTGAAGCAAACTCAGATACTCATTTTTGCAGCCATCTTTCCTCTTAGGTACATTTTACTGAAGGTCTTCCTGTAGGTGTTAGCATACTCCTTTAAGCCACTTTACTGGTGCTATTTTTCACTCTTCCATCTGCACAACCAATCTCCTTCAGTATAACTATTCCAATTCTGTAGTTTTTGGTATTAGAGGAAAATTTCTAACTGCGTAATCTAATATCTAACTGTGCAATACTAAACACCCCCCTCTCCCACCAAAGACCATAGTAAAACTACAGGAGAAATTCCATATTTGTGGGAAGAAAAAAGAAAGTTTTAAACATGGCATGTGACACTTCTCCAAAGTCTGGGATACTATATATAACTATTTGGCAGGAAAGCCACAAAACAGCCCAGCACCTTCTTCATGTGCCACTCTGATCCCTTATCCCTACCTGATCTGCTGCTCAGCTTTCTACCATATTGCTATACCTGCCAATGTGTCCCCTTCCCCAATCTGCCTCACACTGGGTCTGTCCATGCCACCTGTGGCATCTGTACTCTAGATCATCTACTTCAGCTCTAAATAATCCCAGCAAAAGTGAATTGGGGGAAATAGGGCAAGTGCAGCTCTATTTCTGCACCTGTAACTAATGTGCACCCAAAAAATCTTACTTTTCACAATGTTTCTGCATCCTTCTCTCCCAAGTTATAACCAACTTCTTGGGCCACTTGTATGTGACGTGGGTTTAGTCCCCTAAATTGAAATGGTGGGTTTTTCACTGTGATAATTAAAAACTACCATTTCAGTTTAGGTGCGTCCATCACTGTTACAGTGAGGGGCCCGATACTTTTTCTTTTTTTATGAGCTGCCAGTGAGCCAAGCGGCCCCTGAGCTAGGGAGGGGCCCAGTCCTTCCCTTTGTGGTGCTGGTTCCCCCCAGGGCTGCCTAGGTGGGCTGCTAGTGGGTGGGTGCCATCCAGAGGGTGCCACTGCCACGGAGGGAGAGGCAGGCAGGCTCTGCAGGGGGAAAAAAAGAATCAGGTCCCTTGCCACTATTTCTTTTTCTTTCTATGTGCAGCCTGCCTGCGTGAGGTGGCACTGGGCCATGCAGTCTCTGAGCTGCAGAGGGGCCTGGTTCTTCCCTCTGTGATGTCCCCCAGGACCACCCAGGCAGGGTGCTAGCTGCACAGGTGCTGTCCTAGCTCACAGGCAGCACCCATTAGAGCCAACTCTTCCCTGAACCTGCTTGGGGAACAGCTCCTGGCAGGCCCCTTGCCACTTCTGCCTTCTCCCACGCTGGTGGGGGCGGGCAAACTGTCAAAAGCTGCAATGTTAAAAATAGCTGGGTTGCAAACTAAACTATGTGCAATGTGGTTTAGTTTGCAACATAGAAAATCTATTTAAATGATAAAAGAACCCCGTACATGTACAGAATGATGCAATTAAGCTGCAAAAATGGCCAATTTTTGTCATGTGTACAAGCACCCTTGAGGATGCTATTAATG
The DNA here is from genome assembly GCF_001723915.1 of Gavialis gangeticus. Classification (NCBI taxonomy): domain Eukaryota; kingdom Metazoa; phylum Chordata; order Crocodylia; family Gavialidae; genus Gavialis; species Gavialis gangeticus. The sequence goes on from NW_017728962.1 coordinate 68,701, forward strand.
AAGGATACTGAGAAAAAAGAATATACTTTTTTTTAAGTTACACCTATCTAAAATTGGGTAGGTTTTTCTCTCTCTTTTTTTTAATTGTGAAAAAGTCAAACAATACCTTTTGCAATGGAAGCATGAATTTTAAAATCCAGAGTTTCTTCTAATGGGCTGTACTCTGTCATAATAGAGGATGCATGGAGTGTTTCCACCAGGAAAGGCATTCTTCCTCGGGTATGATCATAGGTAATGGTGTGGTTCCACATATATGGCACACTAACTCCATCTATGGTGAAGAGCCGTGTAGAGTAGGCATACAATTGCCCAGGGCCCGTCTGAATGTAGTCCTCTGTGTAATCCTGAAATGAACACCACAATCAAGATCCAAGCAACAGTGGATGAATACTGTGGCTTGCTTAGTCCACTGCAAAACAGGTTTATCATTTTAAGTAGCAGAAAACATCTAGGGCATTTTTTTTTTTGACATCTGAACAAACTGTACATCAAGCATCATGTGACTTTTGGGCTCCAGTTACTATGATAACTGTTGAATATTAATGGTATTCATTGTATTTTCCTTTAGTTAGTAATGAAAATAACTGTGGTAATTGAGCCATCTTTATCTGCTGGTAGTTGATCATTCTGACGTTTTAAAATATGTGGTTACAGAACTATTTCTAACCCCACTGGGAGCATCTACACATGATGATTTAAGGTGCATTAGCCATTTTTAAGATGCATTACAAGCATACATCTACACATGGGTGCTCTTAATGTGCCTTAAAAATGGTGATTTTAGGCATAAAGCAGGTATCAAATTTAGGTGCAATTAGTTAAGACGCCTTAACCCACATGTAGACGCCTTGAGGCACCTTAATGCTATGTGACTGAGCAGGCCAGAGCCAAGCCCATGGGGCCTTACACTGCTACTGGGCACCACCAAGAAGATGCGGTGGATGCTGTTCTGCAAGGTGCAGATGCTGGAGCTCTAGCGGCAGTTCCGGCAGCAGTGTGCAGTAAGTGGCAGTGTGCAGTAAGTCAGCAGAGGGGGTCGGAAGCATAAGAGCTCCTGTCAAAGCACAAGAGAAAGGCCCCCCACCACAACTCCCACAAGGAAGCAGCGCAGCACAGGCAGGGCCTTTGGTAGCAGCTCCCTTGTGCCTCTCCCTACAACTCCAGCATCTGCGCCTTGCAGAACAGCACCCTTCTCCCCACTCCCCATGCCCTGCATCCGGCCAAAAACAGCCGGCCTCAGGTAACCAGAATTTTTAGATATCCAGATACAGTAAAAGGCCTGTTATCCAGCACCCCTCATCCTCCACTCATGCCGGATAACAGGCCTTTTACTGTATCCATATATCTATACAGAATCTCATGACCTCAAACACTAATCAGGTATTACATTTATAGAAACCATCTTGAAAAAAGAACAAAGTAAAACTAATTATGAAACTTTTTTTCATAATGAAACATGTGTTCCCAATTATTACACTAAGTCAAAAATCTTCAAGACCTATTCAAATATTTAAGATTTATATTGTACTGTGGAAAGGGACAAAACTTCAACATGTAATCTGTTTTGGCTATCAGTCCTTTGGAGGGGTGGGCCCAACAACAGAAATGCTCCATCACTAGCAGTAGAGAGGTTACCAACTGGACCCAACAGTTAGTGACCCAGTAGATCATGTCTTTCAACAGGCTGAAACTACAAGACAAGATAAGATTATAACCTCTTTACAGATTGCAATTCTGAGCAGCCTATACCTGTTCATTTCTGAACAAGTTTATAAGAAAGTCCTAATTTTTTCAATATGTGGATTCTATAGGGAAATTCAGGCAAGCTCTGTCACTAGATTGTTTACTATGTTCACCACAGACACTTCTGAGGACAATATGAGGATGGGGAATGTCTCTGCCAGTCCTCTAAATACTTGAAACTAACAAGTTGTAGATTATATACTACTAAAACTTTGACATGATGGCATGAAATAGAGAACTGGTATCACCCTATCAAGTACTAACTTCAGTACATCATCATGTTCTAATGATTTGCAACTGTTGCAACTGAATGTGTGACAAAGCCCTTAGATCGAAGTCTAGAAACCTAATTTGTTTTAAGATAAATTTGTTAAAGGGATTGCATGATGTGTTTACTCATTATGTTGTACTCACCGCTGCATCTACATGTGTGCTTAACTGCAGACTAGACTAATCAGCTGCAGACTAAAGTGTCACTATCTATACATACAATGCTATTAGGCTGCAGTAAACTAGTTAAAGTTTCCATAAGGTAGTACTGTCAAAGATAATGCTATCTTATAGCAGGGCAATTAATTGCTATTAAATGCATGTGTAGAGACTCACTGCAGCATAAATTGAACCCAGTGAACCTAGGCAGCAGAGGGCCAGTTTCTTGCCTGCTGCCTAGCTACATGGCTCCAGATTTTCAGCACTCTTGTGCCCCAGCCAGCCCCTCTGCTGTTTGACTCTGCCACCCAGAGCCCAAGGCTGCCCACTCCCTGGGCCCGTGCCCGGGCCCTGGCATAAACTGCTCTGCCCTGACTCAAATTGCTGCTGTCCCCAGCACACATGCTGCTATCCCAAGCACATAGATGCTGTACCTGGGGGTAGTTTATTCTGGCTCATATTGCTCTGGAGTTTATTGCATCCCATTAACATGTATAGATGCACCAGCTTGTCCTGAAAACCTATCAAAATAGACTATCTAGCCAACATCAGTAGACCCTTTTCCAGCTTGGAGGACATCATGGTCTGAATGTGGCACACAAGTTCTTACTTTCATGCATCTAACTGAACCAGAAGAGTTAAGAATATTGTAACATAGCTTATGCACTATATATGGCTAAATATATTAAAATAGATAAAAAAAGGAGTGCATAAAAACTGAAGTAGGATTGCAGTGATGTCATTTCTGTGTGCAGTTTTACCTTCACATTAACATCAGCCGATGACTGGAGCTGCAGAACATAGCCACTCACTACAACATCCAGCAATAAAGCTCCATCTGAGTCCAAACCACGGGCAGTATGAGTCATTCGCAAAATCTCTCCTGTGAATTTCAAACACACACACTGATCTATCATGATAAGCGATATACATAAACTGCACAGTAACTGAATTAGGTCCCAGTTGAATCTTATTCATTATGCTAACTTTATACTGCTTGCATTATTTAGATTAAAGATGGAAAACTGATATATAGCCCCTTATTCTACCGGTTATTTGGAAAATGTTATAAATTTAGCTACTGTAAATAATTATATTTGAGCCATGCGGTCATTGTTATGCTTGTCACACTGTATAAATTAGAGTGTGTCTCTCAAAGTTAACCAACCAGTTGCAAACTCCACTTGAGTCTCTCTCTTGAAGATTGCATTGGTGAGAGTAAACCCATTCACTGCTTCTCCAATTTCCTTTGCAGATGTCCAATAAATAGGATTTAGAATGGAAACTAGCTTCTTCATTGCTGGGCCTTAAAAGAAATGGAATATACTTTTAGAAAAGCAAAACAAAACTCAAGCATTACATGACCTTTGGATACTCCTACTTTCTCCTGACAGCTAATTCTAATGTGAATCCCATGTAACCCAGAGTAGTGTGCATCCTTATAGAAGCAGACTAGCATATTTTAGGATGAGTATCAGAGATCCCTTGTTAGGGTGTTAGGTGTTGCATGTTCAGCTTGCAACAGTTGCTAATCTTTGGAATGTAGTGATCAGTTATGTCCAACTGAATATAGTCTTCTTAGGAAAAGTGTGAAGAAATTTGTCTCTGAGTACGGACACACATAATTTTTAGCTACTTTAATAGAGGAGGGTGAGCTGTTGCTGCCATTATGTGGCAACTGCTATACCTTAGCGATCCTGTAGTGACACAAGTTAGCTATATCATGCTAATTTTGATCCAGAATGAAGCAGAGTTAAAGCTGGGGCAATTCTGCTATACTTGTATTACTACTGAATCATGCAGTCCTAATAGCTGCACTATAGTAGCTTGTATTGGTATCTTCTGATATCAGTACAACCACTATGTCTGCTATGCCTTTGTATAGCCGGAGGATTCATCTTAAGAACTTTAACACATTGGAAAAATTATAAAAGCTCCCCCTTTATGGGTTCCCTCCTAAAAAGAGTTTAGGTCAATTCCTTCAGTGCTGCAATGATGTCTTAATTAAGTGAAAGTGTGAAAGGAAATCAACCCAAGGAAAATTCATGCAAACTGACTTGCATATAAATGAAAGAAGCAACATAACTTACCAAGACTCCGCGGGACATTTGTAATTTTTGCTTGTATCATTCTACTGTCAGAGCTATCTGTTACTGTGGCATTCAGGAAAGCAATTCCAAATTCAACATCATTAATATTTCCAATAACACTTCCTCTGGCACGTGCAGGCCCACCTGTTGGGGAAGGCAGAAAGAACACCCATTTGCGAAAATCCCATTCAGTGCTACCATGAAGTTAAAATAGTCAAGAATGATACTCAGCCCTCTACGAGGTCACAAAGTTCTTCATGTTCAGGCTGACATACCGGAAACAATGCTGTAACACATGTTGTAGTAGTAATAATCTCAAATTTAGACAGTGCATCGTTTCTCCAAGGATAACAGAATACTTTATAAACAAGAGCTGTTATGTAAACTGTGACACAGGGATCACTTCTTGCACCACTGAAATGCAGCTA
>NW_017728962.1:78390-86546 GCF_001723915.1 Gavialis gangeticus
GGGAAGAATAATTACAATTTAGTCAAAAAGTTGAAGGAATTTTTTTTCTTTTTTTTCTTAATCAATGTTTAAGGCTCAGTTTTCAGTGAGTGAAATATTTCATTAACCATTTCAACAATATTTTTGGATACGAAAGTTACTTCAGATATTTAAAAAAAAAGAAAGCTTGACATTTTTCCAATCTTTTCCCCTTAAAAAGCTCATCTTGTCATAAAAATACAAATAACCACTTTGGCTAAAACATGTTACACCCAGAGAGGAAATGTAATGTACTGAAATGCACTGCAAAGCAAATTCATGCAAGCAGGGTGTAATCATTTGGTCAGGTAACTTGCCAGAACACTATCATGTATTCATCTTACTAAAAGTCAAGGAAGCTTTTCACAAATAGCCATCCAGTCTTCAAAAAAAGGAAAAAAAGAAAACCTGAAAAAACAGCATGTACTCCTAAAAAGATGTTTTTGAACTTCCTTTCAAATTCTGTTAATCTAACTAAAATGGAAGTTTCCACTTTCGTAACACCCAGCCTTGAGGATACCCAAGTGATTTTCCCATATCATTTAGAGTTCGTCCCTAAAAATATAATACAGCTCTAATACTGGATCTAAAACTTTTCAGCATCATAACTATTTCCTGAACTAGGCAGAGGAGCTTGTTAAATTAAGCTTTAAAATGTACCTCCATTTGTTATTCTCAAATCATTTGCTAATTACTCTTCATTTTTGCAAAACATATTGCTTGCTTCTATTTATAAACCAGTAACTTAGTTCAAGAGCTTTCAGTTTTGCATCTTGTTCCCTGTCACTATTCAGCCTTCATGTTACACGAATGATTGCTTTAATCATGTTTTTGGTGTTGCTAGTATTTTTTCTTCTCTATGCACTAGTGCGAAGAAACTTTTTAAATAAAGATGATTTTGAGTTTAACAGAGGAAAAAAACATCTCCAGAACCCTCTTGAAATCTGTCAAATGGTTCAGTACAACAGCAGCAGCTCCACAGATCTCCGGAAGTAGTCTACTAACTACAACTTGAGAAACAATGGTTTCTCAATTCTGTGTGAATGTCTGGGGAAAGGCTATGCTAACTGGCATGTTTATACATTACTGAAATATTTATAACTAATATTAAATTAAGAATAGTTTTTGGTTACTTTGCATTTGGCATACAGTTGCTGAACTAAATTACCTGGACATGCCTGGATGTTACATCTGGATACCTGGGAAGAGTCACCTGGGCAAGGACGTCCACTGTTTGAGGGTGTTGGATTATTACACAGGCGTATTCGGGTCTGCTCCCCTCCTCTACAAGGAGCAGAGCATCCACTCCAAGCTTGCCACGGTCCCCAGTTCCCATCCACTACAGACAAGGGTGTAAACAAAAGAGTTTTCATAAGAGGTATTCCAGATTGGGCAGCGAATTACACTTCAACTATATTATCCTTGTGACAGATTTCAATAACTACAAGCTTGGCATAATATTTTCAGTGGTAGTTCATACAGAATAGAACAATTTGTAAAAAATACAATTATCTTTGAAACCGTTTGTGCTCATACATTAGCTCTACTGGGGAGAGAACCATTCAAGAATTTTTACAACACAGTGGATAGGGATTTAACAGGAAGTTGTCTAAGTCCCTGAGCATAACACTGAAAAAGTATCTCTTTCTGGCAGGCCATATAGGTTATTCATACAATATGGAAGAGATTCTATCCCATATTATTCTGGGACTACACATGGAATACACATGGGACTACAGTTCAAATGACAGGCACAGGTGGGACTTGGGAGATTCTCCTGGCAGTGATACCAAGGTGGGGATCCAGAAAATTTCCTCTTTCCTGGATGCTCCCAACATTCTCCACCCAAAAGAAGTCCACATCCCCCAGCATCCTACCTGGGCCAGACACTGGAGCCATTTTTTCATCCCTATGATAACATCAGACTCATAATATGATAGAGGTGGATAAATCACATGTTCAGACTTGGCTCATGTAGGTAGTAACTTAATATTTTTGGTTGCATCTACATGTGTGCTTTACTGTGCAGTAAGTAGATTAATTAAAAGTAAATGTTGCACGTCTATGCATGTGCTCCTATTAGTCTGAAGTAAACTAATTTACTCTGCAGCAGCGCATGTGTAGATGCTGCCACTGTCCCCTAATTGGTCCTCGCCCAGTTCTGTCCACATTCAAAACCAACTAATTCTCATTTGATAGTGTCACAAAAAGGACCCCATTTCTGACCAAGGCATGAAGACTCTTGCTTCTGTAATGGAAATAAATGAGGTTTCGTGGGTATAAAGGTGATGTCAAGAGAGGGCAAGAAGCAGGGCATTCTTCTTCTTAGCAAAAAAGCACATGCTATAGCTATCCAACTATTTAAGCATTCCAAGGCAACTTGATTTTATTAGACACATTGAGTTTATTTCTTGAGTACATTACCCACGTCTCCATGCCTTGGTTAGGGATTCGGTCCCTTTAGTGACACTACCAAGAAAATTAGAGTCAGTTTTGAACATGGACAATGCCCTTTCTAAAAAGTATTAAGAAGAACTTCTGGGGATAGCAATAGTTTTACTTGCTAGTTCCTTAATGGGGAAATAATTTTAGGATGATACACCGTTTAAAAAAAATCAGAATGAAGTGAGGGTAGATTAGATATTTGTATGAAATGGTACATAATTACAGAAACTTTTCACTTTCCTTTTTCCCTGGTACACGCATCCTGGTCTCTGAAGGACTCTAAAGGAAGTTTATTAATTATCTTCTGTTACTGTATAAGCTCACCAGGGCATACTCTAGTATTACATCTCTGTATCTGTGTATCAGCCCCTGCACATGCTCTTCCACCGTTAACAGGGTGAGGATTATCACAGGTCCGATATCGCCTCATCTGGCCTCCATTGCATGTTCGGCTGCAAGTTCCCCAGTTGCTCCATGGCCCCCAGTTACCATGGACTGGAAACAGAAATACATAATTAAAGTTTGCTATGCCTGTAACAATGAATCATGCAGAAGAAAGGGCTACATTATGTCAGCCTATAGTTACATCTGCCTGTATCCTTTGTTTGACCATTCAATAGGAGCAGATATTGAATCAGAAAATATTCAAACAAGAGCTACTAACAGAGGTAACAGTTGTTGAAGCAAATGTACCTTTGAGAGCAAAACTGCTTCAACTTTAATCCTGCTTCATTCAGGGCCAAAATTAGGGTGATTTTACTCACTTGTATCAGGATAAGGAGATATAACAGTTATAGCATAACAGGTACTATATGTTACTAAGTAGCAACTCCTCCTCCCTCTTAGAAGCTTAAATGTACATTTGTCTAAGACCAAGAAATATTTTTTGTGGGAAGAAATCTTTTCACACAGATTTCCTTTTTACTGTTCTCTCAGCTTAAAAAAAATTTAAAAAAAATTAGACATCCGAGGCCGCATCCCCACAAACGTGGACATTTAGTTCCCCAGGCACAAGTAACAGCAGCACACCTTGCACCACTGCTACTTGTCCCCAGGGAATACCTGTGCTACAGACACTTTAGCATACAGCAAGTTACCCCACATGGGGCAGGGGAGGCTGGGACCAGTACTGTGCTGGCCCCATCAGCCATACCTGGGGTTCTGGGGGCCTCCTGGGACTGCAGCAGTAGCGATTCTGCAGCATGCAGCCTGGCTGGCAGCCGCAGCATGACTCTGGGCAGCTTGGCTCTGCTTTTGAGCAGCACCCGCTGCCTGTGTGTGCACTGCTCTGCTTTTTTTTTTTTTCTGTGGGTTTTTCTGACCCCTGGATATCCAGGGGTCAAAAAAAAAGCTCACAGAAAAAAAGCATAGCAGCACACACACAGGTAGTGCTCCTTTGCAACATGTAGAACATCTGAATGTGCAGTATGTGGCACCGCAAACATGTTTGCAGTGCCACATACTGCAGGGCCGCGCTTGTCTGGGTGTGGCCCAAGAGCCCAATTTAGAATTATTCTACAAAGTATATTAATCATCTCTTAAGTTCTGCCCTTTACTACAAACAGGAAAGCATAGAGCATATGATATATAAATCAAGTGATTTATAGCAAGTGATTTATTATGGGGTACTATAAATGCAGATCACACTTACAGTAGTGTCAGACAGGAAGGTTATGGCTTAAAAGCACTGTTTGGACTTCCTGGAGCCACAGACCACCTGACTGTACTGTAAGAGCTTATTCACAGTTGCTACTACTGTTGTTTAACAATGCACTCTTATTCCTAAAATCCTCCATACAGTCCCCCAATTATGCTGACTGATGACAGTATGAGAAGGGTTTACTTCTGACCATCCTCCCTGAGGGAGTATAGTGCACCTGCTCGTAGTGATCAGATTTATACTCCTTGTGCTAAAAGACTGCAAGTGCTCAAGATAAGAGGGATTACTCTTCCAACCACAAAATTCCCATGATGTAAGGCATAACCTAATGCAAAGTTTTCATCCCAAAACACTTACTGGGACAGGGGTCGCTGTTACAGAAGTCAATTTGTACATCACTGCCTTCACATTTGTGGCCCCCAAACTGCGGGGCTGGGTCTGAGCAGTCCCTTGTTCTCTGTCTGGTGCCTCCTCCACAGGATACTGTACAGGCTGTCCAGCTGGCCCAGAGGGCCCATTTCCCATCCACTGGGTAGAAATCAATGACATTTTCCAATGAAACTTTCACATTTTCAATGATCAAAAACCCAGCAATGTTACATCAGTTAAACAAAGGAGATTGCAAGGAGTGTAACCCAGAGCAGAATATAACCCACTGCATTTTACTTAAATCCTCTGCTGGTCAAATAGGAACTATGGTCAGAAATAAACTAATGGTCATCCTCACTGATCCCCAACATTTCATGTACCAGTAGGAAAGTCAAACCAACAGAATATGATGTAATCACTGAAATTACGGATTCCAGAGGATGATTTTACCAGTGGAATTACTGTGTCAATCAGAGGGAATCGTCAGCTGTGTATCTAGCACAGCCTCAATTCTCTTTTCACTACTAGAAAGGTCCAGAGGGGACTTAAATTAACACATACAAGATTTATGGGGTGTAAACCAGAAGGTGAACCATCTATTCATTGAGTCTGACCTTTTGCATATCATAGGTAAGTACGTTATGAAAATTTAACCTCTCCTCTCCAACAGTGAAGGTCCCACTTAGATGTGGAAGAAGAGATGAGGAAAATCAAAACCTAGGGTGCCTGCAGACATGCCAGGATGCTGCCCCGATGTGCTGTGACTACAGTGCGCCAGAGCAGACTCAATCAAGCCTGCTGGAATGTGCTAATTAGCCTCCACGTCCTGTCGGATTAGCTTTAGTTAAAGTGCCCCCAACAACATTTTGAAACATGGGACGCTGAATACATGAGCTGCTGCAGGCACTTTAATAAGAGCAGCTCTCAAAACCGCTCTAATTAAAGTGCCCCTCTCCCTACCCCCGTAGCACGTGTAAAGACACCCTTAGTGCCCAGTGAAAACAACCAAAGGAATTCAACTGAAGAAATACAAGGGGTATAACTTAGCTGCCAAGGCAGTGGAGAATCAGAACATTAGGGAGAATTGGTGGTTTTGAATGTTATCACTGTTGATATTTCTGATAGTTCCTGAGTTTCAGTTGAACTACTAAGGTCTGTTTTTAGGAGTTATTACAGTATTTTCCAGCCCTGATGGAGTAGCAAAGGTCACATGAAATAAAAACTACACAGAATTTTGGAAATAAAAAGATAGGTTAGTGTTTTATTTTATTACTAGGCTTCGTACCTGGACAAAGTTTCTTGTTGCAAACCTGCAGCTGTGTATCAGGTCCATCACAATATGAACCACCAAATGCTGGAGGGGGGTTATTGCACAGGCGCAGTCTGGTTTGAGTACCTTTTCCACAGGTCTCACTGCAAGGTCCCCACGGCAGCCAAGAATCCCACTCACCATCCACTGCAAAAGGCAGCAGAAACAGAAAACCACATTTAAACAAGACTAAACAAGACAGTGGCTTTACATGGAAGCACTGAGTTACTCAGCTCTATGGCCCAGATTAAAAGAAAATCCCAATCCCTACAAAGGAGTCACAATAAAATTATCTTAGTTTTTTCTTCAATACACTCTACCCATAAATTAAATTCCCCAAATAAGACCCTGAAAAATCCATTCACTGAACTGTTTAAATAGACTAGCAATTTCCAGACAGAAATATTAATGCTTTCCCTTTTTGTTTCCTTAATACATTACTTCATTTGACCACAGACATGGAACAACCGTGATCCTGCTAAGATTTGGTTCAGACCTGCTGTTTTCCTTTCATAAATCATCTGAATCAAATTGTCTCATAATGGTGTTTAAAGGCTTCTTGCTTTTCCAGTTACAAAGCAGCCCCTGTGAGTAAAAATACGCAGCAGCAAGCAGCAGTCACAAGTGACCTACAGAAAATTGTCTTACCCTGTAGGAACTGCAGCATCATCACAGTGCAGAAATCAGGGGAGAAGGGGATGGGGAGTTTAAAGGATCTGTACAAGGAAAAATGCTGGGAATGAAGGGAAGTGAATAAACGGCATCTTGCCGAAATGTACCAAGCAATGCTGAGACTGGGAAAAAATGGTGTTTCAGCTGCGGACAGGAAATCTTAATGAAAAGTTATGAATCTATGAATTAAAAGGACACTGGCCATGTCTACACAAGACAGTAGTCATGTATAAGCAAGTACTTGTATAAATAAGTACTAAATGACTGTGCAATAATTGGAGACTGCTCAGTAGCATCCTTATGACTGCACAGTAGTGTAGTACTGCATAGTTTGTACAAGTACTAAATGACTGCGCAGGCAGTGTCTCAGGTAAATGTGGCCACTGTCAAGGAAAATATATGTGCTACTTGTAATGCTGATAATATTGCATATTAATGAAGACTAAAGAATATTAACATTTAGTTTCCACTATTTACGCTGTTCATTTATGTTTCTTATCCATTTCAGCTGGCTTTGGAGAATGGGATTAAAGTTTTCATCTTCACCAAACAAGCAAAAATTGATTTAATAAAATCATGGAAAGTAGGGCTGGAAGGGACCCCACAAGGTCATCTACTCCAGCCCCTTGCTTCAGACTGGATCACTCCTGACTAAACCATCCAAACCAAGTGTCTGTCCAACCTACTCTTGAAAATTTCCAAGGATGGAGATTCCACATTTTCTCAGGTTGTCTCTTTCAATTCTTGACTGCTCTCAAAATAAAAAATGTTGTCCTAGTCTCCAACCTAAATTTCCTCTGATGCAGTTTGAGGTGATTGCTCCTAGTCCTGTTGCCTATGAACAGAGAAAAGCATACCTCCTCCTTCTCTGTAATTGCCCTTCAGGTATTTGAAGACTGTTATCAAATCCTCCCTCAGTTCTCTCTTCTCCAGACTAAATAACCCTAGTTTATTAGCTTTTCCTCACAAGTCTTGCTTCCCAGGACCCTAAATGCTTTTTTCTGTTGCTCTGAGCTGAACTCTTTTCAACCTGCCCACATTCTTCTTGAAGTGTGTGGCCCAAAATTGGATACAATATTCCAGATGAGGCCTCACCAGTGCTGAAAAGAGTGGAAGAATCACTTTCTTTGACTTGCAGGTGACACTTCTATTATACAGCCCAGTATACTGTTGGCCTTTTGTGAAAAAAGCACTTTTGGTTCATATTCAGTTTATGGTCTACTGTACCTTGAAGTACTGCTGCTTAGCCAACCATTCGCCACTCTGTATTCATGCATGTAATTATTGTCTCCAATAAAGGACTTTGTGCTTGTCCTTGTTGAATCTCATCTGATTAACTGCAGACCATTTTTCCAGTCTATCCAGCCCTGCTCTGAAAAATGTCTGCAACTCCACCCAACTTGGTGTCATCCACAAATGTGCTAAGTGTGCACTCCATCTCACTGTACAAATCATTAATGAACACATTAAACCTTACCAGACACAGGGCAGACCCCTGGGGAATCCCACTTCCTCCCAACTAGATGTTGAGTCACTGATGACTACTTCTTAAGTATGATGATCCAGCCAGTTATGTTTACAGATTTCACAAATTTCACAGACATTAGGGCTCGAAGGGACCTTGGAAGATCATTGATTCCAACCCCTCACCCAAAGGGCAGGAAGTCAGCTGGGGTCATAGGA
>NW_017728962.1:86921-87187 GCF_001723915.1 Gavialis gangeticus
CCACATCCTTTTTGAATTGTGGGGCCCAAAATTGGATGCACTACTCCAGCTGCAGCCTCACCAAGGCTGAGTACCAAGGGGAGAATGACCGGGATTTCCTTGAGAAGCATCTATGGATGCAAGCCAGTTTTGGTTGCTTTGCTAGCTGCAGCATCGCATTGCAGGCTCATGTTCATCTTGTGGTCAAGGATGACCCCCAAGTCTCTTTCTTTCATAGTGCTAGCCAGCATAGCACTGCCGAGCCTATAAGGATGCTGCAGGTTTTT
>NW_017728962.1:87740-89003 GCF_001723915.1 Gavialis gangeticus
GACTGCCATCTATTACAACCCTCTGGGTCTGACCACGGAGCCAATTTCCCAGCCAGCGGATCATGGTGGACCCAAGGCCACAACTGGCCAGTTTCACTAAGAGGTGATCATGGGATACCAGATCGAAGGCTTTGTTGAAGTCAAGATATATGACATCAACCTCTTCTCCCTTGTCCAGGTGATAGGTCACCCGGTCGTAAAAGGAAATGAGATTAGTCAAGCAAGACCTACCTGCAACAAACCCATGCTGGCTATCCCTCAGGATATTGGCATCTGCCAGTCCATTAAGGATGGCCTCTTTAATAAACTTTTCTAAGACCTTCCCTGGGATAGAAGTCAGGCTGATGGGCCTATAGTTAGCTGGATCCACTTTCCTCCCTTTCTTGAACAGAGGCACCACACTGGCTTTTTTCCAGTCTTCAGGCACTACACCAGACCACCAGGAGTTCTCAAAGATCCATGCCAGAGGCCAGGCTCTGATGCTCGCCAGGTCCTTGAGTACCCTGGGGTGTAGACTGTCAGGGCCAGCTGACTTGAAGGTAACCAGCCTCTCAAAGTCAGCTTTCGTGAAGTCAAGGACTTCAGTGTTGCTGACTGACTTGCCAGCTTTATGGCAGATGATGAAGGTGATCAGCTTGTGGTCGCTGTCACCCAGCTCCCCATCAATCACTAGGTCACAGATTAGGTCATCCTCAGTAGCCAGCACCAGGTCGAGCAGTGCTTTACCTCTCATTGGCCTGTACACTTCTTGAGTCAGATAGAGCTCATCCACGTATGATAGGAAGTTTTGCAACCACTCGGATTTTGCTGAATGATCCTCCTATGAGATGTCTGGGTAATTGAAGTCATCCATGACAACCATGGTCCTGGAGCACGCAGCCTCAGCCAGTTCCCGGGCAATCTTCTGGTCAAGCTCTTGACTTTGGGTGGGAGGTCTGTAGTAGACTCCCACCGTTGTGTCCCCTGTGCCATGTTCCCCAAGGATTTTAATCCAGAGGGTCTCCAGGTGTCCACCCTGGTCACCAATATCAGCTTGCACGGACATGGAGCTTTCCTTAACAGAGAGCTATACCCCCACCCCTTTTATCTACTCAATCTCTTCTGTACAAGGTATAGCCATCTATACCCATGGTCCAGTCATGGGTGGAGTCCCACCAGGTCTCTGTTATCCCTATGACATTGTAATTATTTGTGTTAAGCAGGAGGACAAGTTCCTCCTGTTTATTCCCCAAGCTCCTGGCATTTGTGTACAGGCAAGCAAGT
>NW_017728962.1:94003-95229 GCF_001723915.1 Gavialis gangeticus
CAAGTGTCCCCTTGGGGGCTCTTGCCTTGCCCACAGAGTATACCAGGGCTGGGGCAGGGGTGGGCTCCCTTAAGTGCCTTGGTCTGCTGGCTTTGCAAGGGTTGTTCAGCAGGCCAGCAGTGGTGGTAGTCCCCCCATCCCCTGGCGGGCTTGGTTTAAAGGCTGGTGGAACAGGTCAGCCAGTCTGGCTGAGAAGAGCCTTCTCCCCAGGGGAGAGAGCTGGAGGCCATCTCTTCCCAGCAGCTCACTGCCTCTCTCACCAAAGAGCAGGCTGTGGTCATGGAAGCCAAAGCCTTCCTGATGACACCAGTGCCACAGTCTTTGGTTCACTACCGCAGTCTTTGGTTCACTAAAACCAAAGTTTGGTTTGGTTCACTAAAACCATGTTATCCAGCCAGTTAATACAGATTAGAGGAAAGCCTTACAATGATTTCCTCTAGTCTGTATTTCCTTAGCTTCTTAATGAGAATGTCATGGGAGACAGTGTTTGAAGCTTTGCTAAACTTCAGTTATATCACATCCACTGTTCTGCCCCCAGCCACTGAGCCAGTCACTTTCTCACAAAAGGAAAATCTGGTTGGTCAGACATGACTTGCTCTTGGTAAATCCATGCTGGCTGCCCCTTTATTCTCTGCTAAGTGCTGCACAATTGATTCTTTGAGGACCTGCTCCATGATCTTTCAAGGTATTGAGGTCAGGTGGACTGGTCTAAAATTCCCTGGATCCTCCCCCTTCCTTTCTTAAAGATAAGCACCATGTTTGCCCTTTCCCAATCATCCAGGATCTCATCCAACCTTCAGCTTTCTCTGCATCATCTATAAGTTGATTGCTGTCTGCATTTTGTAAGAAATCTATAGTTTTTTTTGGTCTTCCTCTTACTTTTGACATACATGTAGAATCCCTTTTTATTGTCTTTTATGCCCCTTACCAGTTGCATCTCTAATCATACCTTGGCCTTCCTAATTTTCTCCCTGCATGCCTCTGCAGTACTCTTATACTCTTCCCTAATACTATAACCAAGGTTCCACTTTTTATAAAATTCCTTTTTTTTTCCTTACTTGCCATTCCTTCCAGTTGCTAGCAAATGTCACCTGCACAATGGAACTGTTGGGATGTCTTGAGATTAACCAGGAAGACATGTTTAGCATGCAGGATCTCTCACTCAAGTCTCCATCCTTCATGGAACACCTCTTTAATGCCAAAATATCACATACCTTATCTCTACT
>NW_017728962.1:100229-140946 GCF_001723915.1 Gavialis gangeticus
AAGCTTCAGCTCATTGAAGAGACTGCTATCTAGCTAGGCAGGCCTCCTATTTATTTATATGGGTGCAAATACTTTAAAAAATGATTAAATTCCAAACAGAATTGTTTCATTAAAAAAATAAACACATGAAAATATTTTGACAGTGTTTTGTGAAGAATGCTTATCCCAACTTTTAAAAAATAAAACATAAATTTGGGGTGCAAATTGTCAGTGCACTAACATCAGTTTTAATCACCACAGGAAATATTTAACTAGTAATATTTGATGTAATATTTAATCTCATAAGGTTTCTAAAGTGAAAGAGCAGAAAATAAGGGCTTTAGAGAAAAAGGAAATTGTTGAAAATAGTTCAATGAAAACTTACCAGTAGTATACCACTACTATATTCAACTGATTCTAAACTACTCTCTTCTTACCTGGACAGGGCCTAACGTTACACATGATTGATTCCACAGCATTGCCTTCACATGGCTTTCCTCCATGTTGACTTGGTGGGTTACTACAGGTTCTGGTTCTGGTCCTGTTACCTTGTCCACAGGTTTTAGAACACTCTTCCCAAGATCCCCACTCTGACCAGTTTCCATCCACTAAATAGCACAAAAAATTAAACAGTATTTTATCAAAAATATTAAAAGATTTTATTAACATTTCCTTTCACCCATAAGTATGGCAATAAAAATTCCAGACCCCTGCAACAGATCAACCATGGTCATTGAGATTTGGTCCTGGTCTATGACCAGGAACATAAGCATCATGACACAATCCAATTAAATGACTTCATAACAAATACTACTGTCAATTCATTAAAGAACTCTACCTGGACATGGTTTGTTCTGGCAGCTGCGTATGTCTGTATCAGGACCCTGACAAGGCCTTCCACCATTTGCAGGTAGAGGATTATTACACTGTCGGATCCTTTTCTGAACACCTTGCCCACAAGTTACACTACATGGTCGCCATTCAAGCCAGTCTGAATATCCACCATGTACTGCAAGGAAAAGAAATGTTTTTCTGAGTATTTATAATTTACAGGTTATACCCTTCCTTAATTGTGTTATAAGATCTAATTCTTCATCTCTAGAAAAAAAAAATTAATACATCTAATGAAAAAAGACTTGAGGCTGCTAAATGTAAAATATAACTAACCCTGCAAATTCAAAGGCTACCTTCAGTTATTCAGAAATTTCAGATAGAATGCTGTGAAATATAATAAAAAGTTACAGAATACTTCAATTGCTCAGATGTGGATCACAAATGCTGAATTTTAGATTAGAAATTAATTCAAAATATGGATTATCCACTATTGTTGGCCTTCTAGTTCAGGACTTTCTCACTTCACTATCTTTAGCCCTCTATATCATGGAACACAGCAGGGACCATGACGTTTATCAGTTTAAACAAAATTATATGAATCAGAAAAATACCAATGTGTCAAACCAGATTTACAGTGAAGCCAACATGTACATGTAAGGAACTTAACTCTTACTCATAATTATTCTGTTCTAAGTCTGGAATCTAATAGCTCTGTACTCAATATGCAGCACTTGGGTGCACCTACCTTGGACAGTGAATGGCACTCTGACAAGGACCGATCCCATCAGATTCCTAGCTATGCATTCATATTTAGAGGTATCCTCTTTCTGTGCTGCAACAATCCTCAAGGAGCCGTTGGACAGTACAGTCACTCTGTCATCGCTGAGGATTGGATGACCTTGACGGGACCACTCAATGGTTGGAGGAGGTTCTCCATTTGCTTGGCAGTTCAGCGTTGCTGTGGTACCAGCATCAATAACTGTGTCCACTGGCTCAACTGTAATAACTGGAGGACCTAAGAGAGAGAGACAGAGAGAAAGAGAGTGTCTTTTAGCGTGACTGCTTCTGCGTGAAATGGCTACAAAGCAGATGACTACACTGTCCTGAGCACCAAATAAAAGTTTAATCTGAGCAAAGGCATGAAGTCCTATTTTGTTAATTTGATTATATATAGTGTATTATTGGTTATCTTAATAGTTTTACAAGAAATACAGTCTGAGGTCAAAGGTTCTTTTATTTCAATTTCTTTCACTGGCATCCTTTCACCTGCAAGAGAGTTTCAAAAAAGCAGGAAATAAGCTGGATCCAACATATCCAGCACTTGTAGTGATGGTGGCACCTTGAGCCCCAACAAAACACAGGAAACATGTGCTTTATTGTGAAGTTGACTAATTAGCTCTGCAGTAAAGTCCCTCTGTCCACATGTGTGGCATTAATAGGCCACAGTAAACTAATTAATTCTGCTGTAGGATTAGTACTATTCCAGATAAGTACTAATTTATGGCAGAGTTCTTTAGTGTGCCAAGATGCAGATGTAGATGGTGACCAGGCTGGCTGGGCATGAGGGTGCTCCAGTGTGGGGCTGCCTACCAGTATTAAGCCCCACGCTGGAGCGCCCTCATGCTGTAGCCAGCCTACCAGTGCTCCCACTCCCGCTCCTACCACCCTCCACCCCCACCCACCCCGGCCAGCATGGTTAGCCAGGGTGGAGCAGGTCTGGGCTGGCAGGCTGGCCCCACAGGCCCCCTGTGCACATGTAAGCACTGCGCCTGGGACTAATAAACTCTGGTGCAAACTGTGCCAGAGTTTAATCAGGCACACTAATTTCACATGTAGATGTACCCACAGAGTATTTTTATAGTACTACAAGCATTTACTGATTTCCTAAAAACCTGTATAAGGTTGAAACTATTCCCATTCTCCATAACAGAAAACTGAGGCAAGGTAAAAGACCCAGATTTTCACTTAGCATCAAACTCTGAAACTCTAACACTCATGAAAAAATAGTTCTAAAACTCTTTATTATTTCAAGAGGAATTCATTTCAATTCTATCTTCAAGAAAAGAGCTGAAGTGTCCAACTTCCACTCTCTGTCTACTCAGAAAAACTTGAATGAAAACATGTATACAAAGGTAGATTATAGCTTCATAATAAAGCAGTATTAATTTTGTTAGTCCAAGTCTTACTTTGAAGTGTTAATGTCATACTGCGTTCCCCCACACCAGCATCATTTGTAGCCACACATTTGTAGTCACCAGCATCTTCATTCTAAACAACAATAAATAAATCAATGTATAAATAATCAATGTGCAGTGAGTAAGTTAATCTATTTCACAAGATAGTTGATGTCACTGAATCTGCAGAATTACAACATGCCATTCAATTGATCTTAAGGTAGTACAGTAATAGATGCATAAGTATAAAAAGTTGATTGCAAATGTAAATGTACAAGGATCACAGACTACTAAAACCAGAAATTAAAAATCAAATAATGGTAACAGATTCCTCTTTTAACATTAATATATCTATTCCATATTATTATGTTTATTATTAATAATAACAATGGTTGCCTACAGACATGAAAAAACAAAACAAACAAAACAGCACTTTAAACTCAGCACACCCCTGCACCAAGTGCACCACAGGCCCAGAAGAGGCACTGTGTCAGTTTGACCTGGCTTGCACAATGTCTGTAAGATCATGCACTTCAGCGGGGATTTTTGGTTCTTTTTATCCAATAGCTGATTGAATCAGCTATTAAAGAAAAGTGCCAAACCCCCCCGCTGAAGAGCATAATCTAGACAGACTCTGGTGAGTCGGGTCAAACTAACGTCTTCTTCTGGTAAAGCACTGCTTTGCTTTTTCAGTGTCTGTCAGCAGCCAAAAATAACAATTCTCCATCTATTTAATTCTATAAATGTTGAAGCTTTCTCCAGTATTTTGAAGAGCATGTTTTCAACTGCAGCTTCAAAAAACATACAATGTGCAATTTATGAACATGTAGTTTGAACATCCATTACTTGGAACATGGGAGCTAATAGGTTTGTACTTGCAAATGTAAGATTCAGATGCACTTGTAACTGAACTAACTGAGCAAAATCCTGGCTCCTTTAAGACCGATAGCAAAACTCCCATTTATTGAAAAAGGGCCAGAATGCCACACTCAGATTCCACCTGCCAGAATTTAGAGGCTGGGTTGAGTCGCTCTGATAATTCAGCTGCGGATGTTTAAGAGGATGCAATGCATCTCCCTTTGTTAATGAAGTCACAAAAATTTGAGCAGACTATTTTGGACTGTATTAAAAACTTTTATAAAAAGTAATTTTAGAGTAATTGTAGAATCTTTCAAGTAAAGCTAAATTTATATTAATATGCTCAATATTTCCAATTCATACACTCTTCAATACATTTATTTGTGAACAATAACTAAACAAAGTGTACATATTCACTTTAATATGGCTAGCGACTCACCACAGTGCCATAGATGGCAAGAGAACCATTGCTGAGTTGTCGGATCCTGTCACTAATCTGAATGCCTACTCCTCTTTTTCTCCACTGGATAGTAACAGGTGGATCTCCTAGTACCTCACAGTTCAGTATAGCATTGCCACCCAAGGGCTCAATTCGGCTAGAATGATAATCCCCTTTGAACACTGGAGGCTCTAAAAAGCAAGACAGAACACAATGGTGCATAAATGGCAGAGTCAAAACAAAATGAAGTTACTAATATAGAATAATCATTCCTTGTTTTCATGAAGTCTGATGTCAGTGCATCCACCTGTTTCTTTTTATCTGCCATAGATCAGGACAGCGTGAAAGTAGCACTGATAAAGGATTTTTTATACATACCTTTGACATACACAAATCCAATAGCTTTGACTGAACCAACTGTGTTTTCTGCTATACACACATAGGTGCCAGAGTCCTCTTTAGATACTCTTTCAATGACAAGTTCACTGTGACCATTCATAGTGTCATACAGTGCTGGATGAGGAAGAAATACCCAATATTATCTGAGGGCTTCTTACAAACATTTTAACAAAAGATACACAAAGACAAAATAATTTTAGATTTACAGCTCTGTTTGTAGTAAGCTCAGTGACATCACGCAGCTACAAAGAACTTGCTACTGTATTGGACTAACTCCCAAGAGACACTTGAGGTGGCATTATTTTCCCTTCCTATTTGTCCAGTGTCTATATTTGCTCGTCTGTCTGTGGCATTCTATTTTTCCTGGTCATCTACTGGACATTTTTTGCACTTATATGCCAGAGAAATATTATTACTGGATGAATAGTTCTGCACATGCTAATAACTACATACAGGCATTTTTACACATGGATGAAATGCAGTGCCAGGCGCTTTTAATTAGCAATCTATGTTAATTAAAAGTGCCCGGCGCTACATCGCATACAGGTGTATAAATGGCAAAATGTGCATCAGGGCTGAGAAAATGGCAGCAGTGAACTTTGAAACTAAAACACCTTTGATGTGTTTTCATTCAAAGCATACCGCTGCCATTTTCTCAGTGCTGATATGCACCTTGACGTTTATGCGCCTGCATGCGGCTCAGCACCAGGCATGTTATTTCTCTGATGTGCTGGATTTCCAGTGCATCAGACCAGACTCTCTGTATGTGTACAGAAACCCTAGATATCCTGACTGTACAACAAAATGTGAATGAAGGAGTCCTCCCATTTTTTTCCGCTAAATAGAGGAGTGGTTAGGAAATTCCCCTGCAAAGCCTGAGAACCTGGATTCTAGGCCCTCCTCACCCAGAATAGTACTCTAACTACCATGCCACAGGTCATCCATTATTCAACCCTCCACAGGTATGTGGCAAGGTGGCTGCTTGTATGGAAGGAAGGGGGCCCTGGGCCCTTGTCACCAGTGGTGCAGAAACTTCACTCCCCGCTGCATTGCCCCACTCTATCCATTTTTTCCAATGACTATGTTAGTGGCTTAGGCATGTTACAGTGACATACATATCGATACTACCCACCGGGTATAATATTGTTATTAAAAGTCCAAGTTATTATAGGTATAGGTGTCCCAGTTGCTTTGCATGTTAATCTCAGGAGTTCTCCTTTATTTAAAGCTATGTCTCCAGGTAGTTCAGTGAAAGCTGGGAGTACATGAACCATCAGTTTAACAGTGTGTGCATCTTCACCAGCAGCATTACTTGCAACACAGGTGTAACTACCAGAATCTTCAGGCTGAAAGGAAAAAAAATGGAAGTTCAAGCTATGACGGGCATTAAATTTTGAGTATGGACACACGCTTCATCCAAGTACATGCTTCATCCAGTGTTAAAATTGGAGCAGTTTTGCTACATTTGGATTGTCCACACACAACAATTAGAATATAACTACTGATGCCCTTTTGAAACATTCCCCTTTAGAAACTGCTTTCAGTGTACATGTGTCCGTATCCAATATCATCAAGTGAAATGATGGGGGATCTCAAAAGTTTTGGAAGTGTGTTTAGTTGGAATGCCTATTGGTCTCTGAATTATCCAAACATTTAGTTTCTGCTAAGTCTGGATCTAGTGAAAGCTTTCCCATGCTTCAGCTTCTGCCTCTGGTCTTGCTAAGAGTACTGGCAGAACACAGTATGCTAGTCATTCCAGTTCTTTATGGAAAATATAAATGAAAGAAATATACAAACACTTCCTAATCCTTAGGAAAATGTTTGGTGACTGAAACAGCTGAAAGTTTAGGGGAGTAGAAGGCTATTATTATTTTTTCTAACCACTTCAGTAACGGTTTTGATTCTGGTACCACTGCTAATATAAAGTTTTATATCAGAAATTATAGTCAGTGTAAGCTTACATTGAGTGACAAACTTGAATGTAAGAAATATTTTTGTAAACCAAGTGGTTACTTAAGACTACTGCATAGAGATGACAATAACACAGAAGTTATACTTGTAGTGTGATCAGCTCCCTGAAAGCACTCTAAAGCCATACCATGAAATGTGCACAGCTGCAGAGTGCTTTTAAAGTAGATGACAGCACTACAAATTAAACCTCATCAAATGAAGAATCAAATGAAGGCACCAAAGTGGAGTGCTTTAGGGAACTTCTGCAGGAAGGGAGGGGGTAGGAGGAGGAGTGAGCTGTAGGGTAGGGTTTGCCTGGCCTGAGCTGGAGCAGGGGGATGGATTGGAGCCCCCCAACCTTGTGGGTCCCCTCAGGCCTCCCCTCATGCCAGGCAAACCCCAATCTGCAGTTCACTCCTCCTCCCCTCTCCCTTCCTGCAGATAGCACTGAAGCTGGGAGTGGGAAGGGCAGGGCTTGGGCTCCTGCAGGCAGGCTCGGCCCCCGCCCCGCCCCCTCCGACATAACAGGTGAATGTCTGTTGGGTTGGGGGAGGTCCCTCTAACTCATGGCACTTTATGTGAAGTGTCATGAGTTAAAGTGGGGGGTTGCACATCTGTAAGTGCCCTAAGTGATGTAGCTTAACTTCACATTACAAACCTACTGGATACACTACATAGCATTAAAATATTTATTGTAACAGTAAGGTGAGTTGTCTATATCCTTCCAACTGAATAAAAACTAAGGAAGTCACATACCACAGAAAAGAATTCTAGGAGGAAAGAGGAGAAGGTAAATTCAGTTTAGCAGATGAGATGAGCAATGATTACAGGAATGACAAACTGGGTACATCTACATGTGCACATTAATGCCTAGTAACCTTTTCTACTGCCCATTAAAGTGGTACATAAAAAGCCATGCTAATGTGCTAATGCACAGTAAAATAGGTTCCTGCATGTTAAGATTCACTAAAAAAGCATGTGTTTGCACAACTGCGCATTAGCACAGCCTAATGCACATTTATTTAATACCACATATTGGAGGTATTAAATTTAATGTGCATTAGGAAAAATGCATTAATGCATATGTAGATGTGCCCACCAAGTAGACGACTCCTTCTTCTTCTTTCGCAATCCCTCCCTCATAGTCGAGGATGATTGTCTTCCATGATTGTCCTATTTGTGCATCCGTATATGGCTGACAAGGCTGATTCGGGATCAACAGCCTCTGCTGCAGCTTGGACACGTGTTTCCATGTGGGGTGGGTGGCTCTGGATTCTTGATTCAGTCTGCAACAGTGTTTCTGCAGCTCCTGCTTTTTCCATCTCCTGTTGTCATCATAAAGTTTCAAAGTACTGAGATTCTTGCAGCAGACTCTTCCTCCATTTGGGGCTGTCCTGGGCAATAGTCCCCACGAGTTGATTTTGATATTGCATTTTTTCAAGTTGGGCATGAGAGTGTCCTTGAGGTGCATTCTCTGCCCTTCTCTTGAGCTTATACCTTGACTGATCAGGAAAACTAAAACTTGCTTTGGGAGTCTGGAGTTAGACATCTGGATGACTTGGCTGGCCCAGCAAAGTTGATGTTGAATGTTCATCACATCAATGCTCATGGTGTTTGATTGTGCGAGGACACTAATGTTGGTGCATCTATCTTCCCACTGGATTCAAAGGCTCTTCCACAGGCAGCATTGATGGTACTTCTTCAATGACTTGAGGCATCTCCTGTACATTGTTCACATCCTAGCTCTGTACAGTAAGGTGGGGATCACAATTGCTTGATAAACCATGAGTTTGGTTTTGGATCTGATGTCACAATCTTCAAACACCCATTTCATCAGGTGCCTGAAAGTTGCACTTTCACATTTAAGGTGATGTTGGATTTCATTGTTGCTGTCAGCCTTTTGCAAGAGGTAGCGTCCGAGGTATAGGAAATACTCAACATTTTCCAGAGTCTCATAGTGAATCTGAAATTGCTGGATCTGTGGACTACCCATTAGGAGCTTGTTGATAGAGGACTTTAGTCTTCTGAATGCTAAGCGTCAGTCCCATTTTCTCAGTAAAGATGCCAACAATTGCTTGAAGGTCTGCTTCTGAGTAAGCACAGACTACAGCACTATCAGCATACTGGAGCTCAATGATTGAGGTTAGAGTGGTCTTGGTTTTGGCTCGCAGTCAGCTGAGATTAAGCAATTTACCAAACAATTGGTAGTTTAGCTCCATTCCAACTGGAAGCTTGTTGGTGGTCAGATGTAGCATCACAGTTAGGAATATTGAGAAGAGTACTGGAGTGATGATGCAGCCTTGCTTAACTCCCATCTTAACATCAAAGGGATCTGTGATAGATCCATTACTGAGAAACCACTCTTCACATACATCATGGAGCAGGCAAAGAATGGTGATGAATTGTGGTGGGCAATGCATCCGTAAATGCAGGTTAGCAGATTAGATTAACAATTGTTTCAGGAACAATGAACAGAGCAGACTAAACCAACTTTAAATATGGTATTCAATTTTAGAATTTAGTTTACTGTTATTTCAGCACAGTCTATATTACTAAAACTGTTAAAAAAATAATGAGCCAAACTAGGAGGAAAGGGAATGACTACCTAGTTATCAAAAAAAAACCTATGCTCCATAATGTCTTTCAAAATACTTACATAATGGAACACTAGAACATATTTTAAATGTAGTTTATTATAGTGAGTTTCCTCTGGTGATAAATCAATAATCTTGGACACTGCGATCTTCTGTGAATCCATCATATATATCCCAAGTCAATAATTTTAGAGCATATTTTCTGTGAATACACCTACCACTGTAGCTCAACATGACCCTTGAGGACTAACTCACAAGATAATATAGACTCTCCCACGGTTCTCCTCTATTGACTTATTCCTCAATCTCTCTCCAGACATTACAGATATATAGAATTACATCCTTTTGTTCTGTTCCAATTGTTACATGAAAGAATAGACAACATGTATAAGGATGCTCAAATGCAGAACACTTACAACAACATTGTCCAAAATCAGATCTCCATATGGGACAGTCCTGTGTTTTCCTACTCTGTCCATTAAAGTTATATTGTCTTTCTTCCACTTTATTTCTGGTGTTGGAATACCATCAGCCACACATGAAAGAACAGCTTGAAAATTCTCAGTGGCTGTGTAGTGTGCCTCTGTACTGCGAATCTTAGGTGGTACTATAAGGAGACAAAATAAATTTAATTATTCTCTGTATTTGTCATTCTTCCATTACTCCTGACACTGATGTAGGAATACAGGAAATGATATACCAGATTGGATTAGTCATTTAATCTGGTATCTTGTCTCCAACAGTGACCACTATCAAATACTTCAGAGAAAGGTATGGCGCTCCCATTAGAGACAAATACAGTGACATATCCTAAACCCAGTCCCAAACCAGAGGACCATTCCTTTCTAATCCCACTTTAGAGGCAATTCTAGACCTAATCCTGAATAACATATAGGACCTGGTTCAAAAGGTATCTGTGGTCAGCTATTCTTAAAAGTGACCATAACATAATCACATTCAATATTCAAGCATGGGGAAAGAAGCCAAAAAATTCTATGAAGCTAATATACACCTTTAGGAAAAGAAATTGCAAAAGAATGAGAATGAGAGTTAGTTAGACATAATCTTAAAGGAGCAGTCAAAAATGTAAAAAGCCTACAGGGATCTTTTCCTTTTGTGGACTGAAAGCTGGTTAAAACCTAGGAAGCAAAGGGTAGGAATAAATAGTCACTTTTCAGGAATGAGGGAGGTTAGAAGTGGGCTTCCACAAGGATCTGTGCTGGGCTTTATTTTGTTCAACAGTTACATCACTGACCTGGAAACAGGGGTGCACAGTGAAATCTCCAAGTTTCTGGAACCTTAGACACCCTTTAAGAACTCCAGCAGATTGTGAAGACTTTTTAATAATACCATATTAGAAGCTCAAGAAAAGTGTATACCATGAATCAAAAAAGGTACCAAAGGGTCCAATAAAAACCCTGAATGGTTCAGTAGCAGCGTTAAGGAAGTCAAGGCAAAAAGGCATCCTTTAAAAAATGGAAGGCATGACCAAATGAGAAAAACAAAAAAGCTCACAAACTGAGAGGTCATATGTACACGTGAAATCAAGCAGGCCAAAATAGAATTTGAGGAGTTTCTAGTAAAAGTTGCTGAACTTAATCATAAAAACTTTTTAAAAATATATCAGAAGCAGGAAGCCATCTAGAAAATCAGTGGGACCATTAGGTGACCAGCGTTTAAAAAGCGCACTCAGATATAATAAGACTATAGCAGAAAAACTAATTGAATTACTTGCATCGGTGTTTATTGTGGAAGATTCTGGGAAAATTCCCACACCAGATCAGTCTTTCTAGTAGATGGGCCTGAACAGTTG
Organism: Gavialis gangeticus; assembly: GCF_001723915.1. NCBI lineage: Eukaryota > Metazoa > Chordata > Crocodylia > Gavialidae > Gavialis > Gavialis gangeticus. The sequence continues at coordinate 111,270 of NW_017728962.1, forward strand.
AACCGTACTGAAGTAACAACAGAGGAATTTTCAGAACAATTTGATAAATGTAATACTAAAAGTCACTGGGACCAGGTAGCACTCACTCAAGAGCTCTAAAGAAACTTAAATGTGAAACTGCAGAATTACTGACAATAATATGTAACCTATCATTACAAATGGTCTCTGTGATAGGTTGCTAAAATGACACCCATCTTCAAAAAAGGGCTCCAGAGGCAATCCCGGGAACTAAAGACCAGTGAGTCTCACTTCCATCCCTGACAAGTTTCTACCAACTATAATAAAGAATAAAATAATCAGTCACCTGGACAAATACGATCTGCTGGGGAAGAGTCAATATGGATTTTGTGAAGGAAAATCTTGTCTTCACAATCTGCTGGAGTTCTTAGAGGGTGTCAACAACCACCTGGACAAGGGGTATCCAGTTGACTTAATATATCTGGTTTTTCTAAAAAGCATTTTACAAGTTTCCTCACCAAAGGCTTTAAAAAGGAACTGTGTTACCACAGGGTTGGAGGAAAGGTTCTTTTGCAGACTGAAAGCTGGTTAAAAAATAGGAAGCAAAGGATAGGGATAAATAGTCACTTTTCAGGATTGAGGGAGGTCAAAAATGGGGTTCCACAAGGATCTGTGCTGGGCCCTATTTTATTCAAAAGTTTCATCTAGGACCTGGAAACAGGGGTGCACAATGAAATCTCCAAGTCTGCATATTACATCAAATTATTCTGGGTAGTCAAGTCCCAAGCAGATGGAGAGCAGCTGCAGAAAGATTTCACCAAGGTAAGTGAATGGGCCAAAAAATGGCAGATGAACTTCAATGTCAACAACTACAAGGTAATGCACTTGGGGAAAGACAACCTCAATTATATGTACGCAATGCTGGTTTCTGAACTAGCTGTTACGACTCAGGGAAGAGACCTTCAAGTCACGGTAGATAGTAAATGTCAGCACAGTGTGCAGTGGCAACCAAAAGAACCAGTAAAATATCAGGCCGTATTAAGAAGGGAACTGAAAACAAAATGGAGAACATCATCATGACATTATACAAATCAGTCACTGAAATTAGTAGTTAACAGGTTTGCTAGCAGCTGAGGAGGCAACTTTTAGCTGAGCCGCTGGCAATAACAACTAATAGGTTTAACGCTAACTATGTTTTTATGTAACGTGTACTTAACTTATGGCATTCATTGCTACAGGAGGTGGTAGAAGCAGATAACAGAGGCGGATTCAAAAAGAGGCTGGATAAATTAATGGATGATAGACTGATTGATCCATTAATGGCTATTGAACAGGATAGTCAGAGATGTTTCATCTGGCATCTATAACCCAATAAATGGTGGATTCCAAGGAGGGTACTGAATAGGGAATAGATCACTCTGGAGTTATCTGACTCGATGCTCTCTCTGTATAGCATTCACTCTTCTGCTGTCAGAGACAGGATACTGGGCTAGAGATGGGCCATTGGTCTGACCCAGTATAGCACTTCTTATGTTCACTTACTATACACAATGAGTTCCATGCTAGAACTGCTTGATCCTGCCATGTTTGCTGCCATACATGTGTATCGTCCAGTGTCATCAGGCTGCACAAAGGCAATCTGTAAAGCCCCAGTGCTAAGAATTCGTTGCCTGATGGACTCTGGAATTTGCTCTCCATCTTTGTGCCATGTGATCTCAGGCACTGGGTAGCCATCAGCTTCACACTGCAAAGTGGCAGATTTATCCACAGTAATTATGTATTCCTTAGGATGAGACTTGATAACAGGAGGAACTAAAAGAGAATTAAAAACAATTTAGAGAATATACAACACACTTATTTCCTAGCCAAAATAATTCAAAAGTATTTCTGTCTTACAGCCTAGTGGACAGAGCCAAGGTCTGGGACTCAAGGCTCCAAGGTTCTGTTCAGAAGCAGGTGAGAAAGGTATGCATTTGGTCCATGGACATTACTTAGTCTACATCAGAAGTGTCAAAAATATAACCCACAACCCAGATCTAGCTTATAGAGCCCTATCGTATGGTCCATGGTGCTGCCTGTGGTTCTTGGATGGGATTTGTATGCTGTGTGCAGTGTGGGACCAGGCGCAATGCATGCAGCATGTGGGTTCGATCTGATGAATGAACAAGCCACAAGCCACCCATCCAGCCCACAGACTGGCCCCACACTACTCATCAAGCCCATGGCCTGATGAGTTTGATGTCCCTGGTCTACACACATGAAGATAAGACAATGACTCACCTTGAACTTTTAGTTTGATCTTTCCTAGGGCAGTACCAGCTGAATTCTGAGCAACACACATATAAGTGCCAGCATCCCCAATAACTGCTCTGGCAATCTGTAAGCTACCACTAGGAAGGATGGTATAACTATTGCCTAAAACACATATACAAAAGATAGAAAACATTTTTACAAATAAAGCCATTAAATCTAAATTTTAACACTAAGGAATGAGGAAAATAAGCATAAATTGTACAGCAGAATGGAATGCCATTTTAAGATACCTGTTGTGATTATATTGATGCCTTCCTTTTGCCATGTTATGATAGGACGTGGTGTTCCTATTGCTTCACATGGTAAAAGAGCAGGGTTGTTCAGAATAACATCTAGTGTTTCTGGCTGGGTTTGAATAGTTGGTGGCTCTATGAAATGGAATGATGCACAGAAAGTAGTTGGTTAGAAATATCTACATTTGTTTGACAATTGACATACCCTGAAGAGGACAGCATATTAGCTAAGTATAGCTGGCTTCTGCCATCCTTACAAAGAGCTCAGCGGGACTGCTTTTATTGCGTGTCCATGATATTACCCGCATAGCTAAGATACTGGTGAACATGATGGCACAATCTGGCTTCATTGTTATTCTCATTGTTACCACCTATCCCTGCTTACAAATGTTTTTTCTGGTTAAGATCCCACCTCACCGTGGACGTGAAGAGTAACATGTCGGTGTGCAGAACCAGCAGCATTCCGGGCTACACAGGTGTACCTTCCTGCATGGTTTAGCTGAGCAGCAGCCATTTCAATAGCCCCTAGGGATAAATTAAATAAAAGAGTTTACTGTACTTTATTGCAGTATATTCTAGTGTCTTACACTGAAAGAGAAGAAAAAAGAAATCTGAATGCACTTTAAGACGCTTACATTTTTTTCCAAAAACTTCATGATCAGTATTTTAATTACTACTCCTATAATGCACCACATTCTATGACTTGCTATATAGAGACTTGAATCATGCACAGCACCTGAAGACAGAATTCTGTAACCATCTCCTCTGGGAAGAAGTCTTATCCCATTTTTGGTCCAGTGAACTGAGGGAGCAGGAACACCTGATGCCGTGCAGGAAATGACTGCAGGTGATAGTTTTGTTACTAGGAGATCTGTAGCTTCATCTGCTATTGATGGGGGCACTAAAAACAAGAGAAGAAAAATTATGATAAGCAAACCTTTTAATTTCATATACTTGTTTATGTACAACTGTTTTCTTTATTGACTATGAGTAAAGCTTTAATAATATAAGCATCAAACTAAAGCCACTTTGCTCACTTAGCAAAGTGTACTCTACCTTGTACAATGAGATCAACTGCTCTTTGATCCTCTCCTGCTTCATTTGATACAGCACACTCATAGATTGCAGTGTCATCCACAGTGGGAGAAATGATAACTAGGGAACCCGAAGACAAAAGTCTGAAAAAGACATTACAAGCCTATGACATCTCTTTTTACATACATGCACTCAGGTTCCTAAATCCACTTGCACAGGAGGCCAGATTTAAATACCATTGTTGGATTATAGAAAAAGCTGCAATATTTTAGGTTCCATAACCCATCTTATGATTCTCACTCATGTCAGAAAAGCTGCACAATATCCTCCTTAACCTATGTCAACCACTTTTAATATAGTCAACAATATTTTTATTGAGGTCTCATCCTTCTGACTCTCTTTATGTCTCTCAGCTGATCCTTCACAATGTCCTTCAGCAGATCCTCCTTATTTCAACTCACCTTTCCCCCTGGGCTTTTGCAGTGCTCTGCCCTTCATCCTCTTCTTCTTCTACACCTTGTTTCTGAACAATACCATCCATAAACATATATTCGAACTTTATCTCCAAAGTGATTCAAATCCACTCCAGGCCTGTTTCCTTCTATCTAAACTGAAATATTGGCCTGTCTTTCTGGTATATCTTCTTGGATGTTAGCTGTGAGCTCAAACTCACCATAACTAAAAAAATATTTTACTTCCCATCGCCAAAAGACCACTCCTTCCCCCCTTCCTTTTCAATTACTATGGGCAATTACACCATCCTGCCATGTAATTCAGAACTGTAACCTAGGAATCATGTTTGACTGAGAACTTTCTCCAGGGTCTTGCATTCATGCTGTCTTAATATTGCTATTTCATTCAACATAACATTGTGCCTCTAAGATGCAGTCTTTTCTACCCAGCTAAAACTCTCATCCAGGCTTTTACTATCTCGTACTTTGATCACTTCATGTCATTTTTCCTCACTTGTAGCCATTGTTGTAGGAGTGGCTAATTTGGTCTAACAGCTGCAAATTGAAAATGTGTTATTGCTATTTCAGTTAAAATCTGCTCCTCAATGTGGCAAAATCTAAGGGCATTTATACACATACATGTATCTGCTCCCGATGCATCAGATCTCCAGTGCATTACAGCAGACTCTATTAATCAAGTCTGCTCTCCACATGAGCTGATGCACCCAGCGCTGTGTCGCATGTATTTGTATAAATGGCAAAATGCGCATCAGCACTGAGAAAATGGCAGCAGTGTACTTTTGACCTAAAACACCTTCAATGCAGTGCAAGCATCTTTACAAATGCCCTAAATGCCTCCATGGGTGTATTAGTCTACTGGGCCATGTCTACACGAGACACTGACTGCACAGTTGTTACTGCACAGTCATACAGTGATTGCATACACAAGTACTAAATGACTGCGCAATAACCACAGTTATGGCACGCCCTAACAGCTTTTAGGTGACACTGACTGTGCAATAGCTCATTATTACTGTGCAGTAATGTCGCATCATGCTTCATGCCATCCAATGTTACTGCACAATAGTAACAAGCTACTTGCAGGCAGCATCTCATGTAGACATGGCCCTGGAGTAACTGGGAGTGGTACATTTGTGTGTTTGTGTACGTGCGCGTGCGCACACACACACACACACACACACACACACACACATGCATGTAGGTCTCTGTTACTGGTTCTTCTAGCCTTTCCACCAACTAAGAACAGATATACCTTTAGAAGATTAACACACACACCCCTACACAAAAAAAAACCTAAACAGAAACAGACACAAATTGCTGAAGTATAAGAGATCAGAACCTGTACTCCTGTCTAGCAATAACCAGACTGCAGGCAACCCTGAAGGCTCAAAAAATCAGTTTGGATAATCACCTTGATCATAAACCTGTCTTATTTAAATGTGTTTATTCAGTAGTACCACTAACTACTATACAGCTGACTCTGTTAATTTGAATCACTGTGACCAGTGTGGTCCCTCAAGGCTCTGTCTTAAGGCCTATACTATTTAGCATCTTCGTTAATGATGTAGACATTGGTGTCAGAAGCGGACTTGCTGACGACACCAAACTCTGGGGTAAAGCATCCACACCTGAGGATAGGAGGGCGATCCAGGCAGACCTTGACAGGCTCAGGAAATGGGCAGATGAGAACCTGATGGTGTTTAACACCGAAAAATGCAAGGTTCTCCACCTTGGGAAGAAAAACCTGCAGCATGCTTATAGGCTCGGCAGTGCTATGCTGGCTAGCACTACGGATGAAAGGGACTTGGGGGTCGTGACTGACCACAAGATGAACATGAGCCTTCAATGTGATGCTGCAGCTAGTAAAGCGAGCAAAATGCTGGCTTGCATCCATAGATGCTTCTCAAGCAAAATCCCAGGACGTCATTGTCCTTGGTGAAGCCGCAGCTGGGGTACTGTGTCCTGTTTTGGGCTCCACAATTCAAAAAGGATGTGGAGAAGCTTGAGAGAGTACAGAGGAGAGCCATGCGCATGATCAGAGATCAGGAAAACAGACCTTGTGAAGAGAGGCCGAGAGCCATGGAACTTTTCAGCCTGTAAAAGCGCAGGCTCAGGGGTGATCTGATGGCCACCTGTAAGTTTATCAGGGGTGTTCACCAGGATCTGGGGGAACATTTGTTCACCAGAGCGCCCCACGGAGGACAAGGTCAAACGGTCACAAACTCCTCCATGACTGTTTCAGGCTGGACATCAGGAAGAGCTTCGTTACCGCCCGAGTCCTCAAGGTTTGGAATAGACTGCCGTCGGAGGTGGTTCAAGCACCCACTTCGAATGCCTTCAAGAGACATTTGGATGCTTATCTTGCTGGGATCCTATGACCCCAGCTGACTTCCTGCCCCTGGGGCAGTGGGCTGGACTCTATGATCTTCCAAGGTCCCTTCCAGCCCTAGTGTCTATGAATCTAAAGTTCAAATTAAGCCAGGTTAGTTGCTGAAAAGTCTTACACCAGGGACTAATGTAGCTCAAATCTAAGCTTGGGATATTACTCACCTGTATGTATTCTGATTTTGATCAACATTAAGGAGATGCCCATTCTTCTTCCAGCTGATCACAGGCCTGGGAATTCCAGTGGTCTCACAAGGTAGAGTGGTTTGAACATTAACAGTAACTGTAATGTTGGTGGGTCCAGGAGCAATAGATGGAGGAACTAAAGAATAACACATAAGGCCCAAGTTATGTATGCAGTTGAACTACTTAGAACTGTCCCCTTTTTCTAGCACAAATAACTTGGCATTCATAGACTTGCCAAAAAACTTAGTAGGGAATCTGCCTCAGTCCTTAGCTTGTCTTGTTGAAGTGCACACTCCAGTTAAAAGAAAAACTTTATTTTTTCTACTCCCATAGATTTCACAGAACCCTAAATTTCTACGGCTATTATAAAACAATTAGAGATGGGCCTGAAGCAAAACGCTGGATCTGAATAATCTTTTATTTTGGAAACAAAACAGCACACAGATCTGAATTTCTCTGGTCCCTTTCTTTATTACAAGTAGGGACACTGCTTTATTCTAACTCTGAAGTATATGAAAGCAAGGTACATTTGCTTTCTGCAGCTCATACCCAGTATTAATGACAGGTTTCAAGACACAGCAAATAACAAGTATGTGGTGGAGTTATATGCCAGATTTTATAGAACAGTTGTGTTTATCTATAAAAAGAAATATTTACCGTGGACCTGTAAATCAATTCTCTTGCGTTCAGTTCCAGCTGCATTGGTTGCCATGCACAGATATCGTCCAATGTCAGTAACGTGTGCAGAGTGAATAGATAGAGAGCCATCCTCTAACACTGTATATCTAAAACAAAGCCATAGATTGTATTTTATTTTTTCACAAACAGAACTGTGGGCTATTACATCAGGAGAATGGAAATGGGAGGATAACTCAGCAAGCACAAGGATAGCCAAAACAGGCAGCACTTTTATTTGACCAAACACATTCTTGTTTAATGATATTAGTCTTATTCTGCCTTCACTCTGTTCCAGCATGTCTACTATTCCCTTTCCAGAACAATTAAGAAATCTGATTGTTATAATGACTTCCAAATGAGAGGGCATGGTAGTTGCCTAGTGTTATCCATGATGTGAGTCTTACAGATTACTCATTAAAACTGAGAAAATCTGAGTAATTAATCAATAAACATTCCCTAGTTGCCCTTTAAATATAACTAAAACATTAAGCATTTGGTCAGTGCTTGTCAGTTTTGCACCACGTGCCAGATCCCAAGCCCTCTGAAACTGACATGAAGATTCCTATTAATTACAATAAACACTGAAGCTGGAATAGGTCTGGAAAGTTTTACCAAGTAGGAAATATAAGTACTTTCCAGTATCTGTCACATTCCAAGCAATCGTTTCCTTTAAATCCCAAAGTTCTTTACTAGAAACATAAACTTTAATGATTTTCAAAAAAGAACAGCACTGAGTTTGTTGAAAGAGTTTTTCCGCTACAAGAATAAATCCCACTGTCTTTTAAGTTTCCTGCATGAATAATTTTTTATTATTTAGCACCCTGCAACACTGCACCCTACATTTGGGCCTTCGCAGGTTGAGATGTATGGGACAAAAAATTAATCCTGTTTTTGTGAAAGTAAAAATAATGCACATTAAGTAAATCCAAGAGATATACATTTTCTATCACAGACCCGTTGTTAAAGTGCTGCTGCAGAACATTTTTCTGACCATTAGAAGTTACCTGGCATTGTTTCCAGAAAAAATAGCCCCATCCTTTCTCCATGTAATTCTTGGGGTTGGTACTCCTTCTGCATCACACTTCAGAACAGCAGATGTGTTTATGAGCACAACAACAGTCTGAGGACCAGTTCTGATTATAGGTGCAACTATATTAAGAAGAATTCCAGATTACATTAACTTTATACTTAACTGTTTATGATTAGACACAGAGAAATGGCTACAATAACAAAGATGGTGTGTTTGAAGCTTCTTAAAAACTTATAAAATGTATACAAAATGACATGCTGCAGTAGGGAATTAAAGAAAAATCTGCTACAAATGTGCAGTAGGTAATTAAATGCGCAGTAGGGAATTAAAGAAAAATCTGCTACAAATTAAAGAGAGAGTTCCCTGCATCCAGTGGTGATCTTTGATTGCTACCTGCTCCCATACTGGAGCACCTTCATGCCCCAGCCAGACCCTCCGCAGCGTATTGACGCAGGTTGGAGCTGCTCTAAGCAATCTCAATGTGCTGCGGTCCCGGGTACATGTGTAAACACAGCACCTGGGAGCAATAAACTGATCTTAAACTGAATAATATAGCACTAAGCCCCTAGCATATTAGGCCTCCTTTACATGTTACACATATTACACGATTAAGTGGTTAATTGTGCAATTATTTTAGACTAGCTACACGTGCAAAGTAACAATCATTCCATAAAAAGGTCCACCCAGCTATAAAGTTGGAGCTGAAAAATGTGTAACAACTTTATAGCTAGTTTCTATCCAGCTTTAATTTGAATGCACAGAATAGCTATGCCCCCACAGCTGGGAGCCCTGTCAGTTAATGGGGCTCCCAGCTGCAGGGTGCACCATTAGCTGCCATAGCTGGGAGTCCCACAGCTGATGGGACTTGCAGCCATATCAACAAATGGGGTCCTGCCATGGCTGGCAGTCCCATCAGCTGTGGAACTCGCAGATGCAGGAGCTTGCTACTTGTGGGTGCCTTACATCCTATCACACCTATACCCGAACATACAGAGGGGCCGTTAGTAAAGCTTTTAATTTCTCTTTAACTAAAGAATAATGTGTTACAGGAAGCCCTCGCTATTCGCGGGTTTGGCATTTGTGGTTTCAAATATTCATGAATGCCGCTCCCGCCATCACCAGCACAGCCATGCCTCCCCTCCCCTCTCCCACCCCCCCAAGCCACCAGGGGCACTGAGCTCATGAACACAGTGTGGTATTCGGGGATTTCACCATTCACAGGGATCTCCAGAACAGATTCCCTGCGAATGGCGAGGGTCGCCTGTATATGTGATGATGCACCACACCATCTGCATCCCTCTTTTCAAAATCCTAGATCTGCCCATGTTTGTAACAGGGTTTGTGTAGTTTTAAGGAATAGACTGGACAAACATTTGTGAAGGATAGTTTTCCTGATCCATTCCTGAGCAGGGAGTTGGGCTAGATGGCCTCCTGAGGTCCTTTTCAGACCTTTTTATGGTTCTATGATGCTTGGATGTTACATTAGCCATGTTTCTCCTTTGAATGTTGTTGGCTATTTAACCACGCTAGATCAGCATGGTATTAGACCTGTGGGGACTTTTGACGCCAGATACTAATTTCTCTAACAAGATAACTGATTTTATAGACAAGGAAAATGCAGAAGAACTAAAGTTCTACATATTATAGAGGTCAAACTCATGGGGGTACAGTTGCCAGATTGCTTTTTAAACTTTTGTTAAATACAGTACTATACTTGTTATTTCTAATCATTGCATCTCCCTTGATAGAGGCATCAAATTAAAACTCCTTTCTCAGACTTAAGAATTCATGCACTGCTCGTTTCAAAATTCTGGGACAGAAACTAACCTGCCCAGTTATTTGGATGAATTAAGATCTTTGAATTTTGCTTCCATCTCAGATGGGTTTATTCCCATTTCCATACCCTCATATTCAGAACAAGAGTTTTTGCTGTAAGCTGGATGATCATCAGTTGGAAATGACAGAGGTGGAGAAAGATCTTAGCTTTTTAGTCATCCTATGATTTATTACGAGTAACCAGTGTTCTTCAGCTGTGAAAAAGGCAGTTGCAATTCAGGGATATATTAGGCAAGATATTTCCAATAGAACTAGGAAAGCGTTAATTGTACCAGGCTGAGACTTCATCTGTAATACTGTATATGTGTCTGGTCACTCAAGTTCAAAAAAGGATGAACTTAAACTAGAACTGGTGCATAGCAGAGTTACAAAGGTGATCAGGGGAATGTAGCTTATCTTATGAAAGAAGACAACAAAGAGCTTAGCTTGCTTAGCCTAGTAAAACCAAGGCTACAAAAGAATACAATTGCTCTCTGAATGCATCAAGGGGTAATCACCAGGGAGGCAGAAGAATTATTTAAACAAAAGGACAATGTTGACAGGGGAACAAATGGGACTAACTGGCCATGAATAATTTTAGTTTGGAAATTAGAAGATTTATAGCTATCAGAGGAATGAGGCTCTACCACAGTTTTCTAACTGGAGTAGTAGGGCACCTATACACGTGCACTGAGGCTTCTCTGATGCGCTGTAATTGAGTCTGTTGGAGTGTGGTAATTACTGCGCTCCAGCAGGCTCCAGCATCATGTGGTATCAGAGTCCCCATGCTGAAAAACAGCAGTGGGGCTGCTTTAACTAAAGCTCAGTGGACAAACTTTAGTTAAAGCATCAGGTGATTTAATTAGGGCAGCTCTTGGAGATGCTTTAATTAAAACACCCACCTTCCAGAGCACATGTATAAATGCCCATAGAGATGCAACCTCCCCCCACAAAAACAACTTCCTAAATAGTTTTTAGATAGAGCATGATTAATTCACAAAAAACATTATATGATGTGTTTCCCTGAAGTAGCATGGGATTAGAATGGATGTCTCAAGAGGCCAGTTCCACTCCAACATTCCTAGTATCTCCACTGAACATAGTATTTCCTCAACTTAGTGCGTTTATGCCCTAGCATACTAGAGTCGACAACTTCTGTCCTCCCTTCTTCAACTGCCATCACCCCTATTTGCCCTGCCACCAATTCCCCAGCAGCAATCAACAGCAGGAAGAAGTGACAGCAACTGGGGGCTGTGTTTCACCCATACACCCATTAGGACCCTTTGGCTTTCCTTCACCCCGCAAGGGGAACCACTGATCTTACAGCTTTATGTCATCCTATGATTTCTGACCTTTTTATGACAGGCATCACAGGCATATAAGGCAAGTGACCTGCCTTTGTTCACCAAGCAGGCCTCTGCCAAAGCCAGAACAGAATAAGGGCTTCCAATTGTCAGGCCACTGCTCTATACACACATTTGTCTGTAAAGAAACTAGAAAACCAGATATTCTGCCTTTTGAACTCCCACACAGAAATACTGTGCAAAATTTCAAATAATTAAGAATCAATCCAGTAATTTTTACCATTCACAGTCAGCACAAATTCTCTGGTAGTTTTTCCTGCAATGTTACTTGCCACACAGGTATAGGTTGCTGCATCCCCTAGGTCAGCATTATTGATCTGCAGGTACCGCCCACTGGACAGGATTCGAACTCGAGGAGTCCCCTAAGGAAAGTTGAACAAGTAAAACTAATTTTATCACAGTTTTCCATTACACAGATACAAAGTATTTCTTGTTACAGAGTAATAGGAACCATGATAGAGTGCCTAAGAAACAAACAGCCCAATTCACTGCTGGCATGGCTTCGTTTATTGCAATGAAGTTATAAGTATGAACAAAGCTCAGCAACCTTACTTAGAAAATTCCATTGTTGTTAAATCTTAACTACAATTTACAATCCTAAAATCCTTATTCAGGAGTGTTGCTTGAATAAGGAGGTTAGAATGGTGAACTGACTATTTTTTAGTTTAAATATAAATTAACAGTTTGACAGCATGAGACTGAAGTGCACTTTATCCATACTCAGGCACATTGCAGGTAGAGGAAATACAAATTTTCCAATGCTACTTTCCCAATCTGCCAAAGTCTTGATGTGCTGCAGCAGTACACAAGACTACTACTCTTTGGCCTCTGTGCTGAGATTGCCTGCCAGCTGTTAATGGGGAGCTGTTCAGCTCTGCATTGGGAATCAGCTAGTTTACAAAAGCTAATAACCAGCCATGAGATGTGAACATCTTTTGGTCCTTATTTGTCTGGGCCAGATTTGAAGCAGCACAGCACAGCAAACTCCAGAGTTCAAAATTATGAGTCAGGCTCCATACAACCGTGAAACTAATTTAAAAATCATTTGATTTAAAAAATCCTGAACATGGTGTTCTCTTCATTTTTTGGCTCTTGAGCCTCTCAGCTGGATTCTCAGTCTCATTTTCAAGCTTTACTACAAAACCACAAGGGGTAGATATTTATTTTTATTGTGAGGTTTTATTTTTTTAAGTTGCAATTCTCACCTTGTTATTTTATTCTGGAAGCTGGGGTTTTAAAGAACAACAAATATTGCAAGACTACCAAAAAACTGCAAGAAATGGCAACACTAGGTTTGGACTTTCATTCTATAACGTCTTCTGTGCAGGTATACTCCAAACCCATGCCAAGCCCCACTACAGCTCCATTGAGTCACAAGTGTTCCTCAGTGTGGAATAAATAGGCACATTGATACCTATGAGTTAATTACCCACCTTCCATAGCCAATCCCTTGGTTAAAGTCTGCTTTAAATGTTAAATGTTGGTATGTGTAAAAACTGATATGGGAGGGAGGGGGTTCTATGCTTCTGTGACCTGTATAAGTACAACAGATAAGACTTTAGAGCAGTGATTCTCAACCAGGATGACTTGAGATTCTTCCAAGGTCCTGTGGGGATGCCATGCAGTGTTAGCACTGTTAGATGTGCAAACATAATTCACAAGATAAACCCAGAGATACCAAATAGGACTCCATAGTGTCAAAAACATTCTGACCTGTTGTGGTCTTTCTGAATGATGTGCAACAGAAGAATTGCTCTATTATTTGTCTGTAGTCAAAACTTGAGTGAAAACTACAAGCTGACATTTTCCAAGGGGTGCCTTGAGTGCATCAAGGGGTACCTTGAGTCTATCAAGATTGAAAAGCACTGCCTTAGAGGCATCTACTATAATATCAAGGGAAATAAATTAGTTCACTCTTACGACTACAAAGTATTTTTAAAAACACAATAACATATATGATTTAGCTGTGCTCCAAAATACAATTCTTATGAAGGGTAAAAGTCCACTGGATTCTGCTTAATAAAACCTGAAAACACTGTTCTTTTATGATCTGATCTGAAGCTCAATTCAACTAACAGAAAGACCTGCACTGAATTCAGCGGGCTTTTAACTGAGTCCCTTGTGCCTCTCAATTAGTAAATACTCTTACTAAGGCCTGATCCTGTATTCCTGAGAATCTGAACCTTGTAATGTAAACAATGCCGATGTACAAGCAATACAATTCCTAGAGCTACAGGATGCAAGATCCACCTCTTGTTCTGGTGCTAGAGATGATGATGATACTACCAAGATACACAGGATATATACTCAATGTAGCTATTAGAGGTGGAACAGAGAAAAGATTGAAATATAACCAGTGGAAGGAACTTTTATTTAAAAGCACTTAAATGATAGGTATAAAAATATATGCTGGTTTAACATTATAAAAATGATAAATTCTGTTTAAATAATTATTAGGTCCCAATAATGTTGAAATAACACCATCCAAAAGCAAACTTTTTCCAAAGAATTCCTTTTGTTTTGTGAAATGGTCCACTTTGTTCAGGACAAAGGAGAATTGCTCAGGCTGAAGTAATCCCTCTTTCCATCTGTGTGTAAAGCTTCCTCCATGCCATTTGTTACTAGTAGGTTAATAATACTGAGGTTAAGAAAGCATTTGACAAATTGTGTTCCCAATCAAAACATCGCATTTTGCCTTATTAAGGCTGAGAGCATTCTGTCTCCAGTTAGACATCCAGGAGATCAAAACCAGACAAAGAAATGGAATAAATAATGGGGCTGTGTGAAACAGCATGGTTTTGTTTCAACTTCCATTTCGCCGTTTTGAAGGGACAGTGTTTCATTTCATTATTTCATTTCATTTCGACGCACTGTTCCATTTTATTTTGTCAAAACCGTTTTGCTGTTTCGAGGCGTTTCAACATTTCGCCCATAAGCTATAAGGGGAGATCTTGAAAATGCCTAAAACTTTGTCATTTCTTGCCTGATTCAGATGAAAATCGCAGGGATGGTAGCCCCTTCTGAGGGCACACAGTTTGCTAAGTTTTGAGGAGGTAGGTGCAGATGTTTCTGGGAAACTGCACCTCAAACTGTTCTAAACAAAACTTCTGACAGTTGCTGGCAGTGGCAGCCTCCTCTCATCCAGCATGCAGATCTGGGGGTCCACATCCCCAGGAGGGCTTTGGGGCTGTGCTGGATTCCTCCTGGTGGTCAAAGCCCCTTGAGCTGTGTGCTGGATAAGAGAAGGCTGCTGCTGCTGCTGCTGCAGCACTGAGGAAGATTGATGCTGCCACAAGTACCAGGTGGCAGAGGCAGCCTTCTCTCACCCAGTGCACAGATACAGGGGCCCACACCCCTGGGAGGGCTGCCAGGATGTGCCAGACTACTCTGGGGGTGCGAGCCCCCGGATCTCCACGCTGGATGAGCGGAGGCTGCCACTGCCACCTGGACCGGCGCTGGGGAAGATTGATGCTGCTGCCGGTCCCAGGTGGCAGAGGCCATAGCCCTCCCGGGAGTGCCGGCACCCAGATCTGCACACTGGATGAGAGGAGACTGCCACTGCTGCCTGGGACCAGTGCTGAAGCCAAGTAAGCCCAGCTTCGGAACTCAAAATGTTTTGAAACTTTCGAAACATTTTGAGTGCCCTCATTTTATTTTGAAGCCTTTTGTTTAGTTTCAATTTTTATGTTTCAAGCACAAAATGCATCAAAACAGCTTTGAAATTAAACTTCCAGTGAAATTTCGCACAGCCCTAGTAAATATACAAGTTGACAGAACTACACAAACACAGAAATGTAGCAAGGGATAAAGTAAACCCATTCTAAACATGTTGTATTTCAAATGGCAAATTATGAAAGAATTCAGTTTGGACTCTGTGGTTCTTTTGTTAAGCCCATGTGGATTTATTGTTGTTAAAATACGATAGATGGTTAGATTCTAGAAAAGGAAAACCTCTATTCAACCAAAACATCAGGACAGTGCAAGTATCACCACCTTGCTCAACTAATAGAGTTTCGTAGTTAGTAGGGTCAGAAGGGACCTGAGCAGATCATAAAGTTCAACCCCCTGCCATGGCAGGAAAGAGTACTGGGGTGAAACGACCCCAGCAAGGTGATTGTCTAGCCTTGTCTTAAAGACCCCCAGGATAGGAGCCAGCACCACTTCGCTTGAAAGTTGGTTCCAGATCCTAGCCGTCCTGACAGTGAAGTAGCGCCTCCTGATGTCTAATCTGAATTTACCCTCTGCCAGCTTGTGACCGTTATTCCTAGTCACTCCTGGTAGTGCTCGGGGGAACAGGGACTCCCCCAATGCCTGCTGGTCCCCTCTGACTAGTTTGTAACAGGCCACTAGATCCCCCCTCAGCCTTCTCTTGTGGAGGCTGAATAGGTTAAGGTCCCACAGCCTCTCCTTGTAGGGACTGCCCTGCTGCCCCCTGATCATGCGAGTGGCCCTCCTCTGGACCCTCTCCATGTTGTCTACATCCCTCTTGAAGTGCGGCGCCCAGAACTGGATGCAGTACTCCAACTTCGGCCTGACCAGTGCCACATAAAGGGGGAGTATCACCTCCTTGGACCTGCTTGAGATGCATCTGTGGATGCATGACAAGGTGCAGTTGGCCTTCCTGACTGCATCCCCACACTGCCAGCCCATTTTCATCTTAGCATCAATGATAACTCTAAGATCCTTTTCTGCCTCTGCACTGATGAGAAGGGAGTTCCCCAGCCTGTAGGTATGGTGCTGGTTCTTCCTCCCCAGGTGCAGCACCTTGCACTTGTCAGTGCTGAATCCCATCCTATTCTCATCTGCCCACCCCTGTAACCTATCTAGGTCCGACTGTAGCCTATTCCTTCCTTCTAGCGTGCCCACATACCCTGGCATCTTAGTGTCACCAGCAAATTTGAACAGGGTGCTTTTTACCCACTCATCCAAGTCACTGATGAAGATGTTGAACAGTGCAGGCCCAAGGACCGAGCCCTGCGGAACCCCACTGCCCACATTCCTCCAGGTCAAAAATGGCCCATCCACTACCACTCTCTGGGTGCGGCCCTCCAGCCAGTTGGCGACCCATTTGACTGTGCAGGTGTCGACACAGTCCCCCAGTTTTTTAACGAGAACGGGGTGAGAGACAGTGTCAAAGGCCTTCTGAAAGTCCAGAAAGACTACATCCATTGCTACCCCTGCATCTAAGGATTTGGTAACCTGGTCATAGAAGGCCACCACGTTGGTCTGACAGGACCTGCCTCTAATGAACCCGTGTTGGTTGCCCCTAAGCATACACTCCCCTGCTGGCCTCTCATGGACAAGTGCCAGAACAATTCTCTCAAAAAGCTTACCCAGGATCGATATACCTCAATCTTAGAATATATCTACACTGACATGCAATGTTGAGTTGCTTGAACTAGCTTAAGTACAAGAGGCAGTCTAGCCATGGCAGAACAGAATTTAGTGCTCCTGTGGTTAGTCTGCTTGTCACTCCAAGGGAACATCTAAATGAGATGCTGACTGTGTAGTAGTCCAATACTACTGCCCAATAGTGTTGCGTGGCAAAAACCATGATGTGATGCTACTGAGCAGTAGTATTATATCACTACACAGTAGCATCACAAAAAAAGTGTTTGCTGGCACTACTAAACAGTAACTCAGGTTACTATGCATTCATTTAGTACTTGTATAAACAGGTAGAAGAAATATAAGTACAAACTAGTACTAAATAAATGATTGGTAATGGCGTCTTTTGTAGACACATCCAATTTAGTCTGCAGCGTAGACATACTCTTAGAGGGAGAAAATACAGGGCTGATTAATCCTGCAAAAAAAATTCACATTCAACTGAATAACTGTGATTATGTTTCAATGACATGTACAAGACTCCTTAATTTATTTCCTTTATGCAAATTACTTGCATAGGTGGCTTTTTTCTTTCTTTGCTTTACATTAAAAATAATTTACATTAAAGGAAGTGAAATTCTCAGATACTTGTGTCCATATACATTTTCCAAAAGGGAAAATAATTTTTCAGAAGCCTTCACACAGACATGGTCAAATCTCTTTTTAACCCCTTGTTTACAAAAAGTCTCCTCCAGTTAAAGACAGAAACAATAGTAGATGAGATGACTTACATTTTCAACCACATCACTACAAATAAATAGCACCCAAGGAAATATGCGTGTCTCTGGTTGAACTACTCTGGTTCATTCCTTTGACCTAATCAGAAGATACTTTTGAAACAGTGTCTTCTCTATCACTGCACAGTTTCTCAGTATCCAAAACTAGGACACATATAATGAAGAATTCTAGCTCACAATTAATATCCAGACTTTGTGCTTTAAGTTTAAATTAGTTAAGGATTACATGGATGGGAATTCACTCCAATTTTTAAAAAGTAAGAGAAACATCCTTATACAAACTCCAGGCAGAGGAAGAGTTTGTGGAGCAGTCACTATTTGAAAATATAATTTTTAATGAATCAATTAATAAACTTTTTCCACAAGGGAAACAAAATTGGAATCAAACTCTTTTGTTCTGGAACCTTTTCTGATGTAGCCATGATTTCTCTTTGCCAGCTGAAAGATCATGTCAGTATTGTGATGGCTCCCTAGTTCAAATTATTTGAACTAACCCTATCTGAATATACAGGTATAATCCCTTGTCAGAGGAACCTGAGACACTCATACAAAAATAATGTCTGTACTCATCATAAAGGATGATTCATAGCTCATTGGCTACAGTTATGGGAGAGGCATCTAATGAGCTGCTGGTTTATCTTTATATTTTTTACTTACAAGTAAAAGGCAATATACAGTAAAAAAAAACCCTGATTACTCAGCATAGTTTGCAGTGTAGACATAACCTCACAGGGGCATCTTTGCCAAACACAGTGTAATATTAGGGATGGTCAACAGTCCAATGGGAAAGGGAAATGAAAAATCTGCATAGGCCTATGTGGATGATGAGCAATAGTTAACTATTCTGTTCTTGCTCCTCTGATTTAATCAATATGTATTTGATGACTTATATATGAAATTCTGAGTTAAGAGATGCATAATGTAGACCTACGGTGGTTACAAAAATGATTTGGTTACTCTTTTCAGTAAAAGGAATAATCTTCCCTTTCTAAATATTACTATAATGTGAGAATACATAAAATACTCAGAGTAAATGTATAGTGTAATCTTTCTCAGCTACCTTTCCTGGGAAGCCATTCAGGAGTATACCGAAGGCTTCTAGTATTGCTCAAAGGATCCAGGAGGAGAAAGGGATCCCCCTAAAGGAAAAGAAAACAAATAACTGAGGGGTGGCCAGTTCACATGGTTGCTTTCTTCATCTACTTATTTAGGGCCAGCTATAACTGGGCTAGGGCCACTCAACTTCCTTTTGATCTCAAGGAACTACAACTCTGTTGTGCTGAGAGGGCAAGTGAGTGGAATCAGAAAAAGTTCAGGCATCTTATGCAGAGATGCAACAGAGTGGTGGAAAATGTGCAGAAAATGTACCTGTAACAGTGCTCCATTTTTAAGCCATGTAATTGTAGGAGGTGGGACTGCATCTGACTTGCATTCCAATATAACTTGTCTATTCTGCAGCACAGTGACATCCTGAGAACCACTGGTGCCAGCAATGTTAGGAGGAACTGTTAAAAAATATTAAGAAAAAGAAGTGCAATAAATATGAACTTAAATATCTCTGTGGAAGAAATTTCAGTGTTGTTATCAAATAAGCTTTTGTGACTGATGCATAATATCAGCACTGCTACAATTAACTGGTTTTAGTTTTCAGTTCTTTTACCTGCACAATACATACCACCCTTATTTGACTGGTCACAAGCCACACTCAGGAAACCACTGATTAACAGAAATTAACTCAGAGTATACTTAGTAAAGAATCCAGCACTTAGCCAGGTGGAGCAGAGGTACCAAAATGGTTCCCTAACATTATCAGCAGACCTAGGAAAAATGAATCTCATTTTTATTGCTTTTATACAGGAAAAACAAAACCTCAATTTGATTTTTAAAAAATATTTCATTTTTTTTTGCACTGCCTGTAGGACCTGCATAATTCTGCAAGAAGCAGAAGTGGACTCATCTGAGGTAAATTTCTGCAACCCTACTTTTGCTACTGCATACTACATTACAATGAATGTCCTCCATAGGACAGAGGGGAAATTAAAGCTATCATCCTAGCCTCCCAAATCTACATTAACAAGATATACAAGGACTATTCTACACTTGAAGAAGCTTTGGATATCCTGCTTCATCTTCCATTTGATTTTTTGATAGCCTGTCCTTGTTATTCCTTCTCAGCCTCATTGAAAAAAATCCAAAGGATATTGATGCCTTTCAACCACCCTTGTGTGTTCTATTGTGAACAGTTACTTTGATATACAAATATTAAGTGTCTGAACCATGTGTAATATCATTTTCTCAAAGATATACCATTTTGTCTATCTTCCTGTCATTTGTCATCTTCCTTTACTTTTTTAAGAACAGGAATATGTAAAAGCAGAAGACTGAGAATTTAATAAACCTTTGCTTCCTTGAAAGAACTATGCTTTGTTACTTAATCCTTCCATCTTCTGTTCTAGAAAGAAGAGGACAGACACAATGCAAAACTCAGATCAGATCACTGAATGAGGTATATAGTCTTTTGTCTTGTAGAACACTTTTTAGTGAATATTCTCTAGCTTTTAAGAGCAGTTGATAGCTGCTGTTTTAGGTGTTATTAAGTGTCAAGGAACTCCAAATTAAAAACCCCAAATTAAAAACTTACCATGCACTCTTACTAAATATTCTTTATCATCATCTCCTGCAGGGCTAGATGCTAAGCATGTATATCTTCCTGTGTCTTCTACCTATGGGACACCCAAACAATTTCATCAGAAACTCCAGAATAGAAACAAATCAATTAGTCAGTGTAGTAAAAATCATAGAATCAAAGAAAATTAGGGTTGGAAGGGACCTCAGGAGGTTATCTAACCCAACCCCCTGCTCAAAGCAGGACCATCCCCAACTAAATCATCCCAGCCAAAGCTTTGTCTAGCCAAGTCTTAAAAAACTCCAAAGATGAAGATTCCACAACCTCTAAAGAACACGTTCCAGTGTTTTATTACCCTCCCAGTGAGCAAGTCTTTCCTAATATGTAACCTAAACTTCCCTTGGTGCAACTTGAAACCATTACTCTTTGTTCTGTCAAACAGATGATGACAATGATGTTTGTCAGGTAATGAAGATAATAAAAAAAAAAAACAAGGGCTAGATTGTGGACATTAAGACCCCTGGCAGATATTCAGTTAAAAGGCACAATGAGATCTGATCCACGATACCAATAATTGTGCTTCCTGCCATGCCACACTGTGTTGGGAGCCAGAATTGTGGGATTGGGGATGAGACCCCAATTGTGCACTATGGCCAGTGCAGGGGAAACCCAGACTCACGATCCTGATCTCCCTCTGCACTAGCAAGTAGCAAGCTGGGTGCCCAGTGTGCTTGACTCTGAAGCGCTACTAAGGCTGGGAGCCCCAAGCAGCTTATCAGCCTGGCCATATGTTCAGTTAATGGTGCAATGGGAACCAGCCATCCTGGAGTACATTTGAGAGCAGCAGGGCTGAATCACAGTAGGAATACATCTTAAGCTGTGGTAATAATGTACCTGCAGCTATATCTGTTCAGAAAACTTTCAAAGCAGGAAGTGAAGTATATTTTCTCCAACCCCAATTATAGTAGGCAGAACTACCTGATCTAGTATCTGACCATGGCAGTCAATTAATCCCTCTATTGCTCAGAGGAGTACATTGAAGATTATTAATAACTACAATGATTAGGACTGTGACTATGCATTTTGACAGAGAGATACCGCAATACCTGCTCACATTGTGCTGGTTGTAGACAAAGAAATAAGGGGGAAGGATGCCCTTATTGAAATATCAGTTCTATTTCCCATCAAAGTGCAGATCAAAACCAGTTCTGCAAAGTCCTCTAGTATTTCCAAACCAGCCTTAATTGAAAATGTATTGACTACCTGGGCACTAGCTATCCTAAGCACCTCTCCTCCTCTCAGGACATGAACATTTTCATTCTGGGGGAGCAGGCGCCCATCCTTCATCCAGGTGATTTTTGGGACTGGGATGCCAGTTGAAATGCAATGAAGTTCCAGTGGATTGTTAACAACCACAGATATTTCTTCTGATTGATCAGATCCATTGATATGAGGGGGATCTGCAGGAAGGAAAGACAACCCAGGTTCTTTACTTACATAAAAATTTACACTTCTAAAATATCATGGGCAGTCATATAGTTAAAGTAGCACGATACAATTAATTGGTTTTACTTTCCAATATTTTTATCTGTAAAATGTATCACCTTTCTTTGACTGGAAACAACCTATTTCCTAAACCACATTTTGGAAACTAATTGACAGAATCCAGCACTTAACCAGAGTGTGGAGGTATGAAAAGGGACTGACAGATGTGCAGGCCCCCGCTTTAACTCATGGTGCATAAAGCACCATGAGTTAGAGCTCTATCCTCCTCCCCACTTTCCTCCCTTGATTCAACATATATTTGCCTTTTAGGAATTGGCCCTACCTATAGGAGCCCTGAGAGCCTGCCTGCAGTGAAGTAACCACCCCTTTCCCTCAGTCCCCACTCCCCAGTCTGCAAGACGGTAAAGGCAAGAGGGGAGGGGGAGCAAGTTGCAGGTTTGGGTTTGCCTGGCCTGAGCTGAAGGAGAGGGGGCTGGGGGCTCCAATCTACCTGCCCTCCCTCCAGCTCAGGCCAGGCACCCTACAGCTTGCTCCCCCTCCCCTTTCCCCCCTTCCTTCCTCCAGACAGCCCTGACTGCACCACAAATTAATCCTAGGGAACACAAGTTCCCTAAGGTACTCCAAAGTGGAGTGCCTTCATTTGATCCCTCTTTTGATGAGTGTTAATTTGTCGTGCTATCAGCCATTTATAAAGTGTCTTGAAGCCATGCACATGTGTCACAGCACAGTTGTATAGAGTACTTTCAGGGGGCCGACTGCATGACAAATGTAACTTCTGTCTGCACCCAAAATGGATCCCTAACATTATCAATAGACATTAAAAAAAGGTTTATCACATTTTTATTACTTTTATACAAGGAAAGTAAAAACCAGTATAAAGATGTTTTACTGTGTTCATGTACAGCCCATAGGAACTGCTTAGTTCTACAAACGGTTGATTCATTTGGGGGAAATTTTGCAACCCACTAATGCATTAAATTTCTGATTGGGTGACTGACTTGCTGTGTAACAGTGAGCATCTCATATTCATCTATCACTTGCATATTGTTTGACTGGACAATTAACACTTACCCAGGACTTTTAGGGTGAAATGTTTGCTAACTTCCCCTGCTTCATTGGCGGCTGTGCAGGTGTATCTACCCGTGTCATCAATCTCTGCCTTTGCAATATGAAAGACCATCCCTTGATTACTTATAGTCATATTGGGTCCAAGACTCAAAGCCTGCCCATTTTTAAGCCATGACATCTTAGGGGTGGGTGTGCCATCACTTAAGCACATAATTGAAGCAGTATTGCCTTTCACAATAATCACTTCCTCTGTTCCTCCTGCATTATCCATGCTTGGTGGTACTGAGGAAAAAGACAAGGTTATTATGGAATGCACTTAAAAGCTAACTCTTACCCCAAAAATGCACTGTAGTTAAGCAAATAATTTTCTAGGTATCTTATACCTTAAGTTAGTGTGTTCATGGAAATTCAAATAGGAATAATACTCTATGTATATTGAACCATGAAAAGTCTATAATACAGTATATATGCCAATGAAAGTAAATGTGGTTTTAAGGTTAAAATATTTTTTTCTGTAAATAAAATTTGCAAAACTGAAAAGTTCCATAAAACAACTGCAGAAGATACACTTTAATAGAATCCACACTGTTGTATTAGTAAGAAAGAATACAGAACTTGTTCCTTGAGGGAAAAAAAAAATATACCCTTTCAAGGTTAAATATATTTATATTATCCAGATTGTTTCAGTCAGGACAAAATTTCTCATTCTTACATTTAGGATATTAGCTAAATAATGTGACTTTTTTCACTTTATGAAAAAGTGAAAAAATGTGACTAAGAAAGTGAATATGCCAAAAAGACTTACCATAAACTTGAAGACTGTAATGTTTATTGTCAACTCCAGCTCTATTAGATGCTACACAAGTATACACACCAACATCAGACAGGTGAGCTCTCGCAATTCTGAAGAAAATACAAATGAAGTTATAGCATACAAGGGTACAGAGGGGCTGCATTATTCCACCTAGAATATGATAAAATCTGGTCCAAGAGGGCCAAATTTTAAATTTGTCTGTGCCAGTAGCAGCAGAGTTGCCTAGATTTACCCAAAATTACCTTACCTATATAATTTGACTAACAACTCACCTGAGAATCTGTCCAGCGGACAGCAACCTGATTTGAGATGAGACAGAAAGAGGAAGCCCATTTTTAAGCCAGTTTATTTGTGGAGGTGGAGTGCCAGTAGCAGTGCATTCAATGTTTACAGAAGTGTCCAATAAGGCAGTCAGTGCCTCTGGTTCAACCTTATTATTGAGTATTGCTGGTGGAACTACATTTTAGGACAAATGAAGAAGAGTGGTGTTAAAATTAGTTCTTCAAAATTCTCTCTATTGCTTGAGTGGCCTCATCTTGCCCAGACCCCCTGGGTGCTAAAGACAGAACTACAAAAATGAAATAAGATCAAAATAGGAATATTCCTACAGATTCCAATTAATATTCAAGTAAGTACAGGGTTCTTCATTGTAGCAATCAAGAAATCCTTTAACATCAGTAACTGAGGGTCACACACCTAATTTACATATACATTTATAGTATGAGCATCAAGTGTATACAATACAACCAAGAACCCTACAATAATAACATTTGTCATTCCTGGATTTATTAAAATTAGTTGGAGACTATAAATAAAACAAATTACAATATGTAAATTAATCAACTGTGCCCTCACAGATGCATGGAGCCACACTGTCCTACAAAGACCTGGGATTAGCTTTTATTCATTAAGAAATGGCCAACATCTGCTTGCCCTAATCCTGACTCTCTCCAGCCAGACTCTCTCCAGCTCAACACCAGGTATAATGACTGACACCTGTCTAAAATGCTACCAAAGCAGAGTTCCATTTATTCCACATCACTAATAGCATTTTATAGCCCTTTTTCCACAGCTATAGATGACAGTACGTAAGATGACAGGGGCAGATCCAACGGGGGTGTAATGGTGCAATTGTACCCCCCTTTGATTCTTGGTCTACCCAAAGTTTAAAAGCAACTGCCTGGCAGGGGCAGCTGCATTTTTGTTCAGGCAGCAGTAAGGGAGTCATAGTAATCTACCTGGTTGCTTCTAAGATGGTAAAAATTCTCTCTCCTTTTTAGTGGTCTTGATGTTCCACTAATAAAGGTACCCTTTTGCCATGTTAGCTGCCCCTGGTAATCTAGCTCGTATTTTACAGCTCTGAAGACTGTTTAACTCTAGCTAAAATAATTAACTCAGATGTGAAAACAACTTTCAGCAAAGCACTGGATGTACTGTTAAGATGCGTAGGAAGGCTTGAATTTATTCCGTGACTCTGAAAACAAATGTACCATTTATTGTAACAACTTTGGGATTAAGGACATCATATTTTTTATTATTTTTGCCTAGTTTGCTGTTTTTTTTGATACACAATACATCATGTAGAAAATTACTGAATATTCCAATTAAGTTACATTTGTTTTGCTTTATTTTTAAACTAAATAATATAGCCCTGGGCCCCTAACATATTAAAAAGGCTTTTAGTTTCTTTTTAACTGGAGAAAAATGTGTTGGTATATTTGATGATGTATCGCACCATCTGCACCCCCCCGTTTTCAAAATCCTAGATCCACTCATGGTTAAAGAGAATTATGAACACTGTCATCCATGGCATATTTGGTATGACACAAGCAGGATATGGTCCAATATTTTTTCCAATTGCTTAAAATCTTTTATACAGTGAATACTTTTCAAAACAAAAACACTTAATATTCCAGCTCATTGCTTTTATATTCCAGTTTTAGGCAAGCATAATTCAATTGGAATAAATAGAGCTAAAATGATGTAAAGCTGGAGTAAATCAGTAGTTAATATGGCCTACACCAGTGGTTCCCAACACAGTACTCGTGGGCACCATGGCACCCCCCGCCCCCAAGGCTTATTCAGGTGCCCATATGCATTTTCACGATCAGTAAAAATCATTATTCCAACAAAACTGCTGTTACTGCCAACTGAACTTAGAACAGCAACACTTCTAAATTTTTTTCACAAAATGTTTTTTCTACATACCTCAAGGTACCGGGCATGGATCATGAATGCTGCAATGGTGGGGTGGATGGGGCATCCCACAGAAGTGCAGGGCTCCCCCCTCCCCCCGTGTGCTCGGCAGCGAACCTGGAATTGGATTAGAAATACTTCCGGTCCACTTGTGAGTCTGCCACCGACCATGGGGGGTTCCCCCTGCACCTCCCTGGCTCTGCAATTGGTTGCAGGGGGACCCTGGCTGCCCCTCCCCTGACCCAGGAAGCACCAGTCACCGAGCCAGGGAGACTGGTGCTTCTGGTCCACTTCCTGGTCTGCTGTAGAGTGGGCTGGGGACCCCCCCATGTTCCTGTGGGATGCTCCATCTGCCCCACCGTCTCAACATTCACAAGCCACCTGGTACCTTGAGGTATGTAGAAAAAAACATTTAAAGCTGTGTCTATGTCCAAATCGCCAAATCATTCCAAATCTCTCCAGTTCGATTCAAAGAGACTAAAGGGTCTCCAAATTGGATTCAGATTTGGAGATTTGGCCACTGAATTGGGCCGAATCTCCACCGAATCAAATCAGCAACTGAAGCTTCGCACAAACCTAGCGCTTACTACTCCCTCCCCAATAAAACCCAGAATAATACATCAAACATCAATGTGTCACCTGTAGAAACGCACCATATACATTCAGATTGAAAATTCGGTCTTCTTCTCCTGCTGGATTAGTAGCCACACAAGTGTATTTCCCCACATCCATTGTTAGAGCTCTGAGAATATTTAATGTGCTGCCATCTGGTGTCACTCTGCATAAAAGGTCAAAGTACAGTATTTATTTACACATTCCAGCTCATTTTCACATTTCACTCAAGTCACCCCATTCCTTATCGAAATTCTAGTCTCCGTCTTTGTTTTTAATCTAGTTATATAAGGGTATTTTTCTGAGTTTGAGTGAATGCTTTTGCTGTTTCAGCTTCCACTTGCATTCAGTTCCATCACAAACTTCAAAGAATCTATATCCCAAAGAATGAGAATCAAGTGGGTCCATTATTATTACTGTTTCCATACAGCCTTCACATAATAGAAATGGCTAAGGAAAAATCTGGAGATGTTTTATGTACACACCTATCAAGCATTTAAAAATGAAAATAAAAACTCAGAATCAGGGAATATATCACCTTCCCAGAGTTGCACATCTTATTTTATCAGCCTAGTAGTTTAGGTTGCGTCTCTTGACTGTACCAGATAAGTGGCTGGCATAAAGATGACATACAAGCACCTTTACGCCTTGTTTGGCCCAAGTTGTATCACCACCACATGGCTGGTTGCAACAATCTGACCCATTATCTCACCAAAATTGCATCGTCTCACAAACCTATGCTGGACTGACTTCAAACATAAAAACTAATTCTGCATAGAGCAGGAGAGGGAAGAAAAACACCCTTACTACTCCTACCTGGACAGCTAAATGTACTAAGTAAAACAAGGTAGAGAAGCAGAAAATCAACATGATTGACAAAATATCCTAAAGTCACAAACATGAAAGATCTGGAAACATATTAGCCCATCTGAATCAACCCCTCTTACAGGAAAGTATGTTTGGTTCCCAGTTTTCTCATCTCTCTGTCTGTACTGAGAATTCAGAATGAGAAGATGCAGTGCACATTTTTACTTGCCTTATTCTTTGTGATTCATTACTAGGAACTTGTTTTCCATCTTTAAGCCAGTGCAAAACAGGTGTGGGAATACCATTGGCATTGCAGACAAACTGGAAACTTTCCCCCAGAAGGACACTGACATCACTTGGCATTTCCGATCCAGCAATATGTGGAGGAACTTTGGAAGGGTCAAGAAGAGAATAATCAGTTTTTCCAATAAAACAAAAATGGACCAAATGCTAACCTGTACTGGGATATATCAGCTGTTTCAATGGAATATTCCCACTTATTCTAAATTAACAGTGTTTGGAGAGACTTCTCCTGACAGAATAGTTACAAAAAATGAATAAAAAACATGTTTAACCATTCATCTATTCCCTCCAATATATGCAGCGACCAGTTTATGTTCAGCAGATTGATAATACTAATAGAAAAGGCCAGTTAATATGCATAATATTAAAATAATCTCTGCCCAAAAACAGGGAAGAATCAGTGGTGAATGTAGAAGTGGATGGCAACTTGGGCAGCAGCAACCACTAGATGATTGAGTTTAAGATCCTGAGGAAAGGAAGAAAGGAGAGCAGCAAATTAAGGACCCTCGTCTTCAGAAAAGCAGACTTCGACCCACTCAGGGAACTAATGAGCAGGATCCCCTGGGAGGCCAATCTGAGGAGAAAAAAAGAGTGTCCAAGAGAGCTGGTTGTATTTTAAAGAGCCGTTGCTGGATGTTTATGAATGAACCACCCTAATACACAGGAAGACTAGCAAGTATGGCAGAAGACCAGCTTGGCTTAGCAGGAAACTCTCCAGTCAGCTAAAACACAAAAAGGAAACTCACAATAAGTGGAAACTTGGACAAATGATTAGGCAGGAGTATAAAAGTATTGGTCAGGCATGTAGGGATGAAACCAGGAAGGCCAAATCACAATTGGAGCTGCAGCTAGCAAGGGACATGAAGGGTAATAAGAAGGGTTTCTACAAATGTCAGCAACAAGAGGGAGATCAGGGAAGGTGTGGATCCCTCACTGAATAACAGAAGCCAACCTAGTGACAGACGATGCATAAAAGGCTGAAGTACTCAATGCTTTGTTCACATCAGTCTTCACAGGTAAAGTCAGCTCCCTGGCAGCACAGTTTGGGGAGAAGGTGAACAGCTGATAGTGGTGAAAGAACAGGTTAGGGGCTAGTTAAAAAGCTGGATGTATATACATCCTTGGTGCCAGATGGGAGGATGGAGGTGATGCACTGGAGAGTGCTGAGGGAGTTGGTTGATATGACTGCAGAGCTGCTGGCCATTATCTTTGAAAACCCATGGTGATTTGGGAAAGGCCCCAGATGATAGGAAAAGGGCAAATATAGTGACCATCTTTAAGAAAGGAAAGGAAAAGGAACTGGGGAACTACAGACCGGTCAGCCTCACCTCAGTTGCTGGAAAAATCATGGAGCAGGACCTCAAGGAATCCTTTTCTAAACACTTGGGAGAAAATAAAGTGATCAGGAACAGTCAGCATGGATTCACCAAGGACAAGTCATGCCTGACCAATTTTCTACGATGAGAAGACTGGCTCTGTGGATGCGGGGAGACTAGTGGATGTGATATACCTTGATTTCAGCAAGGCTTTTGATATATGTTGTTTCCCACAACATTCTCACAAGCAAGCAAAGGAAGTATGGGTTGGATGAATGGACTGTAAGATGGATAAAAAGCTGGCTGGATTGTTGGTGTCAAAGGGTAGTGTCACGGGATGGGGTCCCTAAGAATGGCTGTGTTACCCCTAAGGCCCCTTGACTGTGCCAGTGGGCCTGATGGGCCTCTATTCTCTATTCTCACCCACCACGTCTTGATGTATTTTTGTAATATAGGGAGGCTGCCTTCATATCCTGTTGGACACAGTCTTGATGGATTTCCCTGAACCTTGTGAGTTCCGTTTCCAAATAGGTGTCCCGGGACACCCCAGCCTTATCGGCTATATGTGTGGCTCTGTGGCAGGGCACTGTTTGTGCCTGCCACTTTAATGCCTTGAGCTGGCAGCTGCCAGGTGCCTGATGAGGGCAGCCATTTTGAACCTAGGGCTGCCATATAAACAAGGCAGTTCTGTTGCTGGAGGCCAGGCAACAATACTGTCTGGCCGGAGGGCTGCTGGTGTCATCTGGAGGTAAGGGAGGAGCTGTAGGGGATGGTAAGGAGGCTCCTGGTCCTGGGTATGACCTAAAACTGCACCCTGCCAGGAGTGGGTAGCCG
>NW_017728962.1:145946-152925 GCF_001723915.1 Gavialis gangeticus
TGACCTAAAACTGCACCCTGCCGGGAGTGGGTGACCTGGTGGGGCTCCCAGTGGCACGGGAGCCCCCAGGAAATGCCAGGCCAATTACCACCCTGGTGAAAGGCAGGTTGGGGTGCCTTAACCCCTAGCCCCTATGACCAGGTGGGTTACCCCTTGTTTCGAGGGTGGACCTCTGGAGACAGAAAAAAGGCCACAGACTCAGGCCTGTCTGAACTTCCCCTGACTGGTCAATGCTGGGGCCAGGACCAGAAGGGTCAAAGGGCCAGGGGCCCATCACGAGGAATGCCCAAGAGCTGAGGGCCTGGGGTTCTGACTGGCCTGGAGATGGGCCAGGGCTAGTGAGCCAAAGGTCCTGGGGGGACTACACCCGAAGGGGAAGCAGTTCAGGGAGCTATGCTGCCCAGTATGAAGGCGGACGAGACTACCTGAGGAGAGGAATCCAGGTGGGGTTCAATTAGGAGGATTCTGGGGCCCAGTGTGGGGGCCGGTAATAATGATAACATCAAGATGCCATCAGTGAGGCTTGGGCTGCAGTGTAGGGGAGGAACGGAGCCGCAGATAACACCCCTTGGCATCGGGGCAGGAAATGGGCAGCCTCCCGCTTAATTACATCATTTAACTAATTAACAACAAGGAGTGGCGGGTGAGAAGGTGAGCAGTTAGCCCAGAAACAGGTAGGCGGACACAGTTAAATCAACCCCGAGAAGGCCCCCTGTTACAGGCTCCAACTGCCCCTTTACCAAGCCCCAAGCCTCACAGATGGTACCGACGTTGTCCAGTCTAGGCCTTGTTGTAATTTGGCCCCCTTGTCCTCCCTGGGCTCTCCACAGCCCTGTCTCACTCTGCC
This sequence comes from Gavialis gangeticus, assembly GCF_001723915.1. Taxonomy (NCBI): domain Eukaryota; kingdom Metazoa; phylum Chordata; order Crocodylia; family Gavialidae; genus Gavialis; species Gavialis gangeticus. Next base: position 146,794 of record NW_017728962.1, read on the forward strand.
CCTCTCTGGTGCCGGGGTCTGCGCACCCCCAAATGCCGCGCCCTCTCTGGTTCCAGGGTCCCCACCCTGCAGTGGGCCCCCAATGAGGCCTCCTCCTTCCCCAGACAGCCTCACCCAAACCACCAGTCCTATACAGTGGCAAACAAAACACTGGGCTATAATATAATACAAAAGGTCAGAGTATGCTCTGTATCAAGTGGAATGCCCCAGGAGTCAGTTCTGGGGCCAAGTTTGTTCAGTATCTTCATCAGTGACCTAAAAGATGAGATGGAGTGCACCCTCAGCAAGTCTGCAGATGATACCAAGCTGCGGGAGTAGTAGATAAACTGGAGGGTAGACCTAGTATCCAGAAAGACCTAGACAAATTAGAGGATTGGACCAAAAGAAATCTCATGAGGTTCAAGAAGGACAAATACAAAGTCTTGCACTTAGGATGGGACAATCCCATGCACCGGTACAGGCTGAGGACTGACTGGCTAAGCAGCAGCTCTACAGAAAAGGACATGGTGACTACAGCAGACAGTAAGCTGAATACAAGACTAATTGAAAAGACTATGTAGACTAATGGGAAAGAGTCTAATGCAGACTAATTGGAAAGAGTCCAGAGAAAGGCAATGAATATAGTTGGGATGCTGGGTCTTATGGCTTACAAGGACAGGCTGATGGAACTGGGCTTATTTAGTCTGGAGAAAAGAAGACTGAGGAGGAATTTAACCTGAGGAGTGGTCCCAAAGAGAATGGAGCTAGCCTGTTCTCAGTGTTGTCAGGTGACAGAACAAAGAGCCATAGTCTCAAGTTATACCAAAGGAAGTTTAGGTTAGATATTAGGAAGATCTTTCTCACAAGAAGAGTAGTAAAGCACTGGAACAGGCTATGCAGAGAGGTGGTGGAATATTCATCCCTGGAGGTTTTTAAGACCTGGCTAGACAAAGTCGTGGCTGGAATTATATAGTTGGGGATGGTCCTGCTTTGAGGAGGGAATTGAACTAGATGACTTCCTGAGGTCCCTTCCAACCCTATTTTTCTATGATTCTATAAATGAAACAAGATTAAATATTTACACTAGTACAACAAAGCACTTAAACAAAGGCAAACACAGCATGGGTGTTCTCCTATTGGAATGCAAAAGGCTGTTCACATAGTAAAAGGTGAATACATGCTCAACAGCTTTTTTTCATCAGCGCTGTAATGCCCTGGCATCATGGTGATACACATTACTCATACCCAATCATTATTCCATTACTTCCTTATGAATAATGTGTCAGCTTCCTTTTGCAACTTCATTTTGACAGACATCACATATTGTAGCAAAAGAGCCATGATATACTATTCCTTCTGAAATTATTTCAGGCTTCATGAAATTCAATTAAAAATGAACTTCAGGTGGCAACAGTGTTTTACGAGAGAGGTAATGGGAGGATGTGATCAGCAACCACTATATGGAACCACTGTGCATTACAGCAAGTAAACCTATTTCCTTATTGTTTTCAAAACATGGTACAATGAGAATATACATTTTTTCATACAAATTTCTGAATACTACTATAGTAATGTATTTGGCTAAACTTACGTTTTGCTAGACATCATAGTCCTAATTATCCCTCATATGGTCTTCATTGTCTTCGATCATATACACTGCCATAAACCTAACTCATGTTTAGTGACCAGTAACTGATTCAGCTCTATACACACAGACAAGATACCTTGTACAGAAAGGATGTAACTTTTCTGAGCTTTTCCTTCTACATTTGAAGCAACACAAGTGTAGGTTCCACTATCCAACTGTTGAGAGCGGGCAATCTGTAGCTTGCTTCCTCCAGACAAAATATGGACTTCAAGGGAGTCAGAATTTTCTGAAAACAAGAGTAAGAAAGAATGATCCAACCACCAATTCATTTTGTAAAAATAGTTTAATCAAAATTGACAAAATTAGAAAAGATGTCATTCCACTTTAGTTGAGTTAATTAAACTGAGAATTGGGGAAAGTGGAGAATAAGGAAAGATCTTGAAACATTAAATCCCAAAACTAACCAGGGCCCTGAAGGCTAGGGACAGAAGTTACATATAAGCAGGTTCAAGTAATCAGAAACTGGTTTAAACCTGTAACAGAACAGAAGTTCAGTGCACATAAACCAGTTTCAAAATGGTTGAAACTGGTTTAAGATAAACCTGGTTAAATGTAGTATCAGACTTAACTGATCTGGGTCAAACCAGTTTATGAAACTCTGTCCCGGACCCCTTCCTGGTTCAAATTAAATCACAGCCCCCATAGCATCCCAGCATGCTTTCCAGCCCTGGGCTGGGCTGGGCTGTGCTGTCTGCTCCAGCAGAGAAGGGTTGGGGGTAGGGACTACCCCCCCTCCCTTCCAGGCACACAGTGGCTGGGGGCTGGGGCCAGGGAGGGGATACACATCCCCACCCACACACACTCAAAATTACTGCTGGCTGCAACCATGGACTACAAATCCCAGAGGCACCTGGAAGAAGCCCCTGCCTGTGCCTTGAAGCAGGAAGAGGAAGTGATGAGCAACCCTGCAGAGTCCCACTGCTGTGAGTCTGGACTACAAATTCCAGAGACCTTGGGGACAGCAAGAAGAGGAAGCAAAGACACAGCCCATGCTGGCTATGTGCCAGAGAGCTGTGTACTCCATGGCTTCTGTCCTGAGCCACAGCAGGCATGTGGCTGCATTTCCTGAATCAAAAGTAAATGTGTGTCCAGTTGGTTCTCAATTTAATCTCTGCAGTTTAGATTAACCTACGAAGACTGAATCAATTCAGCCTCGGGCTTTTTGATTATCTGAAATTAGCCAAAATGATACACTCTGCGTATGAATGGACACACACATGTTTGGAGTCATTTCAAAAGGAGAGTATTTTTAAAAGGGCAGCAGCAATTAAATTCCAAGTGTTACTTGTAGATAAAATAGGAATGATACCAATGTGGCAAAACCATTTCAACTTCAAGGCTGCTTCATTCAGGATTAAAGTTGGATTGGTTTTGCTACATTTGTATTGGTTCCTGGCTGTTCTACAAATAACACTTAGAATATAACAGCTGTGCCTTTTTGAAATGGGCCCCCTTTGAGACAGTTCCAAGTGTACATACCTCCATATCCTGACAGGGGGAAACAAAAAAAGACCAGGAAGTGAAAAGGTTACCTATTGACTTTCCATTCTTTAGCCATATCAATGTTGGTGGGGGAATCCCAGTGGCATCACATGCAAAGGTGACAGGGTTACTGATAGTTTCATTGATCCACTCTTGTTCAGGACCTTGTATACTTGGTGGCACTGTGAATACAGTAATATTTTAATTAATAAACTCTTTAAAATGACCTTTTTACTCAAGTCTACTATATATAATGCAGTATATGCTCACCATAAACATTAAGATGAAAATTTTTATCATCTTGCCCTGCAATATTTATGGCTTTACAAACATACTGGCCAGTGTCAGATACCTAAAATGGAAAAAAAGGGTTCATTTATTCATGTTAATGGCAGACCTTTTTAACATTACAAAATAGTGGTAGTGAAGGTTATGCTATACTTAGACTTTAAAAGGCTCTATAAATAGAACTTGATTCAAAGCCCACTTTTCGTAAATGGAAAGATTCCTGTTGATTCAGTGCTCATTGTTCAACAATAATGATACGTTGTCACCACTGTAGTATACCTCAGCACTCTTGATCTGTAGCATTTGTCCATCTGCTAAGATCTTCATATTTTCTGACTCTGTGATCATGCGTCCATTCTTGTACCAAGTAATGATCGGTGGTGGGACAGCATTGGACTCGCACTCCAATGCCACTAGGGCTCCTACTCTCACATTCACCACTGCAAGGGATGCCCTGGTGTGGTCTTTAATACTTGGTGGGACTAGAGAAAAATTGAAGAGAGTTATTTCATCTTTGTTTTAGGGTATGATGATAAGAAACTAAGCAAGCATTCCCATTTTTATAGCCACAGGCACTATTTAAAATAATGGTGAAGACAAACCATAAACAGTAAGGAAACTCCTCTTCTTGCTTTCCCCAGCTTGGTTTCTGGCAATACAAGTGTATTCACCACCATCTGATAGTTTGGCCCGGGGAATCTGCAGAGTCCGACCACCTACAATGAACCAAACAGAGAGAGGAGACTAAAATAGCTTCTATATTTATACTGTGGCTACTGTATTAATGTCAAATGATATTTAAAAAGCTACATTTCCTACAGACTACAAGTTAAGACTAGAATAGCATAAAATTCTGAAGAACAGTGCACTGTCCTTGCTTACTACTTGCTATCAAACTCTTACTGCTTTGAGTGAGTGAAACTCTACTGTATTCAGAGGAGTGTTCAGTCTGGAACTTAGTCCATGAATACTACTTTTCTGTCTCTCTTCCCTCTCTTCCTTTGTAGCTACTGCTGCTTCCTCCCTCCTAACTCAGTCTTGGCCTTGTTACCTAGCTCTCTGTAGAGCTAGCCAGAATTTTCCTTCTTGCCATCTATCTGCCTGCCTTACATAAGCCACAGGCTTGGATCTTTGCTATTATATAGTGAGTGCCAAGTCAATTCTTTCCCATCTCCTTCAAAATGCATACTCAGCCAATCTTTCTCTCCTGCTTGTAAAAAGAAGTACCCATAGCAAACCCTTGGATTTGCCTCTGAGAATCCACTGGCCTCCACAGGAATAAAGATTTTTTATGGGCCGCGCCAATTCTCAGAGAAGTCAATGGCAAGTTTGTTAATTTTTTGCATCTAGAAAAAAATTGGATTTGGATTGGGCCCTCGACTAAGTGACTGTCTTAATCCCCCATTATTTCTTTGAAAGGTAAATCAAAGTGACTAGGGTTTTAACTGATAAGCACTTGCAGTGACATCATAGAGGCCATGCTATGAATTGTCCAATAGTCTGCTCCACACAAACATTGTTTCATATTTTCCAGCTTGATTCTGTTTCTCTAAAATGATTTTACTGGAAAGTAAGCAAGATTGTGAAATATTTTAAAACAAAATAGCCTGTTATACCAAGCATATAACTGGTATAGTTCCACTGAATGAAACTATACCACATGGTAAATTTGGCCACACATTTTGCTGTTTCACATATCCAGAGAAAGGGCCAGGAAGAGTCTCCAGAGGTCACAGAAACAGCAGAGATTCCTCACCAGGCACAATGAGAGCATTTGTGTTCAAACTGATGGGTTTTCCATTCTTGAGCCAGCTGAGATCAGGGGGTGGAAAGCCAGTGACTTCACAGGTCAGAGAGATGAAATTATTCACCACCACAGTCAAATTCTCAGGATTAGTACCAACTACACTTGGAGGAACTGCAACAAGAAATACATTAATGGTTCATACCACAGTGTCGGCAACCAAAACTCCCCAAGACCTTGATTTACTTAAAACAAAGCTGAGTTGAGTGCTGCCAAAGAACTGAGTACAAACATCTTTCACATCCATGAACTGATGATCCTTTGCTTTCCTCAAGCACTTGAAAACAAGTGCTATTAAAGACAATCCAGCTGTCACCCCTTTTTCTACAATTCCAATTTAATCATCATTTTCATTCCTGCATGGGGGCCTAGCAAAGATAACTAGCCGAGGCTGAAAGGGGAAGCATATAATTCCAGATTCACATCAGGAATTTGGAAGTTAGCTATTTTTCAGGACATTTCTTCTGTAGGGCAATGCAGGCTGAGTTAGAGTGTATTTTGTTGGATGCACAGCAGAGCTCTGCATCACCTTTTTTTTGCTCATTTTTTATTTAATTCCTGTTCTTTCCTCAACATTTTCTCTCTCATTACTGAGGAACCCCTCAAAGTTTCCTTCTTTCAGATGTAAATAGGCCACAGTATGGCCTTTGCCTTTAAAACTGAAGCTGGTGTATTTCATAGTTTCATAGTTTCATAGATTAAGGGTCGGAAGGGACCTAGTAGATCTTCTAGCCCGACCCCCCGCCAGGGCGGGAGAACAACAAAAACCCCAAAAACAAGAAACGGGACTCAAATGAGTCCAGCCAGGTAGGCATCCAGCCTCTTCTTAAAGACCCCCAGGGTAGGGGCCAGCACCACTTCCCTTGGAAGTTGGTTCCAGCTCCTAGCCGCCCTAACTGTGAAGTAGTTTTTGCGGATGTCCAATCTATAC
>NW_017728962.1:153188-154901 GCF_001723915.1 Gavialis gangeticus
AATCCATGCTGATTGCCCCTGAGCATCATTTCTGATGCCGGCCCATCACAAATGTGCTCCTTGATGATCTTCTCAAAGAGTTTCCCCAGGATTGAGGTAAGACTGACGGGCCTATAGTTGCCCGGGTCCTCCCTCTTCCCCTTCTTGAAGATGGGGACCACATTTGCTACCTTCCAATCATCTGGCACCTGGCCCAAGCACCACAATCGCGATATTTGTGTGACTAAAAATCACAAGTTCAAAGACAAAACTGTTCAGATTTGGTCCATTCTGTGCTTGCAGTTTAAAAAATTTAATCGTTAAGGCCCAAGTCCAGGATTCCATATTTCTTCTGTAGAGCTAGTATCTGAAACTCTGGAAAGAAGGCAAAGGAGTGTTCTTGGCTACTTCCTCAGTGGCTCAGCCATGAGCGCACACAGCATCCTGAATTTTTGAACAATGACAATAGACTCTGAAGTTAAACTATTTTCGGGTCTCACATACTGGTAATGTTCCCACTGATCTGTTATAGTAAGAAAATCTGGCCTATAAATGCCTTGTAGCCCTGAAGTAGTAAACAGAAGCCATACTGCTGAATCTGGCTCATGGTTTTGACATTTTAATACATGAGGCCTTGCACAAGATGCAATCATTTTCCTACGCAAATGAGCATAAAAAAACAGTGCAAGTAGAAATGGAAAATTCTGATCTGTTGGCAGTTAAACTTACTTTGCAAAGATGGAAATAACTAAAGAGGGTGCAAGATAGTAAAGAATCTGCTGGGCCTAATGGGTTCAGTTTTGGCCACCACAGTCTGAAAGCACTGAGAGAATAGGCAACTATTCGATTCGGATTCAGCTGATTCAGATTCAGCTGATCCAATTCAGAGATTCGAATCGCTTTTCTGATTCAATTTATTATTATTATTACATTGTTATATTATTATATATATTACCTATAATATATATATTATCACCTTCATAATATTCTAATTATCCTTGAGGATAACCATCATCAAGGTTTAGGTTCTGCTTTCCTGATCTTCAGACAATTGAATCTAAACTAATACAGACTCAACAGATTGTTTACTTTCAACTGCCCAAAAGAAGAGTGATAATACTGCCTTAACTGACTTCATTTTAAATGTGAGCAATCAGCAATTTAGCAATTAGTAATCTTACCGTGAACATTAAGGTTAAAATATTTTTTGGCACTTCCCGCTATGTTCTCCACAACACAGACATACCTGCCTGTATCTGTTATTTGGGAATTTAAGATCTAAAGAGAAAAAAAGAAGCTCTAGTAGAACAATTACATGGATTCATTAACAATTAAAATGACAACTTATTGATTCATTACTATAGGTTTAACTATGGTAACAGTGTTATGAACCGGTCAGCCTAGAGCAGGGGTAGGCAAAATACTGCCCATGGGCCGCATCCGGCCCACAAGGCCATTCTATCCGGCCCACGGGGCCCCTAAAAAATTTAGAAAATTAATATTTATCTGTGTTTGGTTCCTGTCAAAAATGATAGGAACCATGGACAGTAGGACCCAGGGAAAGCCCAGCAGGCTCCTGCAACAGCAGGGCCTGCCTGGTCCCACCCCCCCAGCCAGAAATCCCAGCAGGGCCTTCTGGCCTGGGACCATGTGGCTGCACTGGTGCCAGAACCTCAGGTAAGGGGGAGGGGGGGAGGGAAGGGGAGGGGAGGACCGTGGGCAGGGAAGGAGCCC
>NW_017728962.1:154912-158544 GCF_001723915.1 Gavialis gangeticus
AAGGAGCCCAGGGAAAAGCTGAGCCCAGGGAAAAGCAGCCCCTGCCCTGCCCCGTGGCTGGTGCTCCCTGCTGGAGCTGCTCACAGCCCACGTGGGGCTGCCTGGAGCAGGCACAAGCATCCCTACATGGGCTGCAAGTCGCTACAGTGTGGGGCGCTGGCCACAGGTGGGGGAGGGGCCACCTTCCCCCCCCCGCACTCAGCAGCAGCTTGTAACCCACCCCCACTACCAGCCTGGGCCTTGTGCCAACTCTGGGCTCGCCGTTGGGGCTACACACGGCAGCAGCAGCTGCGGTCCCCTTGCTTGCCGTGCCAGGCAGTGTTTGCTGCTGCTGCCCACCTGGAGCTCGCACACTGGGCAACCCAGAGGCAGCGGTGGCAAACACTGGCCAGTGTGGCAAGCCGGGAGGCCACAGCTGCTGCAGCCGTGTGCAGCCCCAACCGGCGAGCCCAGAGCTGGCGCGGGGCCCAGGCTGGTAGTGGAGGCAAGTTACAAGCTGGTGCTGAACAAGGGGGAAAAGTGGGCCCACATGGGGCTGCCTGTGCCTGCTCAGGACAGCTCCACGCAGGTGCCGCAGGGAGTGCCAACCATGGGGCAGGGGAGGGGCTGCTTTTCCCTGCACTCAGCACCAGCTTGTTCCCTACCAGGGAGTAGGGGGTTGGGGCTGCGCGCTGCCCCCCGCTTGTACTGCGGGGTGGGGGGCACTGGGAGTAAGCAGGTGCACGGGGCCCACACTGGTGTCCTGGGGCCAGTGCTGGCAGGTTCCAGAGCAGGGCAGCAGGAGTACAGGGTCCCAGCTGGCAGGGGCTCTATGGAGCTGGGCCAGCTCCCCTCTCTCCCTGCTGGTGCAGCCCAGCCTGGCTCCACAGACCCCTGCCAGCCTGCGCCCCACTCTGGGCCCCACCAGTGATGGCCCTGAGACATTGGTCTCAAGACATTGGGACATTGGTCCCAAGATGGTGACCAGGGGGCAGGGCACCTGTCAAGGGGCGAGGCTACCCATGTGGCTCTTGACAGCTTGCTAAAACTGGGTAAGCAGCCCTCCGCCCAAAATAATTGCCTGCCCCTGGCCTAGAGCAACTTACTTGCTCTTCAGTCTCTCCTCATGAAGGTATTTCTCTTATAATGGAATACATGTTATAATGGAATAAATGTGTGCTGAGCCAGAGAGATTGCATGTCAATTCAGCCTAGAAGTTAGGACGCTGATCTAGGAGGCAGAATTTTTGCATTCCAGTCATTGCATCTTTAGTCTGAAGATTTAAATATTGTATACAAAATGGAATGCTTTCAACAGGAAGGATTGGTGATTTACCCTAGAATACTGTATGTTCTGTGTCCTGACATGGAATCATATCAGTTTGAATTCCCCAAGCCAGAAGAGGGATTTGAACCTACATCTATCATATGCTGGGCAGGTGCCCTAATCACTGTGTTTATGGGTAAAAAAGGATAACCATCATCAACCACATCAAACCCTTTCACTTAGAAGCACCCAAGAAGTACATGAAATGATTCATCTAGCTGAATTGATTTTCTATTATTTTTAGACACTATACCAAAAAAGGAAAAAAAAATCAAACCCTACCTGTAACATCCTTCCACTGGATAAAAATATGTGATGGTCATCTTCTTCTAGGAGCTGGCCATCCTTTTGCCAGGTTATGGTTGGAGCAGGGTTGCCACTTGCCACACACTCCAATACAATGGTCTTGCTCACAAGTACAGTGACCTCTTCAGGAAGATCTCCATTCATTCCATTGATGGATGGTGGCACTATACAGCATGTAAAGAAGGATATTGTTATTAACCACCTTCTAAACCATGATTTATTTCCAAATTCTCAGAGGGACAGAGCTGCAAATAAATACTGAATTTGCAGACCAAGGTAAAGAAAGCTTCACAGTAAATTTAGTGAATGATGATGAAAATGTAAGGAAAAAGACAGCTCCCATAAATCAACAGAGCTCCAGGGACTGCAGTTGGACTGCACCTATTAACACAATAATGGAGAATAGGAAAGAGGAAAATTCATTTTCCAGCTGGGAAGTGGAGTTTTTAGAGCCATCACAAAAAAAATATTTTTTAAGACATTCCCTTCATCCTACTAACTAATGGCTGCTTATATAGCGACGGTACTGTATATAAAGAAAGTTCCTATGAATAAAAGCACTCAGTAGATTTACAGGAAAAGAAAACAGTACATAGAGATTTTCTAGCTTATATATGAATGAATCACACAAACTTGGACTTTGGAATACTCAAAGCAGTATTGGGATATTAGCTTGAGGACAAATGAATAGGAAGTGAGCAGCACAGATGTATCCGAGAACTACTACTAGGACGACAGAGGGGAGGTCTCATGCACCAAACACAATGACAGGTTGGGAACTGTAACTGAAGTAGGGGGACAGTCAGCAGCACTCTGTACACAACTCTTCCCTAACAAAAAACTCTTATAGATCTCAATAAGGGTGATATAGCTCACAGAGCACGCGGACATCGTATTGAATGGAATCTTCTCCAGCTTCATTTACAGCCACACATGTGTATCTCCCAGCATCTTCCACCTGAGCCCGTGGAATCTGTAACACTCGGCCTCCTAAAGGGAAAAGGCATTCAAAATTTAAATCTAAAATCAAGAGGTCTGGGTCATTTACACACCACATTTCTCTGGAGACGCATGTAAGTAAAATTATTAATGACAGCTGTGTGCATGTGCATGTGCATGCTGGTTTGTCTTTTTTTTCTGTTCTGGAGAAACTAGCAATTGTTTCTTAGCTACTTTATCTAGACTCATATTGGTTCTACATGGAATTTAGCATGGTTCATTAAAATGTTAGGGAAGGCTAATTCAGTGGGAAGAAATATGTACTCTTCAATGATGTGTCAGCCACAGACTTAAGAAATGAAACTTTTCTCAGTGAGGTAAGAGAAAGCTATAAAATACACTCCACTGAGGAAAGTAAATAAAATTATAGAATTCTTGCCTTCTGTTGAGCTTGACTTTACTGGAAACTTTCATTTCCAGTGTTCAGAGCTGCATACTCTTTTGCTTATTTACCTGCTACTTCATTAAAACTATAACATCATGAACTTGTTTAGAAAGGTTTCCTCGTTGCTCAGGCTTGAGGATAAATGTTAGGGACAGAATGTGGCTGGCTTCCAAATAGATGACAAGAGCATGAAGGGCATTCCTATCCACCTACCCTACCCACACCTATCTGAATCATTCTGAAGTCATGCAGAAGGTTCATGCAACTCTCATTCAATTAGTCTACAAGGCATACTACAGTCAATTAGGCTAGGAACAGAAGTTTCACATAAACCGGTTTAAGTAATCTGAAACTCATTTAAACCTGTAACAGAGCAGAAGTTCAGAGCACATAAACCAGTTTCAAAATGGCTGAAACTGGTTTAAGATAAACCTGGTGGAATGTAGTATCAGACTTAACTGATTGAGCCCTGGGCTGAGCTGTGCTGCCTGCTCCAGGGGACAGGTCTGGCCCTGCCCCTCTGCTCACTAGCCAGATCAAGGGTGAAGGCATGGCTAGATGCCAGCCTGGAATGGCCCCCTGAGGCAAAGGTGGCAGGGAAGCAGTTTATTCCCCCCTCCTTCCTCTCTCCCACTGG
>NW_017728962.1:163544-164031 GCF_001723915.1 Gavialis gangeticus
GAGCCCTGGGCTGAGCTGTGCTGCCTGCTCCAGGGGACAGGTCTGGCCCTGCCCCTCTGCTCACTAGCCAGATCAAGGGTGAAGGCATGGCTAGATGCCAGCCTGGAATGGCCCCCTGAGGCAAAGGTGGCAGGGAAGCAGTTTATTCCCCCCTCCTTCCTCTCTCCCACTGGGGGACCACAGCCAGGGTCTGCCAGTGGCTGGGCTGGGCCAGGGCTGGGCTGGGCCAGGGCTCTCTCCCTCGTCCTCCTCCTCCCACTGTGGGGAGGGGGGGAGGGATTGTTCTGTGTGGCACTTCCCTGGGGCTCAGGGCAAAGCGCTGGGCCCCACTGTGGGGCAGAGGGGAAAAAACTGCACTCCTGGCTCCCCATGTCCAGGCTGGGCTGTCATGGAGCTGTGGCAGAAGGCCACCTCTGTTTCTCCACAAAAACTCTGCTCTGTAACAGTCTGGTTAGTATGGGCCCTGCAGAGGGTACACACCTTACCC
>NW_017728962.1:165701-167542 GCF_001723915.1 Gavialis gangeticus
GGGGGTGCACTGCCATGTGCAGGGGGTGCACATGCACCCACGTGCATCCCCTATGTGTCACCCCTGGGATTCCCTAACTGCAGAAAGTGCTCTCTCTTACTGACACATGGAGCAAAATTTCCACATAAAAGGGTTGTGCATGGGGCCATGATAGTTTGATAAGGAAGTTTGCACTGAAGCTCACAGAGAGTCTTGAAAGAGACTATATTGGGGAGATCTGAGTTTGTCTATCAGACAAAATCCATCCTGGAGATCTTCCTGGGGTGATGCACTTCTGCACAGTTGTTTCTCAAGGCTATGGCTCTAATGTTACAGTACGGATCAATGCATGTGATCAAAAGCATGTTTGCAGTGTTCCACTAGATTTCCATTTAGCATGTCCATAGCACTCTACAGGTGAAGAAGTGCTACTACTCTGAATGTGATTGTATTTCATTTTGACAAAACCAAAGAAATGTAATGAAAACAGGTTTAAGATGTTGATTAGTATCACTATTGCATTTTTTAGCTACAGCTGTAAGTACCTCATAATAACCGACTATCCATATTCACAATCAGTTACAGCAGTGCTGTCCAACTGGCAACCCATGGGGGGGCATGCAGTCCCTGAGGAATTAACTTGTGGCCTAAAGCTCCCAAATCTAGGTGCTGCTCCCCATGTCACTCTCCTGCTGCTGCCACCTAGGTTTCCAGGCTCTCCCTCCCTCCTCCAGCATCCAGTTTCTGCCTCTGCCATTGGGGCAGGGTGACCCACAGGACAAGGGAACCTGTGGCTTCTGGGGACTTGGGCACCCCATGTGGCATGGAGGTGTTGGTGCACTGCAGCGAGGGAAGGGCACTGTATAGGGGTGCCTATGGCGCCCAGCTACTCAGAAGTTAGAAAGGCCTGAGTTATAGGTTTCTGTTTTTTAAAGAAAGAGAACATAAAAACACACACAGGTCTAAACATTCAAAATGAAGATTTCTAATGAAGCAAAAACGATAATTAAGGATGTACAGACAAAATTAATCAATAATACATTAATGGTTTTGAAGATGAAAAATACTATTATGTACATGTTCTAAACACCATAAATCATGAGGTGATTTGTGAAACTACTTACCTGGTAATATTAATACTTTATCACTGGAGGTCAAAGTGTAGCCATCTTTGTACCATGTGAGAACAGGAGGTGGAACAGCATTGGTTTCACAGTAAAGAGAAAGGGGATTGTTGAGTACAACATCTTTGGTTTCTCCACCTCTGCCAATATCCACAATGTTACCAGGTTCCCACTCTCCATGTAGCTTTCGGAAACTAGGAGGAACTATGCTCAGAAAAAAAGAAAGTTTATGTTAATGTTTTACAATAGAAATAGATATTTTAAAAATCTAGGAAAAAAAAGATACGAGAGTTGTTAAATAGCACTTATGAGCTATGTGACTAATTAAGCATCCTAAATTAGTCCCCATTGCAACAGCCATGAAAGTCCCAACTCTCAAGAACAGACGAAGACCTCTCATTTCTGAATGCAGCTCTTGTACAAGCCATTTACCTGCCTGTGCATCAATTTCCTGATTTATAACTGGAGAAATTTTGCACTTATCTTCCTTAAATGGATATTTATAGAACATAAGAATGTAAGTAGTACCATATAGGGTCTGACCAATGGTCTATCAGGCCCAGCATCCTGTCTTCAGCAGTGGTATCAGTAGATGCTTTAAAGTGTATACATATGTTTGCTGCACCCGGTCTACAAGCACATAGCTTGCTTTAATCCATGTGATTGTAGACCAGGAGTGGCATATACAGGTGTCTGCCAATGCCAGAATCCGCACAGAAAACCTGATGCAAGTGACTC
>NW_017728962.1:167619-171808 GCF_001723915.1 Gavialis gangeticus
ATTCAGGGTTGGGAGGGGAGGAAGAGTGCAGCCCTGGGGCTGAGGCAAATGACTGAACTGGGACAGGGTAACCAGTTCCCATTCCAAGTTAGTTCACCTACTTAATCCTAACATTTTTTGCAAGGGGAAGAGGGAAGGGGTAGCAGGAGACAGGGGAAGGAGAGCAGAGGAAGGGGGGCACGGGGAAGTAGAGTAGGAGATGGTGGAAAGGGGTAATTGGGTGGGAGGAAGCTGCTAGGCAGTTGCAGAAGTGGGGGTGGGTGGGCAATGCAGGGAGACAGGGAGCTACCAGGAAGCTGTGGATGGGCCTGGATTGGGTCCATACTGCCCCCACTAAGCCTCATGCCTGCCCCACTCTGGCTGGTGCATTAGAGAAGGTATTAACCCTTAACATGCAATGGCTCGGGGCACATGCTAACTTTAACAACACCTAAAATTTCTTAGAGTTAGCACGTGCTAATTTCAACATGTAACTACATGTCTTTATTAGTCCAGAGAATGGAAGAATAAACAATTCCTATGTTCCAAAACAAATATTACTAGAAAACTGACAAAAGAGGAAAAAAATCTATTATTTCAGCTTTGCTTCTCTCCTTACCTTGTATGTTCACATCAAATTCCATTTCATCCTCTCCAGCAATGTTAGATGCCACACAGGTATAGCGCCCAGTATCTGATACTTGAGCCTCCTTTATCTGCACACTACGGCCACCAGCTTGGATAGTAATATGAGCATCTGGTGTAATAGGCTGTGATATAATTTTAAAAATCCATAAGTATTACATGCATACTTGAACTCCCAAATATCAGGAAAGCAGTTGGACGTTATGGCCCTTTTATTTTAATATTCCTGTGGAATTACAACCACTCTCAAATACTTGGTCATGTGGCAAATGGAGAACAGGGGTGGGAGGTGCATTTTTTAAACCACTTCTTTGCTATGATTTGCCAAGAGTAACACAGAATTATATTTCTAGTATGGCTATTTTTAGAAATAACCAACCCTGATCTCCTGAGGTGCTAAGGACTTCCTAGAATCACTTGGCAGCCTTGATTCCCATATCCCAGAATTTGTGGTTGGAGACCAGCCCATAGAGTTCCTATGGCCTAGCAGGCAGGCAAAAGTCATATTACACACAATGCCTGATGCCAGTGTGAAGAAACACAAGTGATAACATGTAGCACAGTAAATTAATGAGAAAGGAGCAGTTTAGGGAAATAAGCTTTTTTTTTAACAAAGACAAAAATATCTACTATCTTTTCCAAATAGACAACTTAGCAATGATACTTTGTATTTACAGACATAGTCTTCTGACTGGTCAAGGGGAAGGGCCCAGGCGGGAGTGAACGTATCCTGCAGATTAATGCATGGCTGTACAGAAGGTATTGCCAAGAAGGCTTTGGCTTATTTCACCATTGGATGTTGTTCCAAGAAGGATTGCTAGGAAGACACAGGATCCACCTGATGAAGAGGAGAGGCTAAGGGACCTGAACCTGTTCAGCCTCCACAAGAGAAGGCTGAGGGGGGATCTAGTGGCCATTTACAAACTAGTCAGGGGGGACCAGCAGGCATTGGGGGAGTCCCTGTTCCCCTGAGCACGACCAGGAGTGACTAGAAATAACGGTCACAAGCTGGCAGAGGGTAGATTCAGATTAGACATCAGGAGGCGCTACTTCACTGTCAGGGCAGCTAGGAGCTGGAACCAACTTTCAAGCGAAGTGGTGCTGGCTCCTACCCTGGGGGTCTTTAAAAGGAGGCTGGATGAACATCTGTCCAGGGTCATTTGACCACAGTACTCTTTCTTGCCACGGCAGGGGGTCAGACTTGATGATCTGCTCAGGTCCCTTCCAACCCTACTAACTATGAAACTATGAAGAGAGGGAAGAGAGGACTGGCTCACTAAATTAGTGAGGAGGGCTTTAAACTAGGTTCACTAGGAGATGGAGACCAAAGCCCTGAAGTAAGTGGGGAAGTGTGTGACCTGGAGGAAGCGCAAGCAGGATCAAGCAATGGTGGAGGCATTCTCATTTTCCCTGAGAAAGGATGGAGATCAGCTAGTTACCTCAGGTGCCCGTACACAAATGCACAGAGCCTGGGAAACAAGCAGGAAGAACTGGAAGTCCTCACACAGTCACAGAACTATGACATGATTGAAATAACAAAGACTTGGTGGGATAGTTTGCATAACTGGGGCACTGGCATGGGTGGGTATAACATGTTCAGGAAAAACAGGAAGGGGAGAAAAGGAGGAGCTGCACTTTATGTAAAAGAGCCATGTGATTGCTCAGAGCTCCAGTATGTAACTGGAACTAGGCCTGTCGAAAGTCTCTGGGTTAAGGTCAGAGGGGATAGCAACACGGGTGATGTCTTGGTGGGTGTCTGCTATAGACCATCAGACCAGGAGGATGTTGTGGATGAGGCTTTCTTCAAAAGCCTAGCAGGAGTTTCCCAATCACAGACCCTGGTTCACAGGCCCTGACATCTGCTGGGAAAGCAATACAGCAGTGCACAGACACTCCATGAAGTTTTTGGAGAGTGTTGGGGGATAACTTCCTGGTGCGAGAGGTTAATTAGGGGCCATGCTTTTCCTGACCTGCTGGTCAAAAAAAGGGAAGAATTGGTGGAGAATGTAATAGTGGATGGCAACTTGGGCATTAGCAACCACAAGATGATTGAGGTAAGGATCCTGAGGAAAAGCAGCAGAGTATGGACCTTGGACTTTAGAAAAGCAGACTTTGACTCATTCAGGGAACTGATGGGCAGGATCCCCTGGGAGGCCAGTCTGAGGGGGAAGAGTGTCCAGGAGAGCTAGCCGTATTTTAAAGAAACCCTACTGAGGGTACAGAAACAAACTATCCCAATGCAAAGGAAGACTAGCAAATATGGAAGAAGACCAGCTTGGCTTAGCAGGAAACTTTTTATTCAGCTAAAACAAAAAGAAAGCTTATAAAAAGTAGCAACATAGACAAACAACTAGGGAGGAGTACAAGACGATTGTTCAGGCATGTGGGATGCAATCAGGAAGGCCAAAGCACAACTGGAGTTGCAGCTAGCAAAGGGACATGAAAGGTAACAAGAAGGGTTTCTACAATTATGTCAGCAGCAAGAGGAGGATCAGGAAAAGTGTGGGTCCTTTACTAAAAGAGGGAGGGAACCTAGTTACAGATGATGTGGAAAAGGCTGACGTACTCCAGGCATCAGGCAATGCAGGGCCCCTGCAAGATGTAAATGGTAATCTTGTGCCTACGACAGACAAGAAAGCTGATATTTTTAACAGTTTCTTTGCCTCTGTTTTCTTGAACAGGGACCAGGACATCCCTCCTGCCAGAGGTAGGACCAATCTCAAGAATAGCTCTGTCAGGCCTTCAGTCAGTGCACATGTAGTTAGGGATCTTCTGGAAGGGCTAGATATTTTTGAATCTGCAGGTCCAGATGCCCTCCATCCAAGGATGTTGAGGGAGCTGGCAGCGGTCATCGTGGAGCCCTTGGCCCGGCTGTATGAGCATTCGTGGTCATCTGGCCAGGTGCTGGGGGATTGGAAACTGGCTAATGTGGTCCCAATTTTCAAGAAAGGGAGGAGGGAGGACCCAGGTAACTATAGGCCTATAAGCCTCACCTTGGTGCTCAGGAAGATCTTGGAGAGAATCATCAAGGAGCACATCTGTAGGGGGCAAGCAGGGGAGATCATGCTCAGGGGCAATCAGCATGGGTTCATCAAAGGCTGGTTCTGCCTGACCAACCTGGCTGCCTTTTATGACCAGGTGACTAAATCCTTGGATGATGGTGTCACCATGGGCGTAGTCTTTCTAGACTTTAAGAAGGCCTTTGACACTGTCTCTCACCCCATCCTCATGAATAAATTAAGCGACTGTGGCATTGATGCCTACACAGTTGGATGGGTAAAAAACTGGCTGATGGAGCGCACCCAGAGAGTAATGGTGGACGGGTCATACTCACCCTGGCGAGAGGTGAGCAGTGGGGTACCCCAGGGCTTGGTCCTCGGGCCTGCACTGTTTAATATCTTCATCAGTGACTTGGACAAGGGGGTGGAAAGCACACTGTCCAAGTTTGCTGATGCCACTAAGATGTGGGGTGAGGTGGACACACTTGAAGGGAGAGAGAGGCTGCAATTAGATTTAGGTGGACTACAAAAGTGGGCAGATGAGAATAGGATGCGGTTCAATGTAG
>NW_017728962.1:172207-182663 GCF_001723915.1 Gavialis gangeticus
TTCTCCCCAGCACCAGCTGGGGTGATGAGGAACAATGGTAATAAGCTGATGGAGAACAGGTTTAGGTTAGAGATCAGAAGGCAATTTTTTACAGTTAGGGTGGCCGAACTCTGGAACCAACTTCCCAGGGAAGTGGTCCTCACTCCTATTTTGGGCAAATTCAAGAGGAGGTTGGATGATCTCCTGTCTGGGGTCTTGTGAACCCAGCATTCATCCCTGCCTGGGGCAGGGGGTCAGGCTAGATGATCTGGTCAGGTCCCTCCTGACCCTAGCTACTATGAAACTATGAAACTCAATGCCCTTTTCAGAAAAGTCTTCACAGGGAAAGTCAGCCCCAAATCTACTGCACTTGGAAGCATAGTTTGGGGAAGAAGGTGAGCAGCTAACAGTGGGAAAAGAACAGATTAGAGAATAGTTAAAAAAGCTGGATGTGTATAAATCCATGAGCCGGATGGGATGCACCTGAGGGTGCTGAGGGAGTTGGTTGATGTGCCTGCAGAGCCACTGGCTATCATCTTTGAAAACTCATGGTGATCAGGAGAGGTCCCAGGCAATTGGAAAAGGACAAATATAATGCCCATCTTTAAGAAAGGGAAGAAGAAGGATCTAGGGAACTACAGACTAGCTGGCCTCAACTCATTCCCTGGAAAAATCATGGAGCAAATTCTCAAGGAATCTATTTCTAAGCACTTGGAGGAAAAGACAGTGATTAGGAACAGTCAGTATGGATTCATCAAGAGCAAATAATGCCTGACCAACCTGATTGCATTCTGGGGATGCAGGGAGACTAGTGAATGTGATATACCTTGACTTCAGTAAGGTTTTTGATATGGTCTTCCACACCATTCTCAGAAGCAAGCTAAGGAAGTACAGGTTGGATGAATGGAATGTAAACTGGATAGAAAGCTGGCTGGATCATCAGGTTCAAAGGGTAGTAGTTAATGGCTTGATGTCTAGTTGGCAGCCAGTATCAAGTGGAGTTCTCCTGAGGTTGGTCTTGGGGCCAGTTTTGTTCAATATTTTCCTCAATGACCTAGAAGATGGGATATAGTGCACCCTCAGCAAGTGTGCAGATGACACCACGCTGTGGGAAATAGTAGGTATGCTGGAGGGTAAGGCTAGGATTCAGAGAGAACTCGAAAAATTGGAAGATTGGACCAAAAGAAATATCATGAGATTCAAGAAGGACAAATGCAGAGCCCTGCACTTAGTGCAGAATAATCCCATGCATCACTACACACTGGGGACCAACTAGCTAAGCAGCAGCTCTGCAGAAAAGGATCTGGTGGCTACAGTAGACTGTAAACTGAATATGAGCCAACAGTGTGCTGTTGTTCTGAAGAAGGCTAACAGCCTACTGGGCTGTATCCATAGGAGCATTGTCAGCAGATCGAGGGGAGTGAGTCTTCCCCTCTATTCGGCACTGGTTAAGCCACACCTGCAGTACTGTGTCCAGTTTTGGTGCCCCTACTACAGAAAGGATGTGGACAAATTGGAGAGAGTCCTGCGGAGGGCAACAAAAATGGTGAGGGGACTGGGGCATATGACTTATGAGAAGAGGCTGATGGAACCTTTGGGGAAGCTGCAGCTGGAGTACTGCATCCAATTCTGGGTTCCACACTTTCAAAAGGATGTAGAGAAGCTTGAGAGAGTCCAGAGGAGAGCCACATGCATGATCGGAGGTCAAGAAAGCAGGCCTTATGAGGAGAAGCTGAGACGCATGGGACTCTTCAGGTTGGAAAAGTGCAGGCTCAGGGGGAACTTGGTGACAACCTATAAGTATATCAAGGGTGTACATCAGGATCTGAGAAAATGTCTGTTCACCAGGGCTCCCCTAGGGAAAGCAAGGTCCAATGGTCACAGACTGGTGAAAGACCATTTTACATAAGGAAAAACTTGTTTACTGTCCGAGTCTCCAGAATCTGGAATAAACTCTCCCCAAAAGTAGTGCAAGCACCTACTCTGGACACATTCAAGATACATTTGGATAATTATCTTGCTGGGGTCATCTGACCCCAGCTGACTTCCTGCTCTTTGGGCAGGAGGCTGGACCAGATGATCTTCTGAGGTCCCTTCTAGGCCTAATGTCTATGAAATCTATCTCAGCTGCATTCCCAAACATTCAATGGGAGCAGCAGGGATGTTGATGTAGAGAGATCTGCCCTAGTTCTAAGACTGGTAAAATTGTGGGGTGATACCACTGCCCATTAAATGAAGGGAGGATAGCTAGAAGCAAACTCTGGATCCCTGGTGCAAATCTCAGGAGTTTTAAGTCTATGCATTATGCACATATTTATTAATAATGGTAATAAGTATTCAACAGCTTCTGCAAGACAGTCATTCATAAAAATAATTAAGTGTGTGACTGGCCTGTCCATCCTTGTACCAGCTGATGGAAGCAGCAGGAATCCCATGAGCTTCACACTCCAAAGTAAGGCTGTTATTTACTTTGATCTTCACTTCTTTAGGGGAAAGACCCATCCCTGAGATATCCCCTTTATTAATGGTGGGT
Organism: Gavialis gangeticus; assembly: GCF_001723915.1. Classification (NCBI taxonomy): domain Eukaryota; kingdom Metazoa; phylum Chordata; order Crocodylia; family Gavialidae; genus Gavialis; species Gavialis gangeticus. Next base: position 174,720 of record NW_017728962.1, read on the forward strand.
GGAACTGCACAAAAATAAAGGAAGTGGAAGACACTTTCCTAAACTGAATTGATACTGTATGTAGCATTTAAAAATAAAATAGACATGGGAAAACCCAATATGATTACCTCCAGCAAAACATACATTCCTGTGTAATCTCTGTTCTCAGAGCAGGTTATTAAACAGCAGCACTTAATTTCTTTTGAGCACCTGTACTTGACTAAGACCTTTCTTAAGCCATTCTACCATGTACTGGACTTCATAAGCATGCTCTTTAATGTTGTCTGCTTACTTAATAAAAGACAATACAAATTACAGCCAACATTTTCAAAAATATGTGTCTAAAATTAGGCTTTTAAATCCATAACTCAGGGATGCACAAAATACAGCCCACAGGCCAGATCCAGCCCGCCAAGTGATTTTGTCCAGCTCATGGTGGGTCCCTCAGTCCCTCACAGTCTAGGTGCAGAAGGCAGCCCGGGCCAGGGAGCATGTGACCGGTTCCACCGCCCGTGCAGCAGGGCTGAGGTGACACAATGGCCAGACACCATTTCCCAGCAGCCCAGGTGGTGGCAGTTCCTTATGGCTTTCATTGCCAGACTCAGTCCTGCTGACTGTACACCTCAGCCCATCTGCACTGCACCCACCACCAGGGCCAGGACCCATATGGCAGACTGCTCGGCTGAGGGCTGGAATGGGGCCATGGTTGGGTGAGGAATGGCATCCAGGAGCTAGATGGGCAGGCAGGCATGGCTGTGGAGACCCCAGGTTCTTGGAAAAGTGAGAGTGTGATGCCAACAGAGCCACAATCTGCTGCCCATACACCCCTGCGATGGGCATGGGTTCTACGAGCAAGGGTGGGAGTGGATCATGGCTCTGTCCTGGCCCTGCACTGACACTGCTAGGGCCAGGGCAGTGCCTCAGTTCTGCCAGCAGGGGCATGTGGAGAGCAGATTGTGGCTCTGCCCTGGCCCGATCCTGCGCTGTCACTGCCCCATGGAGACTAGCCAAGAGCAGCACAGGCAGGGTGCACGGCCAGGTGGATGGGAGGGGCACATGACCAGGTGGGGAGCTGCATCTGGGGCTGGGATCTTGGGGCAGTGACAGTGTGGGACCAGGTCCAGGGCAGAACCTTAATCTGCTCCCTAAACGCTCCTGTCCACGGAACCAGTGCCCATCACAGGGGCATGTGGGCAGTGGATCATGTCTCTGTCCCAGCCTTGGCCTTTTGCTGTCATGGCCCTGCGACCCTGGCTTTGCCTACACATCGTGCTCCTGAACACCACTCCTCACCCACCCATGGCCCCATCCCAAATAGGGAGTTTTGGTGGGCTGTTTTGCACGGGGCAATGGGGGAGCGGGGGTGCCGACTCAGCATACTACAGCTAAGCAAAACACCCTATCGTGGGCCCAAATAATTTTCCACCCCTGCCCTAAACAGTACTGACAGTCAAAACCCAGAATTTCTACTTTATGGGAAATCCTGACATTTCAAATCTGTTTTCATTCCAATTCAAAACAAAACACAAAAATTCGGAAATTTCCCACGCAGCAAATATTTTTTAGGAGAATAGTTGCAGGTCATTCGAAATTATGCACTTATAGGTAGACAGTAAGTTTCCTGGGTCTATTCTTTCACAGGGTCATGATCCAGACTGGGGAATCTAGGCTGTACCACAATTCAGACAAAATTGCACTTACAACACAGCTGGAATAGCCCAAACTCCATTTCAGATTAAAGCATTAACAAATAAATCAGAGATGGGAAACCATACTTGACTGAGGCCTCTAGCCAGAGAGGCTCCATGGTAAAATAGGGTGGGAAACTTAAAATATTAGCCCCCAAAGCCTGACATACAAGTACTGGTATGTTTACCAGGAATTCTGAACCACAGTAATGAGGAACAATTAAAGAATCGTAAGTCCTGACAGGGAACCTTGACTGCGGAGGTTGTGTATGCTATTTTCTACATATGGTATTTTACTGCATAATATAAAAACAGTATCTGGTTTTACCTCCTTAATGTAAAAACTTTCCATTAGATAATAGGCTCTATTCTTTAAAACCCCAGTACCCAAGAGATTTCACAGATCTCCAGCTGTGCAGTGTCCATATGACTTGACAGTCCTAAGTGAAACATTTCAGTTGAAACTTTAGTGTTTCGTCTCTTCTATGCCTTCCCCGATGTTATGCAAAGCCTGTGCATCCAAATGAATGCTGATAAATGATGTCATACAAATGATCTTGATGCCTTTCAACAATGAAGAAAGTGGGCATTTGTTGATGAATTAAAGTGAATATTAGCTGGATAGAGTAAGTATTTGCTGCTTCAGAAATGACCTAGTGAGCAGCACAATAGCTAAAAATGCAAAGAAAGAATGGAAGAAAAAGAGAAAAAGAAAGTTTATTACATTATTTTAATGAACTTACTGAAGACTTTTACTTCATAGTGTTTCAGTGTTTCCCCAGCTTCATTTGTAGCTATGCAAGTATATTTACCAGCATTGTCCTCCTGTGCATTTAGAATTTGCAGGGTTCGACCTCCTGTAAAAAGAGATTCTTATAAAATATATTAGAACCATACTCTTGCTAGCTAGTCAAGTTCTTATTGCTCTCTGCAATCATGCTTTCTATCCTAAATTCTGCCTTCAGATGTGCATGTGCAACCCACACTAACCTCAATGAAAACAAACATACATATTTTAAACTTGGATGTGACTGTGAGTACTAACACAGTATAAACTCTTAGCACATGAGGATCACTGGACCCTTGATTAGATATGAGTTATGGCTCCATTGAGAAATATTAAAGTATTTCTGGATATAAAGGCCTGGCTCCTCACAGGTATTTTAGACACTTGACCTCCATGGAAAACAACAGGAGTTAGGCTCCTTAAAATAGTTCCTGGTCACAGTAATCTAGGGTCCTTTGCTTTGTTCAGAGAAGAAAAAGGTGAAGCACAACTGTTTAAAGTAAAAATTAATTAATTTTACATGCAAAGCTAGATTCAAAGCATTGCATTACTTAAATTTAGCTGCAGCACAGCACTTCAGATGAAGGAGGCTATCTTAATTATTTGTGAAACACAGATAAAAGTTAAAGCTTTCTGTGAAATATGTGTGAACATGACCAAATTATTAGGCTTTAAGCCTTCATACATGAACGTAACTCAAACAGCTTGTACACTTTGCTGTAATTCAGTTTCCCACCCACAAATTCATTTTTACTTGGAATTTCTGCTGACTGACTTCTTAGAGATGAGTCACAATTTTAATTGATGGAAATTTCTTTGAGGGCAGCATTCTTAGAAGTTGTTCCCCTGGGAAGTCCTTTAATGTCCAGATACGAAATAGCTTCTCTTCACTAATGGCCTTTCATTTTTAAAATACTCCCATCATTTTTGTTGAAAGCTGTAGAGCTAACAGCATTCTATAAGCCATCTTTTTACCAGATTTCCTTAATTCTGCTCATGAAGTTTGTAGGCACATCTATTTTTGGGTCCTAAATGATAGCAATGGTGTATGACTAGATTCACATGTATAAATAAACCACCTGCAAATTTTGCAAACTTAAGTAAGCCAGTAAACTGGAAATTTAACCTTATACAGCCATGGTAATCCATGCCCTTTTAAAAGGAATATAATATAATAGTGCAATGCATAAACTACAAGTTTATAAAGAGGTAGTAGCAGTAAGGATAACTTTGTAGTTACCATGTAAATGCACTGTTATCAGGTAGTAATTCAGTTTAGAAGGTAAGACAAGAAAAATTTACAGTAACATAGCTTTATAGAGCAAAAGGGTAAATATTACCTAAGTATATACAATCAGTTAATGAACTAGTTGTTTGAGAGCTAACAAACAGCTTTGAATCTGGGGTTGAAATTTCTCCAGAAGTACAAAATAATGCTATTATTACAAATAATAACTTTGATTTATGCATATGAAATTTGATATGTAATAAAACATTTACTTTTTTAGATAAAAAATAAGTACCGGGCAAAATCCGGATGCTTCGGTTTGATTCTAAAGGAGCTCCATCTTTTAGCCAGGTGATGGTAGCTGGAGGGTATGAATAAGCTTCACAAACCAGGGATGTGGGGTTATTCAAGATAACAGTGACATCTTCTGCATTGCCATTACTGTCTGCTCCAGCAATGGTTGGAGACACTGGGAAGCAACAAGGTGATTAGCAGCAGGGAACTGACCATCATGAAAAGCAATACAAGTCTACAATACATTTTCTTTTAATGGACATTTAAGAGAAATGCTGGTAATACTGCAAATCAAGGACAATGTCTAGTCTAGAAACATAGTTCTAGGTTTGAATGAGCAGGTACATATTACTGCTAGGTATATATGAATGATTCATAGTGAAACTCAAACAAAACTCGTAGGCTAGGGACAGATATTCAAAAAGCCTGAGCCTAAATTGATTCCATCTTTGCAGGTTAGTCTAATCGGCTAGGCTGAACTGGTTTGTAGCCATACAGACATCCCCTCTGAACTGAAGAAATGCAGGTACATGCCTGCAGTGGCTCAGGCTAGAAGCCAGGGGGGCACTAGAGCAGTGCTCCCTTCCCTTCCACAATGTTGAGCTGAGGGGGGGCATGGCCAGGTTCTGGTAGGAGAGGGAGCCAGCAGGAAGTTACACAGCAGCAAATTACACAGGGAGTTGATGGCATTTAGCACCCCATCAAGAAAACAAAAGCACCTCTCATTCGTTCAAGCTCTTAAACATCTTTTTCTAAGGAACAGAGGGACATTACCAGCTGACCTCTTGATTAGCTCCAAAAAACCCTAAGCAAACACTGTCCTGTCTGCCTTTGTCCCATCTGCCTCACACAGACACCTCTTAGCATTAGCTAGCATATCACATACTGGCTACCATCCATGTTGTGGGAGCGGGGAGGGCAGAATCACTGCTTGAGCAGGGAGGAGGTGGGAGGGGTGGAGCAAGAAGAAGCCAGGCAGACACTGCTGTGTCTGCAGTCTCCACTGGAGTTCTAGCCAGGTAGCAGAGGGAAGGTGCCAGTCCTGGTCTGGAGCAGAGATCCCTGCCCAAGGCTGCAAAGCATCTGGAATGCTGGGGGACTCTGATTTAAGTTAAACCAGGAAGGGGCCTGGGACACACATTGGATAAACTGGTTTGAGCCAAATCAGTTAAGTCTGATACGACGTTCAACCAAGTTTATCTCAAACCAGTTTCAGCCATTTCAAACTGGTTTATGTGCACTGAATGTCTGTTCTGTTACAGGTTTAAACCAGTTTCTGTTCACTTAAACCAGTTAATGTGTAATGTCTGTCATTAGCCATTGAGCCTAGAACAAGCTCAAATTCCAACTGGTTTTATGCTTTGCCCTGAAATCAAAACTCAGCCAATATTCCAGGATCCTTTCTTTTAAAATAGACACTGTAAAATGAGCCTTAGCAAAAGGCTGGTCATGTGCTCCCAACACCTGGCAAAGACTGCTTTGACTAAGGTTCAGCAGACCTACCATAAAATTGTGCCAAAAGCTACTGATAACCGAGAGGGCTAGAAAATGAGGAGATGAAAATGAAAGTAATAACCATCAGAATAAAAAATTAAGACTAGAAGGTCTGAGAAGTTTGTTTTCCTGACATACAACTTTAATTGTGTCCTGAATATATTTATTTTCTTAACCACAACAAGACAACAAATGTACTGTCTTCTCCAGGTAGACAGATTACCATTTTCTAATGCATAATTACTAAAAGATAGATTTGGCATGTTACTATTTATTAGTTATACATCTATACAGGATTAACTTTTGTCAGACAACTATCTTACCAAGTACATTAAGACTGTAACTTTTGCTCTTGTCACCAGCTGTATTAGAAGCAATACACGTGTATCTCCCTGTGTCAGCCACCTGAGCATTCGTAATTTGAAGAAAACGCCCACTAGACAGAATTTGGTGTTCTTCATCTTCAATGAGAGGTTGCCCATCTTTTACCCAAGTAATCTGTGGTACTGGATTCCCTTAATAAAAGTATTTGTAACATATTAATTACTGTTACCACTAAAACATGCCACATTTCTAAACAAGAAAAAGAAACCCAAACATTTTCACGTATCTTTTTTAAATTTACCTTTCAGGAAGGTTTTCTAAAATACACATTGTATAGTCTTGGAACTTTTTATAACATGATATATTTTTTCTGTTAAATTCTACAGAATATTGTTGGTGGGAGGAGAAAGTTTCTTTCTTTTACATTGTATATGACTTTTCTGTAAGGGTTGTTAATGCATAATATGGACATGAAAGTTGAATTGTGAAAAAAATAAAAATATTTAATTCACAATGGCATATAGAAATTGTGTACAATCAAGAAAGGCAGTCAATAAACACTAAACTGGTGTTTTGTTTGAACAGCAAAGATATGGTGACCTAATACAGCCTTACCTATCACTTCACATGCTAATGTAACACTGTGTTTCTCTTTCACTTTCACATCTTCCAATTTATTCTCTCCCACAATCCCTGGAGGCACTGTTGGGGGTAAGGGGGAAGACATCACATTGCACAATATTAGTTACACCAAAGTTATATACAATGAAGAAAATATTCCTGTATCTGAACATATTGCTTCTTTCAGTCACATAACAACAAACAACCTGATCAGACATTCCAATTACAGGTTCACACTGGAGATAATGCAGAGATACACTGCTCCAATTAGATTTACAAGAGGCACTGTGTGCCACCGGCCAATGTGAAGGTGTCAACAGGGTTAGAGACCAATATCATTCTCTGCTTCACTCTTTTGAATTGACTAGCTCTTAGGGAATGCTGATAAGGAGCAATACTTTCACTCTCAGCACAAGGATGGTACCCTTACCTGACAAACCAAAGTAAAGCTACCATTGACCTCTGATATCCCTAGTGCATCCCCTCAGAGATCATCCCACAAACTGACCCACAGCTGATTCTATTTCTACTTTTCTAAGGAAGTCTGGGTATACAGAACACACAAAGAGAGAAACTAGATGGATGGGCTAAAAAAAATCCCCCTCTTGGTCACACCAAAGTAATTCCACTAACTTTGCTACGTTAGCCCACAATTTAGACCAAACCCAGAATCAGAGCTGTAATCTTTAAGGTATTCCCCTTCTTCTACACATCTCTATTATTGTTACCCCCAGATAAGCATATTAGTCTGCAGTTTTAGGGTCCAATTTTAGGAAGCACAGTCTACATCTTCAGCATGTATCCAGTGCACGTGTTAGCGCTGGAGTTTGTGCAGGAGGGTGCACAGGAGGGCCCAAGGCCCTGCCTGTGAGCCCCCCAGGGTAGACAGTCCCAGCCACAGTCAGCCCACCAGCAGCATGACATGGGTGGGCATGCACCGCACCCTGAGGGCCCCCAAGGGGTCTGCGCATCCCCCTCTGGCACCTTCGAGACTGCCACCCAGACAGAGCCCATTGTTCCAAGCTCCACGCAGATGGAGCCCCTGGCTCTCAGTTGCGGGGGGCCCAGGAGCATGGCCACCTCCCCTTGCAAGATTTGCTCCCTACTGGGGTCTCTGGCGCGCCAGCTGGAGGAACTCCAAGTCACAGTCCAGAGACTGCGTGCCATTAGGGACTGTGAGCAGGAGGGTGGTGGTCAACAGGAGCCAATCATCTTGGTGCGCTGTGACCAGTGGGGTCCCTCAAGGCTCTGTCCTAGGGCCTATACTATTTAACATCAATGATGTGGACATTGGTGTCAGAAGCGGACTGGCCAAGTTTGCCAACGACACCAAACTCTGGGGTAAAGCATCCACACCTGAGGACAGGAGAATGATCCAGGAAGATCTTGACAGGCTCATGAAATGGGCAGATGAGAACCTGATGGTATTCGACACTGAAAAATGCAAGGTTCTCCACCTTGGGAGGAAAAACCTGCGGCGTGTTTATACGCTTGGTAGTGCTACGCTGGTTAGCACTACAGATGAAAGG
>NW_017728962.1:187663-192829 GCF_001723915.1 Gavialis gangeticus
ATTTATGTGTGCACATAAATGACGCAAATACAAATTGGCTGCTGTGGGTGTATACCAACATGATTTCAGTGCAAATTCTATTATTCATGCTAAGACATTATTAATGGTACATTATTGTGCCCAGGCAAATTAAGAATAGACACCCCTTTCAATACTTGCTGTATTGGTGAAAAAACTCTTTTGGCAACAATTGGGTGCCCTAGGAAAATAGCTGGGAAAGAAAAAGAGTCTATGCACCAAAAGTATACAACTTTTACTATGTCATTGTCATTAAAGCACTACCTGAAGTGGATGCAGTGATAACTGTACACAAGTACTTTATAGTACAGGTATTTCTATACAAGAAGGGAACTAAGTTATCACTATGATATCCTTAAAGTGATTTTAACAGGTGAAGGATGTACAAGTATATCAATTAAAAAATCACCATCCTTAACTGTAGTAGCTATGCCAAACTGAAGAAAGGAAGTCATAAGAAGGACAAGCCAAGTTCTCTAATGTACAACAAAGATTTTTTGGGGAAAAAAGAGTTTCATAACTGGGAAGGAAGAAGGCCTAGGGTAGGGGCCAAATTTTATCTCATGCAAGTAGAAATAGGGCAGGATTGAGTCCTAGACAGCTTGATGCATCAGAAAGACTTGACATACATATACACATACACATTTACACATATACACATACATATATATAGTTTAATAGCAGTTGTGACAGTAATTTGGAAGTGAAAGATTTTTTTTAAAAAATCGTGACAAGGTCCTTTCATCTGAGAAGAAAGTAAACTAGACCAGATCTTTAGTATTTGATAAAGAGAACAAAAGCTTAATATGAAAAAGCAAGAAAATAAAAATCAAAACAAATCCGTCTCAAACCATGACTGAAAGCTGGAAACACTAGTTAATAGTTAGCAGATAAAAATGTTTGGTGGGGTGATTGTTAACTGGCAGACTCAGCATGTCAGTGAGCAGGGAGACATGGCTAATACCTTTACTCCTGCCAAATGTGATGGAGTCATAGCCAAGCTCTCTTACTGTGAGTGCATGAGCAATGCTAAAAACGCTTTCCTCAGAGTTCTGCTGTTGATATGACTAGACAAAAACACAGACTTAGGACACTCAAAAAAAACTCAGCTGAAATCAGAAAAGTTCTGAACTGGTTTGAGCAGAGCTGGGCCAACTCTTACTAATCACAAATAAATAAAACAAATTACCACATTGGCCCCAAACCAATATAGTACAGTAAAATATAAACATCAAACAATCCAAGCCACCCAGGGAAATATGACATTGCCACACAAAGATCTCATGCATGTGTAATGATAATGCTTGCCACATTAAGCTTTCTATTCTCATTGATTTGCCAACACGTCTTTGTGCTACAGGCAAATTTACTGAAGCAAACATCAGCTTGATTTCCAACTGTCAGCAGAACAATAAGTTGTTCATATCTCTTTGGCACTCGCTATTGCAGATATTTGTTTAACTTGCGGTATACTGTGTATCTGATGACTGGCATTCCTGTCACTTTCCTTTGAAAAACAACAACAAAAATTGGAATATAACAAAAAGTAATAAAAAGGGCAATGGAATTTTCCATATCACCCTAAAATAGGGTTCAGATCCCTTTCTCTCAAAGGCAAAGCCTACTGTTGTGAGGCTCTTATTCCATTGCTGATACCTTTCTGTGAAGGGCAAGTCTAACAGATGAGAACAGGAAAGTAACGAAAATTGTTATTGCTTTGTCTTCCTCTATACTTCCATGTTTATACTTGCCTTCTTACTATAGCCCTCTTAGGCTAGGGACAGACATTACACATAAATCAGTTTAAGTGATCAGAAACTGGTTTAAACCTGTAACAGAACAGATGTTCAGTGCACAGAAACCAGTTTGAAAATGGCTGAAACCAGTTGGAGATAAACCTGGTTGAGTGTAGTATCAGACTTAACTGATTTGTCTCAAACCAGTTTATGCAATGTATGTCCCAGACCCCCTGCTGGTTTAAGTTAAATCAGACTCCCCCAGCATCCTGGCATGCTCTCTGGACTACATGGGGCTCCCTGCTCCACAGAAGGGCTGGCCCTTCCCCTCTGATCCCTGGATGCAGCTCCGGCAGAGCCTGCAGGCATCTGCCTGGATTCTGCTCCCCCCTCTCCTCTAAGCAGGTATTCTGCCATCCCCTCTGCCTTACACAGACACCCAGCATTAGCTAGCAGACCACATGCTGGCTATGGTCTGTGTTGTGGCAGATGCGACAAGTTAGACTAACCTGAAAAGATTGACTCAGTTCAGGCTCAGGCTTTTTGAATGTCTGTCCCTAGCCTTACTGTGCCATCAGTGCTCCTTAGGCAAACCTGAAATGACAATTATAAATCACCATTTGGAGTCCAATTTTAATTTGACTATCCCTAGCTGAAGGAATGAGAGCAGAAGCTAATCAGCATTTCACAAAATCAGGATCTTTTGGCTTTATCTCAGAAATGGAGCCACTTACTAGACACGTGTCAGGATACCTGATAAGTATTCAATGGGTGCATCTACACATGTGTTTTACTGCAGAGTTGACTAATTGGTTCTGCAGTAAAGTGTCACCATCTGCATGTGCATTGGTATTAGGGCAAGGTAATCTAATTAACTCTGCTGCAGGATACTACTGTTGGGAAAGAGTACTATTTTACGGCAGAGTAATTAACTGTGATGCAATGCTCGTGTAAAAAATTACCAGTGGAAATTGCATTTGGTCATCCCAGGCAGCAGGGGACCAGACTTCTGCCTGCCACCTAGCCATACAGGTCTTCACATTCAGCACTTTTGTGCCCCAGCCAGCCCCTCCACTACCCAATGCTACCGCCCAGAGCCTGGGGCTGACTCCCAGAGCCTGCTGCCTGCTCTGCCCCGGCTCAAAAAGCTGCTGTCCTGGATGCACAGGTAGACACTGAACCTGAGAGCAGTGTACCCTGGCTCAAAGTGCTCTGGAATTTATCACATCATACTAACTGCACATACAGATGCACCCACTGAACTGATAAAAACAGCTACTAATCCAAAAATAGCATAATGACGTAAGCTATCTCAAACTTGTCTATATTCCTGAGGAATCCAAGAGGAGTGGTTGCTCCTCAAGGGAGCAATCCTGACAGCACAAGTGATGGCCATTCCATTTTGGAGGAAGGGTAGCAAAAGGGCACAGCAACCCCCTTGGCTCAGCAGGGAACTCGAGGACCTCCTGTGCCTCAAAAGAGGCTGGAATTACCACCAAGGAGGAGTACTCAGCACTGGTCCATACCAGAAGGGGTGGATCACGAAAGCCAAGGCTGCAACTGAGCTCCATCTGGCTTCACATATCAAGGATAACAAAAAGTCCTTTTTCAGATATGTAGGGAGTCGGAAAAAAGCAAGAGTAACATTGGACCCCTGCTGAACCAAAACGGGACAGCTGATAACTGACACCCAGGAAAAGGCCAATCTGCTTAATGGGTACTTCACATAGGTCTTTCATCAGTCCAATGGGCTCGCCCTGCTTAGCAAGATGTGGGACGGCCAGGGTGAGAGTGTATTTATGTCCAGCATCAGTGTTGATCTAGTAAAGGATCACCTTGAGAGGCTGGATACCTTCAAGTCAGCTGGTCCTGACAGATTACACCCTCGAGTACTCAAGGAGCTGGCAGGTGTCATAGCCCAACCATTGGCAAGAATATTCGAAAACTCGTAATGCTCAGGTGAAGTACCTGAAGACTGGAAGAAGGCCAATGTGGTACCCATCTTCAAAAAAGGGCGGACAGTAGGTCCTGGGAATTACAGGCCAATCAGCTTGACCTCAATCCCTGGTAAGATTCTGGAGAAAATTATCAAGGAGACCCTTCTGGATAAGATGGCTGAGGGGAACGTGCTGAGGGATAGCCAGCACAGGTTTGTTGTGGGTAGGTCTTGCCTGACAAATCTCATTTCCTTCTATGACCAAGTGACATATCACCTGGACAAGGGAGAAGGGATTGACATCATATATCTGGACTTTAAAAAAGCCTTTGATCTGGTGTCCCATGATCACCTCATGGAAAAACTGGCCAACTGTGGCCTCGGCTATACCACAGACCGATGGCTGGGATATTGGCTCTGAGGTCAGACCCAGAGAGTAGTGGTCAATGGTAGTGAATCATTATGGCGCTCTGTGACCAGTGGCATCCCCCAAGGCTCTGTCCTTGAACCGGTTCTCTTCAACATCCTTATCAGTGATGTGGACATTGGTGTCAGAAGCGCACTGGCTAAGTTCGCTGATGACACTAAACTTTGGGGCATAGTGTCCACACTTGAGGACAGGCTTGACTTGGATAAACTTAGTAAGTGGGTGGATACTAAACTGATGATGTTCAATACCAGTAAGTGTAAGGTACTCCACCTCTGGGAAAAAAACCCGCAGCACAGTTATAGGCTCAGTAGTGCTACACTTGCTAGCACCACTGCTAAAAGAGACTTGGGGGTCATGATTAACCACAAGATGAACATGAGCCACCAATGCAAAGTCACAGCTGGTAAAGCAAACAAAACTCTTGCTTGCATCCATAGATCCTTCTCAAATAAATCTCAGGATGTCATCCTCCTGGACCTGGTCTTGGCCACTGGGGATGACCTGGTGATGGGACTGCAGGTCGTTGACCACCTGGGTGACAGTGATCATTGCCTGCTGGAATTCACCACACAGCACAGAGTGTTGAGGCTTATACCAAGACTAAAGCCCCTGACTTCAGAAGGGCCAACTTCATCAAACTTAGATTAGTGGGGGAGGCACTGAGGGCCCAAAAGGTAGAGGATATGGGAATCCATGAGGGATGGTCGTACCTTAAGGGGACGATCCTCCAGGCTCAGTGTGACAGTCCCCGAGAGAAAGATGTGGGGTAAGAATGCTCTGAAGCCCCCATGGCTCTGCCTGAGGGCCAAAAGGGAGGTGTACACCCGCTGGAAGAGGGGGGCCATCACCAAGGAGGAATACTCCTCCTTGGCCCATTAGTACAGGAGGGCCATTAGGAAGGCCAAGGTGGGGGTGGAGCTTAGGCTAGCGACCTGGATTAGGGACAACAAAAAGTCCTTCTTCAAATACATTGCGAGTAAGAAGAGGGCACCGGGTAATGTAGGGCCCCTGTTAGACTCAAATGGTAATCTTGTGGCTATGCCAGA
>NW_017728962.1:193130-193877 GCF_001723915.1 Gavialis gangeticus
GGAAAATCCTTGAAAAAATTATCAAAGATCACATCTGTGAGGGGCCAGCAGGGGAGATCAAGCCCAGGAGAAATCAACATGGGTTCATCAAAGGTAGGTCCTGCCAGAACAACCTGATGGCCTTTTATGATGAGGTAACTAAATCCTTGAATGATGGTGTCACTGTGGACGTAGTCTTTCAGGACTTTAAGAAGGCCTTTGACACTGTCTCTCACCCCATTCTTGTTAATAAATTGAGTGACTGTGGCACTGATGCCTACACAGTCGGATGGGTCAAAAATTGGCTGATGGGGCGCACCCGCAGAGTGGTGGTGGGCAGGTCGTACTCAACCTGGCAGGATGTGAATAGTGGGGTCACCCAGGGCTCGGTCCTTGGGCCTACACTGTTCAACATCTTCATCAGCGACTTGGACAAGGGGGTGGAAAACACGTTGTCCAAGTTTGCCGATGACACCAAGATGTGGGGAGAGGTAGTCACGCTCGAAGGGAGAGAGAGGCTGCAATTAGATTTAGACAGACTACAGAAGTGGGCGGATGGTAATAGGATGGGGTTCAATGTAGATAAATGCAGGGTGCTGGACCTGGGGAGAAGGAATCCACAGCTTACATATAAGCTGGGGAGCTCCCACCTTGTGAGCACAGAGGCAGAAACGGATCTTGGAGTCATTATTGATGTCCAAGATGAACATGAGCCTCCAATGCCAGACCGCAGCCAGCAAAGCCAACCGCACCTTGTTGTGCATCCAA
>NW_017728962.1:193956-222375 GCF_001723915.1 Gavialis gangeticus
TCCAATGATGCATCTCAAGCCGGTCCAGAGAGGTGATACTCCCCCTCTACACAACATTGGTCAGGCCACAATTGGAGTACTGCGTCCAGTTCTGGGCACCACACTTTAAGAAGGATGTGGTCTGCCTTGAGAGGGTTCAGAGGAGGGCCACCCACTTGGTTGGAGGGCAACAGGGCAGGCCCTATGAGGAGAGGCTGAGGGACCTGAATCTGTTCAACCTCAGCAAGTGGAGGCCGAGGGGGGATTTGGTGGCTGCCTACAAACTCATTAGGAGAAATCAGCAACAAATAGGAAGGGCCCTATTCCCCACAGCAGCACCTGGGGTGATGAGGAACAATGGCCAGAAGCTGCTGGAGAATAGGTTCAGGTTAGAGATTAGGAGGCACTATTTCACTGTTAGGGTGGCTAGGATCTGGAACCAACTTCCTAGGGAGGAGGACCTCAATCCTACCTTGGGTAAATTCAAAAGGAGGTTGGACGAACACCTGTCTGGAGTCGTGTGATCCCAGCACGTGTTCTGGCCAGTGGCGGGGGGTTAGACTAGATAATCTGTTCAGGTCCCTTCTGACCCCAAACTACTATGAAACTGCCACTATACTCAGTCTCAGTGAGGCTGCAACTGGAGTACTGCATCCAATTCTGGACTCCACAATTCAAGAAGGATGTCAAGAAGCTTGAGAGGGTCCAGAGGAGAGCCACGTGCATGATCAGAGGGCAAGAGAATAGGTCTTATGAAGAGAGGTTGAGAGCCATGGGACTCTTCAGCCTGGAAAAGACCTGGTGGCTGCTTTTAAGTACATAAGGGGTGTGCATCAGAACCTGGGAGAACGCCCCAAGGAAAAACAAGGATCAACAGTCATAAATTCCTCCAAGACCGTTTTAGGCTGGGCATAAGAAAAAATTTCTTTACTGTCCAAGTCCCCAAGACCTGGAATAGACTCCCTCCAGAAGTGGTGCAGGCATCTACTCTGGACTCATTCCAGAAACATTTGGACGCTTATCTTGCTGGGATCCTTTGACCCTAGCTGACTTCCTGCCCCTGAGGCGAGGGGCTGGACTTGATGATCTTTGAGGTCCCTTCCCAGCCCTAATCTCTATGAACTTTTTAAAATGATAAGTCATATGATAAGTCACAATTAAGTAATTATCATATGCTATAATTTTCTTTATGGAGTGAAAAATAAGCAGCTATTTATTGTCTCAAACTAGATGTGACTTTTATTATAAAAAAACCTTCAGACACAACAAAGTTAATCTAATTAGATGGGGTTTTTTGTACTTTAATTTTTTTAAGAGGAACTACTTTTCCAAAGACTCTTTTAAAACTGCATGTGAAACATGATACATTTTTCCTATTTTTGACAAATGTAATTACCTATAACTGAAAGGTCAAAATGCTTCCTCTTTTCTCCTGCAGCATTAGTTACAACACAGGTATATTGACCAGCATCTTCCACTTTACTCTGAGTCAAACGCAGAGACCTACCACCTGAAGAGAAAAAACAAGAAGGTATAATTGTCAAAATTAAAATTTATTTTCACATTTTCCATGCTTACTTTTTCTCTCTAGCTGCTAGATAAAAACTCTCATAAATAACAGGAAAATCTAACTATGGACTTCAGTCTCAATCCTAGTCTGATCTTAACTTTGATCATGTGCCTCTTACCCTAAAGTCAACAGGATTGGTCATCTATATCACCATATACAAAGAGAAAAAATACCTTTTTTCAGTTTTAATATTAATTGCTAGTGTTGCCAGTAACAAGAATAGGAAAATAATAATCAGATGTCACTGCAATAATTTACAACAATTATGGTTGATCAGTTGCCAGGCAAGCTTTATGGAGCGTGTCAGAGATGTTAGTTTCAGGGGAAGAGAAGCAATAAACACAGTAGTGGTATTATTGACTACAAGGCATACAATCCCCTTGCTTCTCTATGCATTTCTCTGCCAAAAGACCCATTCCTTTTGCTTGGGAGGGAAAAGCAGAAAATGGAAATATCAACTGGAATTTAAAGGGAAAAGGAGTATGAATACAAAGATGCATGCCTACAGTGTTCAGAACGTCTCCCATTTTCTTACTGGCAATTCTCACATTAGCAGTAGCTCTCACTAAATCTGAATAACAAGTTTTTATTTCAGCCAACAAGAAAGAGCTCTTCCAAACTTGCATGCAGTGTCTCGGTAATGGAATATATCCTGATGACTAATAATTCTGGTCAAGAGATTTGAAGCAAGGAATTGCTGTGTAGATCTGTCCATGTTCTAAAAAAGTTATTTTATTTATAACTTTGTTACATATTAAAAACTATTACCTGTTTTAATACATTGTGAACAATAAGGGCAGATGTGACAGGATGGAATTTTTCTTGTTTTCTAAAGGAACGGTATCAAAACAGGCTCAGAGTGAGTGGAAGTTGTGATGGCCAATGATGAGAGTGTACTTTGTCACATGCCATAATAAGCATGGTTTTGATCTACAGAACTGAAGTACTGCTTTGGCAGAGACAAAAGCTGAAACACTTGAGAGCAATAATTAAATATTCTTTCCCCCATAGCTTTACAAACCAAAGCAAAATCTCACATTTCCTGTTTACCCATTTAACTACCCAGGAAAACTGCCCATTATAGCGGTGAATGGGCAGGTTTCTACTCCCACTCCTTTGAGGGTATAAAAAGGGTATAAAGTATGCCTAGAAACAAGACATGCAAGTCTTACATGCTCCCCTCAAGCTTTCAGGGATAATTTGGGACTTTCCATGAATCATCCCTCCCTGTCCCATAGTGACTAAGCACTACGGAGGTGATGACATCAGTGTGGGTGTATCTGGATGTGATTACATGTGCATTTACTGCACAGTAACATGTTATGCTGCTGGGGGCTCCATGTGGCTCAGTCCCAGCTTACGCTGCACCCAGCTTTTCCCATCAGCAGTGTCCTGGAAGCAGGGAAGCCCAATGCTTCCCTGGTGTTGCAGGGAAACCAGCACTGGTAGCTGGGAGCAGACATAGCCCCAACCCTGCCCAGGCTGAGCCGACAAGAGCAGCTTCCTCCATAGGACAGGGAAAGCAGTGCCGGGTGCTCCGGACAGATGACGCAACCCTAGTCCTGCCCACACTGTGCTACCCCTTTCCCCGGCAGGCAGTTGTGGGAGTGCCTTTCCTTGCTGCCAGAACTGTTGCTCCAGCATCTGCAGCAGCATGCACCATGGCACCTGGCAACAGCACACTTCCCCGTGGGCTCAGCTTCATCTAGTTCAGCCCACATAGTGTTAAGGAAACTATTGTGATGTTGCCTTACGTTTCCTTACACACCCATTATTATTGCACAGTAAAGCATCTACACATGGCTTTCCTGCACAGTAACTACTTGGGAGTAAATTTGCTGCCTACATCATGTTCAGCCTCCACAAGAGAAGGCTGAGGGGGGATCTAGTGGCCTGTTACAAAGTAGTAAGGGGGGATCAGCAGGCACTGGGGAAGTCCCTGTTCTCCTGAGCACTACCAGGAGTGACCAGGAATAACAGTCACAAGCTGGCAGAGGGTAGATTTAGGCTAGATATCAGGAGGCGCTACTTCACGGTCAGGGCGGCTAGGATCTGGAACCAACTTCCAAGAGAAGTGGTGCTGGCTCCTACCCTGGGGGTCTTTAAGAGGAGGCTAGCTGTACACCTTGCTGGGGTCATTTGACCCCAGTACTCTTTCCTGCCATGGCAGGGGGTCGGACTAGATGATCTACTCAGGTCCCTTCTGACCCTAGAAACTATGAAACTATGCAGGTAGAAAATTTAATCCTGTGCGGTATTGGTGCACATGCAGATGCTCCCTCTGTCATTTAAAAGAATGGAAACAATTGGCCCAGGAGAGGCTGTTCAAACTGATCTTATTCAAAGGAATGCCAGTGTCAGCATAAAAAGTGAATTATTACTAGATAATAACCAGATGCCCAACCCCTCTTCCTACATGCTATGCATAAGAATGAGTAGAAAACTGCAAATAGGACTCGTTTTTTCTGTAAAAGTTAACTACTTCAAATAAATTTTAAAATTCCCCACCCCCAAATCTTCAAATCCAAACTAAAAATGAATCTTGGTGGATTTGAAAACAATTTGGTTACATTTTTGCTTTCCATTATTTTTGCATGTTCATATTCTTCAGACTTTCCAAGTTTTCAGCAAGATTGAGAACAGGAGGGCTACAATACCCTGAGAGGGACTGTCTTTGACTGGTATGTCAGCAGCAGCACTAGAAATATCACAAAAATCTGTTCCCAGGAGTCTAACATTGGAGATCAAAAATGAGAGAAACATCCTAATTTTTTGTCAGCTTATCCCAACCAAGGTCTGATGCCACCTTGCTACAGGGCCTGGCATCAAAGCAGCTGAAATCAATGCAAAGACTCCCACAGACTTCAATGTGTTTTTTATTGGCGCTCTATACATTCCTATTGTTAGCTTGAAAGCAGATGAGTCAATTAGGTAAGTTATCAAAGAGCTACAATACAGAGAGCAGTATTGAAATGGACAGTTCTGCAAGGGCCTGCTCTCTCTACCTTCTCCATGGTATTGGGAAAATGTGGCTTTCAGGAATGTGTACAATAGTCCTTTTACTTTAGACATCCCATTAGGCACCCCATTAGAAAGTGTAAGGTGCCTGAAGTGGATTAAAATTAGAAGACAACTGCTCCCATAGCTGTCACTCTGATGACTGGCCAATCAAACTGGATAATGGCTACAGAGTCATGAAGTTTGACTGTCCATGGGGTTGGATACAACGCACCCGAGGGTGCTGAGGGAAATGACAGATGTGACTGCGGAGCCACTGGTCATTATCTTTGAAAACTTGTAACAAACAGGAGAGAATGAATGGAAAAGGGCAAATATAATTCCCATCTTTAAGAGAAGGAAGAAAGTGGATCCAGGGAACAACAGACTGGTCAGCCTCACCTCAGTCCCTGGAGAAATCATGGAGCAGGTCCTCAAAGAATCTATTTCTAAGCACTTGGAGGAGAAGAAGGTGATTAGAAACAGTCAGCATGAATTCATCAGGGGCAAGTCACACCTGACCAACCTGATTGCCTTCTATGATGAGATGAATGGCTTTGTGAATGTGGGGAGAGCAATGGACATGATATCCCTTGAGTTTAGCAAGGCTTTTGATACAGTACCACACAACACTCTTGCAAGCAAGCTACGGAAGTATGGATTGGATGAGTGGACCATAAAGTGACTAGAAAACTGGCTGGATCATTGGGCTCAAAGGGTAGTAATCAATGGCTCAATGTCTAGTCACCAGCCAGTATCAAGTGGAGTGCCCCAGGGGTCAGCCCTAGAGCTGATTTTGTTCAATATCTTTACCAACAACCTGGAAGATGGGAGGGAGTGCACCCTCAGCAGGTTTGCTGATGACCCCAAGATGGGGGAGTAGTAAATACACTGGAAGGAAGGGTTAGGATTCAGAAAGACCTAGACAAATTGGAGGATTGGACCAAAAGAAATCTCATGAGGGACAATAAGGACAAGTGCAAAGTCCTGCCTTTTTGGGAGCTAACAATCACAAGCACAGGCTGGAGAAAGCCAACTGGCTAAGCAGCAGCTCCACAGAAAAGGACCTGGGAGTTACAGTGAACAATAGGCTGAATATGAGCCAACTGTGCATCATTTTTGTGAAGAAAACTAGCAGCATACTGGGCTGAATTACTAGGAATTCTGTCAGCAGATCAAGGGAAGTGTTTATTCTCCTCTATTCAGCACTGGTGAAGCCACATCCAGATTACTGCGTCCAGTTTTGGGCTCCACTACAGAAATGATGTGGACAAATTGGACAGTCCAGTGGAGTGCAACAAAAATGGCTAGGAGGCTGGGGAACATGACTTATGAGGAAAGGCTAAGGGAACTGGGTTTATTTAGGCTGGAGAAGAGAAGACAGAGGGGATTTAATAGCCACTTTCAACTACCTGAAGAGTGGTTCCAAAGAGGCTGGAGCTAGACTGCTCTCAGTGGTGGCAGATGACAGAACAAGGATCAATGGTCTCAAGTTGCAGCAAGATAAGTTTAGGTTAGATACTAGGGAAAACTCTCTCACTGGGAGAGTAGTAAAGCACTGGAACAGGTTGCCAAGAGAGGTTGTAAAATCTCCATCCTTGGAGGTTCTTAAGATCCAGTTAGACAAAGCCCTGGCTGGGATGATCTAGTTAGGGATGGCCCTGCTTTGAGCAGGGGGTTGGACTAGATGACCTCCTGAGGTCCTTTCCAACCCAAATTTTCTTGGATTCTTTGATTTCCCTGCCTGAGTATAAGGGTACCCTGATAAAGGTACCTGAAAAGTTTTTAAAGATTTCTCCCCCCTATATAGTTCGTCCAATAAAAGATCTCAACACCCAAAAATCTTTGCCCTTCACGTATTTCCTGGACTACTGTGGTTACAACATCACTTCAATACTATCACATACTAATAGGACCTTTTTAAACCAACATCTGTTTCTAAATTCCCTGTACCTGACAGAATTCTCAGAGAGCTGTTCATGGTGATAGGCCAACCATTCTTGAGCCATGTTATAGATGGAAGGGGAATTCCTGAAGCTTCACAAATCAGAGTAACAGGGTTTTTCTCCACAATGCTGATGTTTTCAGGCACCTCCAGATCACCCACAATATTTGGAGGCACTAAAAAGCAAGAGGGAAAAATACCACATCTGACAACACTGATCAAAAATAACTTAGTTCTGGAAAGGATATATCACATTTTGTAAGCTAAAAATTAAATTCACTGCATTTAAAACATCACTAATTGGTAAGGAACAACACCAATGCCAAGCAAATTTGATTTTTCCATCTCAGTTACCTGTTAACAATTTATCAGTATTTAAACTCTTCAGTTGTATTAATCAAACATATATTACAGAGGCAGAAGGTATAAGCACCTCATAATTGTTACTATCAGTCCTCTGTCCATTCTGTATTGATTGTGAACTCCCCACACAACTGAAGAAATTCAGGAATGCTGTCGAACATAGCCAAAACACCAGGTGCATCGACATGTGAAATCAATGCAATGCAATAAACTCTGGAGCTGTTCTCACTGGAGTTAACTGTTCCTGAGTACAGCATCTACATGTGCACTCAGAACCACAGCACTTTAAGCCAGTACACAGCAGGAGGTACATGGGATCAGCCCTGGGCTCTGGGTCACAACGTTGGGTGGCAAAGGGGTTGGCTGGGGCATAAGGGTTCAGAACCTGCGGAGCCATGTGCCTAGGTGGCAGGCAGCCCCAGCACTTTGACACCCCAGTGCCCCAGCCAGCCCCTGTTACTGTCTACATGTGTGTTTCATTACACTTAATTACTCCACTGTAAGATGAGTACTGACAGTACTATTTTACAGTGGAATTAATTCATTGTGCCTTAATACCAGTGCATATATAGTGACACTTTACTACAGAGCTAATTAGATAATTGCAGTAAAGCTCATGTGTAGATGTACCCACTGTGGGTTTTTTTCTAAGGGAAAATGCAAATGGATGATTCTATCCCCCTTTTTAGTCACATAAATAGCTTTGGAACTGGTTCTACATATCACACTTTCATGCAGGAAGTTGGGGGTCAGGAATGGATCTGAGTCCTTCAGTCTCTGGCCAGATTAAAAGGTTTACAATCATCCCTTTGATATATTTCAAGTGTTATAATAAAGCAAGGGAAATGCAAGAAGAAAATCTACTACAACAAGGGCTTTGCGCTATGAAGAACCCCAGCATATTTCGGCCACTGTTTCAACAGTTACAGAACTGTACACATTCTCTTCTCTGTTTCATCTTAATTCTCTCACATCTCTCTCTGCAGCTGCTTTAGTTGTTCACCCTTCTCATTTCATAGGAAGATTTCAGAACTGGAGATAGACTGACCAGCCCCTAATGCAAGGGCAGGCAATTATTTTGGGTGGAGGGCCGCTTATTGAGTTTTAGCAAGCCATCAAGGGCTGCATGACAGGCAGCCGGGGGCAGATAAATATTAATTTTCTAAATTTTTTAGGGGCCCCACAGGTCAGCTAGAAAGGCCTGGTGGGCCGCATCTGGCCCGCAGGCCACATTTTGCCCGCCCCTGCCCTAATGGGTAAAGAAGTTCACAAAATTTTGTGCTCCATTTTGTCCATAGTGTGATAAGATGTTTAAAATAATATGCCCGAGCTTTTCTTCTGAATCCAGATTCACACTATAATGTTTATCATCAAAGCTAATTATTGAAATATATTTTATTCAGAGCTACATCTTCAAATTGGTCTCATAACTCAGCAACTGCAGAGTGAGGCAGCCTGCTGATAACACACTTAAAAAGAATGAAATACTATGGCAGCTGCAATTCTTTCATGTTCCCTAGCCAACTTCCTTTAGCACCAGGGAATTCTACATTAGACCCTGAGACTTATTTCCAAGCCCAGACCGTCAGAGCACCAGATACTGTGTCCTCTAGGATACACCAGGAGATATTCCTTATTTTCCTACTGTTTTCCTTAGGAGTCTGTGTGCCAAGGCTGAGATGGAAAAAGTTTGGGAGTAGATATAATTTTAGGAGGTCAATGATTAAGACAAAAATATTTAGAAGTTATATGATCTTTTATAATAAACTTGTGTTTTATCAACATAACAAACAAATACAGAACATGCAACAGGCATAACTGGAACATCTAAAGAAATCAAAAGTGACAGGTGTTTCTTGACTATCCCCATGTAAATGTGACATTATATATTTATAGCTATTTTGCTCACCCCATTTATCTTCCCTACTTACCATGAACGTTCAAATCGTATTTCTTGTCAGTCAATCCTGCCACATTCACAGCAACACACACATAGCGGCCAGTGTCTGACACCTGGGCATTCTTCAGATGAAGATGTCCATCAGTGAGTATTTCTACTCCCCTACCATTTACAAGGGGACGGCCATCCTTCATCCAGCTTATTGCTGGCCGTGGGATACCCTGTACCTTGCATTCCAATGAAATATCATTTCCTCGAATGACAACAACTCTCAACGGGTGGCTTCCACTATTTAATATTGTTGGGCGAACTATAAAAGAAAAGGAAACAAAATGTAGACTTTTAATATCAGAAGTGGAGTTTCAGAACAAACAATGATTCTTACATGTAAAAATAAAGTAAATTTCAGCCAGATCAGTATTTGAAGAGAAGACCACCAGGAAATACCTCAGTGCTGCAAGAAGTAGTCATGGCAATTCAGCTAATTGCACTCTTCTTTTCTAAGTAAGTACTGCAGCCAATTGAAAAATATATATATAAGCATTCTTTCCAGTGGAAAATACTAGCTTTGAAACCAGTAAAAAATTAAAGCAATTTGAAAAATCTGTTGACATCAAATTTTCCAATGGAAAAAAAAAATAAGAATTTGGAAAATTCCAGAAATGTATTCCATAATTTTTTATTATGAGGTTCATTATTTTTATATTACTTTTTTCATTTTTAGTTCTAGTTCTGAATAATAACATAGCATGAAGTAATAAATGTTTTAAAAATGAAACAAAAATCCAAAATAAAAATGTCAGCATTCCAAAGTGGATTTTTTTTCCCCTTGGAGAACATTTTTTAACTATTTGCTCCCATTCCTAATTAGGAAACATATTACCTGTGAGCTAGGAATTCTGAGTTTTTACCACCACCAGTCAGCAGCAAAGCTTGATGATAGGAGCCACTTTGCTGCTGAAATTAAGAGGTAAGAAGTTCCTGGCCACATGCAATCAATAGGACTTTGCTCAAAAAGAGTAACAACAAGAATATTAATGTAGCCAAGCTGTTCTGTATGTTCTGAGGACTGAACATTCACAGAGGAATGTCAAATAGCTCACTCATTTGTACTTAGGTCCTATCAGAAATAGTTATGTGGGGTTGCTGCACGCTGTTAGGTTTCTCCTTGGAGAGAGATACATTTCTCTGTTAGAAGTGATCCTTACATCTGCACAAGGATGGGAAACTCCTCTATGAAGGTGTGTGCTTGTTGAGATATTTAGGGGTTTTCCATGATAAAAGGTACCATATGTCTGCCAGATTTTTTAAAAAACTAGCATATGGTTATTCAGATGCCTTTCCTTTATCTGACAAAAAACAGCCTATAACATCATGTTATCCAAGCAGAAAGTAATTTTCACCTTGCCTCAAAATGAAAGTCATTTTTGCTTCTATCACATTCTAAAACAGACACAACTCATCAGTTGCCTCTTCAGTCTGTTAGCTGAACTGACTGCGAGGGTAACCTGCATATTATTACAAGGAAATTTTCAATCAGGATCCTCATGGTGTGCAGGTTTTTACCAAGTCTGATGGTCTGTCTCATGATCCCACAAATAAAACCTTGTTTTGACTGAGCCAGGAGGGAGTGCTCAGTCTGACACAATTAGATATCATCATAATGTCATTGTGTTTTCTGATCAATACATTATATAGGGAATAGATTCAAATCCCTGCCAGTCAGGCTTGGATGCCAAAAAAGGCACGTGTGTCTCAGCACATGTGAGCCCTCAGCTCCCCCCAACCACACCAGGCAAGAGCAGTGAGCAAGGAGCCAACAGCTGAATCAAGGTAAGCCAGGCAGGGCAGGGGGGAAGACGGAGGAGGAGCCAGGTTAGCCGGGCCAGCTGTAGGGAATCAGGAAGGGGTTTTCCTCCCTTCCCGCCCCTATTTAGCTGCACCAGATGGGAGCCGCACTCCCGAGCTTCGTGAATAGGCCCTGTAAACAGGCACACTCCTTAGGGGCACACCAGAGTTTGTGCAGGAGTTCACACATGGGGGAGAGCAGGAGGGGCCTGAGACTCCACGCGTTGGAGTCAGCAGCTTCAGACAGAGTCCTTAGGTGAGTGCATGTGAGGGAGTGTTAATGGAGGTGGTGACTTGGAGTGCAGCCAGGGACCTTGTCCTGATGCTGCCTCCTACCCAAGGCTCCTCTGAGGCCTCCACCCAGATGAAGCCTTTGGGTGGGTCAGCAGCACCCAGGCCCCTGGCCTGCAGGGGTTGCCTGGTGGGTCCTCAGAGGCCCAGGGCGCTCAAATGGCAGGATGGCAACACAAGAGGAACCTGACACAGACAGGTGGAAGACAGTCACCTCTAATTCTAGACAATGCAAAATTAGACCCCACATTGCTGGAACAACTCCTCCAGTGTAGCTGGGGAACCGATTTGGGGCCCTGCCATCATTGGGAGTGAGTGCAGCAATGGAGAGTGCAGCAATGGAGGCCACACCCACAACCACCACCAGGCAGGCTGTGAGGTAACAGAACAACCAGAGAAGACGTCAGGTAATCGTAGTAGGCGACTCCCTGAAGAGAGGAACAGAGGGAGACATCTGCCACCTGGATCCCACAGCACAGGAGGTCTGCTGTCACCCTGAGCCATGGATCCGTGACGTCACAGAGAGGATCCCCAGGCTTGTCCAGCCCACAGATTACTACCCCATGATCCGTATTCATGTGGGAAGAAATAACACGGCCAGGAGCAATCCAGACCACATCATGAGTGACTACAAGGCTCTGGGAGCTGGGCTTAAAAGATCAGGGGCTCAGGTAGTTTTTACCTCTGTGCTCCCTGTTGCAGGCCACGGTCCAAAGAGGCAAGAATGCATTGGTGAGGTGAACCAGCATGTCCAACGGTGGTGCCACCAAGAAGGCTTCGGCTGCTATGACCATGGCGCCCACTTAAAGGACAGAGGACTCCTGGGGAGAGAAGGCATCCACCTCACACGGAAAGGTGAGTTCCTTTTCTCAGCCAGGATGGCCGATCTCTTAAATAGGGCTTTAAACTAATATCACAGGGGGATGGGGAAAAACTAACTGGAGCCTACCCGGGGACCAATATATAGGAAAGCTCCACTGACAATGAAACCAAGCAGGCCATTCTTACAGGAGCTGAGAAAACAGCTCCCCTTCAATGCAACAGGTGGCCAGTGACCTCAGCAGAAGGACTTAGGTGCCTGTACACCAATGCCAGAAGCATGGGGAACAAGCAGGAGGAACTAGTCCTCCTGCTTTCTACTGGGGACTACAATCTACTAGGGCAATGGAGACCTGGTGGGACTCCTCTCGACTGGAGCATAGCCATAAAGGGCTACGTCTTTCACAGAAGGGATCGGGTAGGGAAGAGAGGTGGGGGTGTTGCCTTTTATGTGAAGGAGCAGTACACCTCCCTACAGGCTGATGTTGGCCCCAGAGAAAAACAGCTTGAAACCCTCTGGGTCAAGCTCTGGGGGAGGTGTGGCAAGAGAGACCTGACTGTAGGTGTATACTACAGGCCGCCTAACCAAGGGGAGGAACTTGATTTAGCATTCACCCATGAACTAATGAAGGCCACGTGTGCACAGGACATGGTTGTCATGGGTGGCTTCAACTACCCAGACATCTCCTGAGAGGAGTGCTCGGCCAGCTTGGATCGATCACAGTCCTTGCTGACTAGTACCAAAGAGCTTTTTTTGACTCAGGAGGTGCACAGGCCAACTAGAGGCAATGCTGTTCTTGACCTGGTCCTGGCCAAAGGGGATGACCTGGTGACCAACTTAAACATAGAGGGCAGCCTAGGCGATAGTGACCATGAAATCACTATCACCGCAAGGCTGACAAAACAGATACCAAGCTCAAAGTCTTAGACTTTAAAAATGCAAATTTTAATAAGCTCAGGTCACTAGTAGAGAATGCACTGAGAGACCAAGGACCACAGGTAAAGGGAGCATGAGAAGATTGGTCATTCCTTAAGGATACTGTCCTTAAGGCTCAGAGAAAATCCATTTCTTTATGGAGAAAAAATAGCAGAAGGGTAAGAAAGCCTCTTGGCTAAGTAGGAAAGTTGCAGCCCTCCTACAGAAAAAGAAAGAGGCGCACAAGCAATAGAAGCTTGGGACAGCCTGTAATGAAGACTACTTGACAATGGCCCACACTTGCAGAAAACCGATTAGGCAAGCTAAGGCAGAAACCAAACTATACCTAGCTACAAGAATCAAGCACAACAAGAAGTCCTTCTTTAGCTACATAAGGAATTAAAGGAAAACTAATGGGAGTTGTGAGGCCGCTGCTCAGTGCCTCAGGATACCTGGTCACTACCACTTAGGAAAAAATGGAACTCCTAAATGACTACTTTGCCTCAGTCCTCACAAGACCAAGGAGAACAGCATGCCAGGTAGGGCACAGAACAAGCAGGGTGGGATTGACACCGTTCCCACCATTGCCATAGAACTGGTGTACGATCAATTAAATAAACTAGATGTATATATATCAGCAGGACCAAATGAACTGCACCCAAGAGTGCTGCAAGAGTTGGCCAAAGTAATCACAGAGCCCCTGGCAAAGGTCTTTCAAAAATCACGGGCCTCTGGAGAAATCCCAGAGGACTGGAAGAAGGCCAATGTTGTGCCCATCTTAAAGAAGAGGAAGCATGAAGACCCGGGAAACTACAGGCCAATTAGCTTAACTTCTATTCAAGGGAAAATCCTAGAAACATTCATCAAAGAGGCTATATGTGACAAACTTGCAGAAAGCATGATACTGAATGACAGCTTCATCATGGGCAGGTCTTGTCTGACCAACCTCATTTCTTTCTATGACCAGGTGACTCATCACCTGGACAAGAGAAAAGCGGTTGACATCATATACCTCGATTTCCAGAAAACCTTTGACCTGGTATCCCACAAGGTACTGATCAGAAAACTAGAAGATATCAGGCTCAACTTCAGGACTGTCAAGTGGGAGCAAAACTGGTTGCAGGGCAGGACACAGAATCCAAATGAATTGATCAGTGTCATCCTGGCGAAATGTGGGCAGCAGCATACCCCAGGGGTCGGTACTTGACCCACTGCTTTTCAATATCTTCATCAATGACCTGGATGAGGGGGTGAAAAGCCCATTGGGCAAGTTCATGGATGACACCAAGATATGGGGTTGTGCAGACACACCCGCAGATAGGCTTCAGATACAAGCAGACATAGACAGGCTGGCATGTTGGACAGAAAGGAACCAGATGAGGTTCAAAGTAGAGAAATGCAAAGTGCTGCATTTGAGAAGGAAGAACCCCCAGCACACCTACAGGCTGGGCATTGCTAACCTGACCAGCACTACAAATGAAAAGGATCTGGGGGTAACAATAGACCCCAGCATGAATATGAGCCTGCAATGCAACTCAGCAGCCGTTAGGGCCCAATAAAACTCTGGTATTCATCAATCAATGCATCTCCAGTAAATCCAAAGAAGTGATTCTCCCGCTTTACTAAACATTTGTGCGGCCACAGCTGGAGTACTGTGTCTAGTTCTGGGTGCCGCACTTCAACAAGGATGTGCTAAAGCTCGAGGAGAGGCTGAGGGATCTCAGACCCTTCAGCCTAAAGAAAAGGCGGCTGAGAGGGGACTCGATTGCCGCTATATCAGAAGCGTACATCAGGGGCTCGGTGAACAACTGTTCACCAGGGCGCCCTGGGGGAAAACTAGAAACAACGGCCACAAACTTCCAGAAGATAGTTTCAGGCTGAACATTAGGAAAAACGTCTTTAAAACTAGGATGTCCAGACTATGGAACAAGCTGCCCCCAGAGGTGGTGCAGTCATCTACCCTAGAGATCTTCAAGAGAAGACTGGACGGTCACCTGGCTGGGGTCGTCTGACCCCAGCTGTCTTTCCTGCTCATGCAGGGGTCTGGACCCGATTATCCTTAAGGGTCCCTTCTAGCCCTTTGATTCTATGATTCTGATCCTAGCAGTGTAACTAGCTGTCAGTAAGCAGGGCACCAATCTTGATGCTGATTTAGAAGGAGCACTGGAATGACAGCCCTGGGACAGCATGTGTTGGCAGCAGCAGCAGCCAGTATGTGGGCAGCCCATGTTATAGCAGCAATTCAAACCTCCCCTCCCCACCTCCAGGTTTCTAGCACTCATCACCCTGCCCCACTCTCTTGCCTGCCAATGCAAGTCATGCCTATTATGAGAGGATGTGTCAAATACAAGAGAATATCACATAATGACCTACCATAAACTTGCAGATTGTATCTTTTTTCTGTGTTTCCAGCTATGTTTGAGGCTGTACATGTGTAAAATGCAGCATCAGACTTTTCAGCAATTGATATCTGCAGCTGTCTGCCTCCAGACAACACCCTGATTCGTTCTGTGGAATCAGCCAACAGAGGAGAACCTGCAAGAGACATTCTTTTAGATACAACATAGTGCACTGCAATGATCCATGGCAAAAGCAGTGGCAATGGCAAGTAAATTCAAGTGTACTACTTTTCAAAGGTGCTGAAAAGTAAAGGGTACCATTGCACAGCACCTTTGCAAATAAGTGCACTTTCTAAATAGGTTTCTAGATATTGAAATGCTTTAATTTTAGGCCTCCAACTGTGAAAATTTGGAGCTTAACTAGATATTCTGTATTTACTGTATTTAGATCTTATTATATATCAGCATCTCTAAGACAAGGCATTATAATAAGGACTTGCTGCAATTCATTTTTTTCTGAAAAGTCTAAGTAGTAAAACAGTTTCTGTTCATATCGTTCCTACAACATTCAGTTATATTCAGACATTCAGAAAACACATCAAACTGCACCCTACAAAGTACCTGCATAGATAAATAGCTGAAACAGACTGGAAATACATTGGACTGATTAAGAACATAAGAATCAACATACTCAAACAGTTTGGTGGTCCTGTCTTGGCTAGTGTCCTGTCTCTAAAAAGGATAACCGATTAAGGGGAGATGTAAAAATGCAAATGCATTCAATTGTGCAATACTAAATCATAAGGGTTTATATGGTATCACAATAATTTATAAAGCCCTCTACATATTGATTTGGGTAAAGGTAAATTTAGCAAATTGCAAAGGGTAATTGCAGTAACTAAGTACAAGTTCAGTTGGCAGCATATTGAAGCTGGGATTTTCTAGGGCAAAAGAATAAGCATCCAAGTCCCACTGAAATTCTGTGTAAGGTGAATATTTACCATTACCATAAGCCAATGCTGAATTTCCAGGTCACTGAAGAACCTATATCTATGCCAACCAAAATACTTGAAGGGGAAAAAAACGGGAAAAGACTACAAGAACATAATTAATAACAGGTTTTTTGTTTTGTTTTTCTAAATGCGAGGAAGGATGGCTGCTCACCATTCTTTTTCCATGTAAGGCTTGGTGGTGGAATACCAGCAGATTCACATATCAAACTGATGAGGTTTCCTTCAATTACTGTCAGCTGAGAGAGATCATCTGAACCATAAATGCGTGGTGGCACTGAAAGAATGCAGACACTTTTAGAAGAATTCAGACATTTCTAACTGGAATTAAATCTGCCAGCTATGGGACATGCCAGGCCCACTGTAAGCAGACAGGAACCACAGTGACTGAATCTTCTTTTCTGGGCAGAGGGAACAAACCTTTCTTTCTCCTGCTGGCAAGGAATAAGCAATACTCTGAAGCAATACTATTGAAAACCATTTCCTGTTGATGGCTCTAACATCAGTGTGCAACCTTTTGTAGTTATGTGAAGGAGAAGCAACTGCAAAAAAGAGGGCCAATCTATCTGCACTGTGATCTTTAATAATTTGGATTACTTTGGTTCAATCCTTAGAAAGGGACAATGGCTTACTTAGAAAGGGGGAGGCAGTTTTCATTAAAATAAAATAGTGCAATAAATGCTTGAAAACAGACCAAAATACCTCCCACTGAATACCTCAGACTGAAATGGGAGAAGGTAAGCTTACTAATGAATGGCTTATCCAACATATTTTTAATGCATGTGAAAATAGGAAAACATTTCATTCTGACACACTAGACCTCAGACTCTTAACGTTTTATTAAGCAGAATGTACATGCAGGAGTTTCCGCAGAAGTGACTGCAAAGCTATTTACAATATTATATTGGTTTCAACCTTTGGGTTCATTCTGCTTCAAGCCAGAAAGCTCATGTTAGTAAGGCAGATATCATCTTTAGCTGCTGGGCTGCATTCTGCCAGTTTCTGAAACTGGAATCTTACTAATACTGAAAAAATGATCAGAGGGACACATTTCCTTATTTAAAACTCAATATTGTGGCAAAATACCATTTCTGCTTCTAATTAGTAAACAAAGGCTATTCTGAACATTCGGAACAGTTAACCACAGATGACTTTTTCAAGCAACTTTTCAGTTTCCGTTACAGTTGTCCCATTGATGCTGCTATCACACTGGTCTCTCTGTTTAATGTGATATTAAAATAGCCTTTGTGCACAAAAGGACAAATCTTGGAAGGATCTTTTGCAATAGCATGGTCGTCATGAAACTGGAGCTAGATGAGAGGTAAGATGGGAAGATTTAATAAAACTGGGAGTGTAGTGTAAATAAGCAGGATGCAGGATATGATCCTGTGTCCCCCATGGTATGACCAGCACCTGCTAGGTAAGGGGAACAGAATCTTTCTTGTCCACTCGCCCAGGGCATCTTCTCATCATAGACTGCATCCATCACTAAAACATTTTCTATGTTCATATAACAAACATACATTCTTATGTTCAGATTAGCTTAATTGGGATAATGAATGCTATTCCCAATATTTTCATATCTAGTACTATATACCTGAAAACTAAGGCTGTGCGAAGCTTTAGGTGCTGATTTGATTTGGAAGAGATTTGGCCCAATTCGGCCTTGCCACCTCTGCCCCCCCTTCAGCTTCGACCCCTCCCATTCCTCCCCGTCCATCACCACTTACCCTTGCTCTGGTAGGGTCCAGCCCCAGTCTGGCCCAGGACTTACAGCACATACTTGCCCCAGCCCTAGCCCCATCAGCAGTGGCAGCAGCTCTGGCCTGGGCTCCAGAGCTGCAGCAGCTGCCTGCCCTTCCCCACTTCTCATGCAAATCCAAGATGAGGGGCTTTCCCCATGTTTTTTTCCCCACAAGTTAAATGGGGGGAAATCTTGTCATCCTATCTATCCACCACTATCTTCCAATTTCAACTACCAGTATTCTGAGGACAGAGGTGTAACCTAATATATAAGCCTTATTTTGGCATGGTGAATTGAAGTGAATTTTACCTAAAAAGAACTTTTACACTATTACAATAAAACAGGTTTGGTAACCTGACTCCTAGATAAGCATTTACCAAACTAAATTTAAGACTCTACTCATTTTGCACTCCACTCATTTTACACTCCACAAGATGTTTACTGTGGAGTTGCCAATTTAGCTCCATAGTAAACAACTTGGCATATACATGTGCAGCCTTATTAGGCCACAGGAAACTAATAAACTCTGCAGCAGAGCTTTTTTGTGTGCAGCAATGAATGTGTAGATGCTTACCCGGCTGGCAGGAGCATGACAGTGTTTCAGTGAGGGGGGCTACCTGCTGGCTAGCCCCACACTGAAGCACCCTCGTGCCCCAGTCAACCCCTCCACAGCATGTTGACCCAAGTCAGATCAGCCTTAGGCTCGAAGGGCTAACCCCCAGAATCCCCTGCCAGGTGGGGCAGCTCTGACCCAACTCAACGTGCTGCAGATCCATGAAATGCAAATAAATACATTTGTCTATGTAAATGTGACACTTGGGGGCAATAAACTCAGGTGCGATGTTCTTATTCTTTCTTATATTCCATATTAAGAAGTAGCAATCATTATTGCATTAAGAATTAATTGATTAAAATTTTCTGAAGTCAGATCAGTTAATTATTGGGTCAAGTGGCAGACTGAAGTCATTACGGACTGCTTAAAACACTTGTAACATCAAAAATCGACTATACAAAGACCATACCTTTTCACTCAACATTTCTGCTTCACACGTGAACTCTGAATCATCTCTACAGTTATTATTTTTATTTAGAATTAATAACTGTACAGAATAAATACATTTATCTGTATTCTTACTTCCAAAACTTGCAAAACTTGAGGTTTACTCTTGTGTAGTCTAAATGATGTTGGTGCACATCAACTGATTACTTAGCAGTCTAAGGTAATGTTTGCAAATCTGAGTTTCTAGAGTACTTAAGGGTTGATTGCAATAATTTAGAAGCAAAGTAGAAACTATCTAGAAAAAGTAGCCCAACAGGCACACTATACCTTTTGCTATTTTTACGTCATAGCTGTATTTCTTAATCTTTACTTGAAGGTACTATTTATGCCATTTGGTGTTCATTTTAAACTTTTTTTGAAAAGAATACATACAGCTCATTTATATGCATCATATTATCAACTTAAGAAATGAAGTAAGAACTCTAATATCATAAATCAAAAGCATTAATATTAACTAGGTCCTGGGCTTGGGATGGCACATTCAAGTCTTACCCCAAACATTGACATTATAGTTCTTTTCTGTTTTTCCAGCAACATTTGTAGCTTCACACGTGTAACGTCCTGTGTCTTGAACTTGTGCTCCTTCAATCTGGGAACAAAAATGGAACCTTTTGATTATACTTTGAAGGAGCAGGTTTCTAATTGCATGAATTAAATGCCATGGTTTAATGTCTGCTTGGGTTTTCTTCTGGGGGAGAAGGGACTGTTTGTTTTTAACATTAGTCCATCTAAAACACAGGTGGGCAAAATGCAGCCTGTAGGTCGAATGTGGCCCACAAGGCCATTCTATCCGACCCGCAGGGCCCCTAAAAAATTTAGAAAATTAATATCTATCTGCTCTTGGCTGCCTGTCATGCGGCCCTCGATGGCTTGCAAAAACTCAGTAAGTGGCCCTCCACCCGAAATAATTGCCCGCCCCCGAACTAAAACTTTTAATAAAGTTAACTTGGGCAATATACTCTCATACACAGCCACAAGTCTGTGCTCCCAGAAGCCATGCATCACTCCCATTAGCTTAAGTGGGATAAATACTATGATGGTTCCCTCATACATAGCTTATAGTCTGAAGGAAGCACAGTGCCTTCATGAGTAATATGCAAGCTAGGAGGCATGCATCTCAACATTACCTTTAGCACACTTCCATCTTCAGAGATGCTAAGACCTGGTTTCTTCAGCAAAGGTCGGCCATCTTTGAGCCATGTCAGTGTGGGTGGAGGAATGGCATTGCTTTGGCAAAGTAGCTCCACAGCTTGGCTGATGAGCACAGAGACATTCTGTTCTTCTCCTGTTATGTCTGGTGGAACTAAAACAACAAATAAAAACAATGAGAGCTCTGGTCTACAGAGACTTTTTATCATGTGAGACACCAAGAACTTGATACTCTTCAGCTAATTAAATTAAGACAGCAGTTATGGACCATTCTAAGAGACTATCATAAAACCAAATACTTCAAGGCCAGGGGTTGGTAACCTGAGGCCCATAGGAGTCATTTCATCCAACCCACAGAGCTGGGCACCTTCTATGATATTTCAGCATCAGGGGTTTTGCCCATGAAGTGGCTGGATGGAAAGTAGAAGCACTGCAATGAGGGAATGGTGGTTATAGCTCTGGCTCCAATAGTGGCAGTGTGGGCTGGGTTGTAAATAATCAGCACTTGGAGCCAAACTGTTAAAGTACTCTCCTTTGCAAATCATTGCCTATTATCTATCCCATTGCCTCCCCATTCTAACAGTGAGGAAGTCTTTTCCTGATACCCAATCTAAACCTACTTTGCTGCAACTTCAAGTCACTGGTCTGTGTTCTACTTTCTGATGCAAGACAGAAAAGGTGTTTTCCTTCATCTTTATGGCAGCCTTTTAGATATTTGAAGACTGCTATCAGGTGCCCTCTTAAGCACCTTTTCCACAAGCTGAGCATGCCTATTTCTTTCAACCTCTCCTGGTATGACTTGCCTTCATGTCTGTCACCTGCCTCTCAACCCTCTCTAACTTCTCCATATCCTTTTTAAAATGTAAAGTCCAAAACTGCACACAATACTTAATATGAAGTCTAACCAGTACTGAGTAAAGAGGTACTATCACCTCCCACGTCCTGCACCTAATGCTTCTGTTGATGCATCCCAAAACTGTATTCATCTTTTGTGCAGCTACATCACATTACAGACTCATACAGAGTCTGTGATCTACCCAAACTCCCAGATTCTTCTTGTAATGCTGCCATTCAGTCAGGTATCACCCATTTATATTTGTATTTATGATTATTCTTCCTGAGCTATAGCACCTTGCATTTGTCAGCACTGAATTTCATCCTGTTAGCTCCATCCCAGCTTTCCAATCAAGACCTTTCTGAATTGTACTCCTGTCCTATACAACCTGCTTGCAATCTTTCCCAGTTTTGTGTCATTTGCAAATTTGCTCAAGAAGCTCTCAGTTCCAGCATCCAAATCAGTAACAAACATGTTGACCAGCAGCAGGCTCAGGACAGATCTCTGTGGGACTCTACTTGAAACCTCCTGTCATTCTGATATGGATCGATTTATAACTACCTTTTGCTTGTGGCTATCAAGCAAGTTATCTGTCCACCTTACAGTAGTTTTCTGTAGCCCACATTTCTCTAATTTATTTATGATACGATCATGTGAGACTGTCAAAAGCCTTGCTGAAGTCCAGATACACTATATCTAGTGCATTCACAGAATCAACCCAAGTAGTTACTTTGTCAAATAAGGAAATCAGGTTTGTCTGGCTTGATTTGTTCTTAGTAAATCCATGTTGGCTGCTTTTGGTCAGCTTTTCTCCATCCAGATGCTTGCAAACAGACTTCCTTATAATATGCTCCACTAATTTCCCTAGTATCAAGGTGAGGCTAAGCAGTCTTTAGTTCCCCAGGTCCCCCTTTTTGCATTTCTTAAAAGAGGGCACTATGTTAGTCCTTTCATAGTCCTCTGGTACCTCACCTATCTCCCACGACTTCATAAACATTATTTCCAAGAGCTCCAAGATCTCCTCTACCAGTTCCTTCAGTACTCTGGAATGAAGTTCATCAGATCTTGCTGGCTTGAATTTGTTCAGACCCATCAAAATCTCCAAGACTGTTTCTTTTGTTATCTCATTCCTCAGTTTGTCCCCTAACTTATCCAAATAATCCTTATTGGCAGTCTGGTTGCAGCTTGTTATCTTTAACTTCTTTCACCAATTGCAGTTCATGTTTTACCTTTGCCTTCCTGATTTTGTCCCTGCATGTTCTTATCGATTCCTGGTATGCTTCCTTGATGAACTGCCCACCATACCGGACACTGAGGTGCTCAGAAAAACAGATCTCCCTAGTATTCCTACTCTACAGAAACTGGCACAGCTAAGATGGGCCAGTCACCTTTCAAGAATGCCCGACACTGTCCTGCCAAAGAAAATTTCCTACAGC
This sequence comes from Gavialis gangeticus, assembly GCF_001723915.1. Taxonomy (NCBI): domain Eukaryota; kingdom Metazoa; phylum Chordata; order Crocodylia; family Gavialidae; genus Gavialis; species Gavialis gangeticus. Next base: position 216,158 of record NW_017728962.1, read on the forward strand.
GAACTGTCAAATGGAGTATGCTCTCACGGCACACCAAAGAAGCGGTACAAGGACACCCAAAAGGTGTCCCTGAAGAGTTTTGGCATTGATCTGGAGTCATGGAAGCAAATCACTCATGACCGTCCATCCTGGAGGTCATCAATCCAGAACAGAGCACTGGCCTTCAAGCAGCAATGCACGGCAGAAGCAATGAAGAAATGCGTGACCAGGAAAACAAAAACCTCTTGTACATCTTCATTGCTTTCCTGCCCCTACTGTAGCAGATTGCTCAAGGCAGAGATTGGCTTATAAGTCACCTATGTACCCATGCAGCCTAGCCACCACCTCCTCCTTTCTCTTTCCTCTCTCTCTTTTCTCCACCCCCTCTTTCCATTGTCTGCATGATTTCCTTTTGCATTTGAGGCATCTAAGAAGCAATCTGTGCAGCCACATTAGTCTCTTATCATTCTTACTGTGTTTCTATCATGTTAGAACAATTTCTTGTATTGGGCTTCCAATACTGTGCCCTTTAGAATTTTCCAGCCCTCTTGGGCATCTTTATCCTTAAGTCTATCTTCCCATGACACCATGCCCATTATCTCCTTCAGTCAGTTGAAATCTGCCTTTTTGAAATTAAGATCCTTATTTCTGCTGACCTCATGTTTTTTCTCCATCTCAGGATCATGAATTCTATCTTATTAAGATAATTTCCTCCCAAGTTCATCATCACCTGCACATCCTCCACCAGCTCTTCCCTATTGGTCAGGGCAAGATCCAAGATAAATGATCCCGTAGTTGTCCGTCACAAAAGTTAAGAACTTGCTCGACTTTTTAAGTTTGGCTATATATTCTTTCAGCAGATGTCCCAAAAATCGATGTGTCCCATCAGTACTACCTCATAAATTTTGGATAATTTTGACACCTCCTTGAAGAGGGCCTTATCCATTTCTTTTTCCTGAGTTGGTAGCCTATAATAAATTCCCACCATTGTATTGGTGTTGGCTTTTTTACCTTTTATCTTTACCCGAATACATTCTGATTTGCAACCTTCTCCCTTCTGAACGAGGGAAAAAGTGTATGAATTTTTGACATACAAGGTGACACCACCACCTTTTCTCCCGATCCTGTCCTTCTGAAAGACAGCGTAGCCCTCAGTGCTGACATTCCTATCATAAGAGCTGTCCTACTAAATCTTTGTAATACTAATCAGATCATAGTTCTTTTTACAGGATATGACTTCCAGTTCATCTTGCTTGATTTCTGTACTTCTTGCCTTTGTATACATACATCAGATATATATTTGCATTCTGACCTCCTTGTTTCCCTTTTGCTTCACTCATTGCTGTTCTGTGGCTCTCTGGACATTTCCTAGAGTTGAACTTCCTCTTCCTGTTCTTTCCCCTCTAGATTGGTTGCTCTGTTTCTGGTGGTTAATTCACTCTTCCCCATGGAAACTAAATTAAAGTTCTGATACTACATAGGCCAGACAACATTCAAAGACAGCCTTTCCTATTCCAACCAGATGGATCCCATCTCTTGGTAGGAGTCCTCCTCTCCAAAACTTTCATCCATTCTCAAAGAAACCAAAGCCTTTACCATCAACATCACCATCTCAGCCATGCATTTGCTTCCATAGAATCATAGAAAATTAGGGTTGGAAGGGACCTCAGGAGATCATGCAGTTCAACCCCCTGCACAAAACAGGACTGTCCCCAGTATATCACCCCAGCCAAGGCTTTGTCTAGCCTGGTCTTAAAAACATCCAAGGATGGAGATGCCACAAACTCTCTAGGTAACCTCTTCAGGTGATTTGCTACAGTGCTTTTAGTACCCCAGCTGAGGGGCTCAGGGGATTGCAAAGCAGGGGGACTCCAATCCACCCCCCAGCTCAGGCTGAGCAAAGCCCAGTCAGCAATGTGCTGCTGCTTGCTTCCCCCTTTCTTCTCCCCCTCCCTCCCTGCTGACAGCCATTGAGCTGGGAGGTGGTGGGGGCTGGGGAGAGGGGTAGTGTAGGCAGGCTTGATCCTGCTGGCCAGGAGGTTTGGTGCAGGCAGGCTTGATTCCCCCTCCCCACCACAACCCAACAGGTGAACATCTGTTCATCTGCTGGGTCAGAGAGGCACTATAACTCATGGCACTTTAAGTAAAGTGCCATGAGTTAGAACAGGGGCCTGAACATCTGTCTGCACCCTTAGTACAATTTCCCATTTCCTTTCTTTTCTTCTCTAAACTGGGCATCCTTAACATTCCAGAAATGATATGTGAGAAACCACAAAATGTGAGAGAGAAAGAAGGGGAAGCAAAAGAAACTGTTTTTAGAACTATTATGGACCTCACCTAGAACAAAAGCTAGTAAGTTAATTAGTTGATGGAAGATTAAATTTGTCCCAGGGTAACACTCAATATGCAAGCAATGTAACTCTCAAGATGTCATAAAAAACACTAACAATATAGCCTTGTTTGCTTAGTACAGGAAGTACTAAACAAAACAGCTGATTTCACAGCTTGGAAATAATTTAGGGAAAAGTCTGGTCTCTATGGATAAGAAACACAGTAACTGTAAAAGAAAAAAAACCGAAACCTCCCCCGTTTATCTTGCTTTCTTTGTAGAATTCACAAAAGGCCTAGATTCTTTATGGCTGTTTGTGGAACTGAAAATTGGAAGCTGACCTATTACTGTGGAAGGCTAATTTATTTCCAAATGTTTTCCACCAATTATTTTTCCTCTCAGCTAAATGAGTTGAACTGTGTTCAAAAGGAAACTGAATTTACAAAATGGAGACTAGAGACAAAAAAGTATTTGCTTCCGAAGGAACAAGGATTAAAATGAATCTATTATTTTAAATAATACACATTACCAAACATATTCCAACCCTTAATTTGACTCTGTATATAAAAAATTACCAACAGTCTCAGCTGCAGCACCATTGAAAATTCTTTCCCTCTCTCACATCTCAGTTAGTTACCTGCTACAGCTAAATGTTAAAAAGTGATGTTAATATTTGGTGACAGTGCCACTCAAAACTATCATGTAGCTGAGTATAAAATTAGGACATCTTCTATTTCGATTGCCCTTTTAAATGTATATGACGAACTTTGCTTCCCCTCCAACTTTCACTAACGGGTACAGAAGTCCCTGCAAACACAGAAGAAACATTAGAAAGCTAAACAGAACCTCTATATCATTTCCTGACCAATAAACTGCTTTAAATATTCAAACAGACTGAGACATGTCCTTTGTTTTTCTTGTATTTTCAATTACCTTCATAGATAATTACTGATTTACTTAATAGTGATTGGTTATTACTAGGCATGCTTCATAATTATTCTCTTTGACATGCAGTAATAATATACTGCCACTGAACTGGTCCTGTTTCAAACAACTGTAGCTAGTGTCAAATACTTTAAAAACATATATAAATGGACAACTAATTTATCCAATAATATTATGGGATACTTTTTTTTCCTAATATTTCTGGGAAAATATTGTTCTTACCCCAACTAGTGGAATTTTTGTCCCACTGTACTTTGTCACAGTAATTTCTTGTGATGGCGGCTTTCCTAGATTAGTTCTGTAACCAGTAAGTGCCTGTCATCAGTTTAGCTGTCCCAGCTTGTTTCTAAGCCAGCCTTTGTTCAGACACCTCCAGTTCCTCATTTGAAGGACTGCCATAGTGCCTTACTTTTGCTATACAACACACATAGCTTCTAGTCACTAAGCAGTTTTTGGTTTATTTACATGTCCTTTTCACGTCTCTTGCTCCTTCCCCCGGTTCACAGTCCTTGTCTTCGAGGGCACCTATATGCAAGCAGCAAGGCTGCTTCAATGTGCTGTAATTACCATGCTCCAGCAGACTTCAGTATCTCATGTATCAGGACCCCTGTGCTGAAAAATGGCATTGGGGGTGTTTTAACTAAAGCTCATTCCTTGAGCTTTAAAGTGCCCCCACCACCATTTTTCAGTGCGGGAACACTGATACATGAGACACTCCAGGCACTTTAATTAAAGTGGCTCTCAGAGCTGCTCTAATTAAATCACACCCCCGACTCCAGGAAACCCCTAGTTTCCTGCCCTCAGCTTGTCTTCCAGTTTCCTGACTCCAGTTGTTGACTCTGGCTTGCCCCCTGGTTTCTAGTCTCTGGCTTTAGAAGCTTAGCTTGATGTCCCAGCTACAGATGCTCAGTACCTGATCTTGGCTGTGTATGCTGGACTTGCCTCTTGTTTTTGCCCCTTGATTTGGCAACCTGACTGTTGACATTTGGGTCCTGACCATCCTTTCCAGCCCTTGGCTCTAGCACTAGACTGAGTTATCCCTAGAAGACCTTAACAAAAATATACATATTTCCATCTGTCAGCTGAAAAGTCGTTACTTTTTTATTTTATCATCTGTTTCCTTGTTCCTCTATTCTGAAATAGGAATATACTTGAGTTATCTTCTCTGTGCCATTCATTATCTTACAGGCCTCAGACATTTTACCTTATTCTTTCCTTCTCCAAGCATTTTAAACTCTCCAGTCTTGCATGTTTCCAATTGCCCTCATCCTCTTTTGATCCATGTCCATTTCTGCTGTCTTTTCAGAGCTAAAGAACTCAATACTGGTCACAGTATTCTGAGTAAAGGTGCTTTAACAGTTTACATAATGGTACCATTTGGTATAAACATCTAGATGTTGCATGCCATAGAACCCAAAACCATAACTAGTGAAATTAGTCATGCTTGTTGGCAATATCAGAGAATATAATTAATGAATGTGTCCAGGCAACTTTAAGTATGGTCCCAATCAGCTCAAGGTTGAGAACCATTGGTTAGGAAATATGGGAAATCTTACACTGCCCTGCTTCTAGTATATTTGTCCTATAGTTGCATGGAGGGACACACTCCTCCTCAATACCTGACATCTTTATTAGCTTGCACTAGGTCAAACCCAACTCTCCTAAAGGAAGCTCTAAAAGTTGTGCCATTGTTATGGAAATGCTATAAGTATCATTTCCAATATTCACAGTACAGAAAGCCATGAGAACTCCTCACCATAAACCCGGAGATCAATATCCCTCTGTTTCTCCCCTGCAGCATTCACTGCAACACATGTATACTTTCCTGTGTCACTGATCTGAGCACTAGTGAGTGCTAGAACCCGGCCTCCAGAAAGAACCTGGAAAAGAAATATTGAAAGGACATATTCATTATGTGCTGCTTAACTCAGTTTCCTCAGTATATGCTGCAGCATTATAGAGCTAGGCAGGCCTATCCTCTTTCATTCCATAACAAAAAATTACTACCACCTTTATCTGTTCTTTTAATGCTTCCCAATCTCTCTTCCCCCTGCACTCCTCCCAGTCCTGTGCAGTTACCTTTGCTTCAAATCTTGCAAATATTTAGGATATGGACATACAAATAATATACTGTGGACTTAAAGAGGGGTAGAGCTTAATGTGCAGCATCTGCTACATGGTAACTGTCTACATTCATGCTCTTACCCCTCAGTAAGTAGAAGCTAAATTGCATTATTTTTACATTGAAAGCTGATCTAGGCTAGGCTAAAATAAACTAAGCTAACCTGACACCATTTAATTTTGACTTATGATGGGCAGTTACTTCAAAGTATCTGATATCCAGTAATGCCCCAAGTTCTTTTGCCCCAGATAAATTGTTCCTGCCATACCCTTAAGCATATACTTAACTTTATAAAGGTCATTGAATAATAGAAAGTTCCTAGGAGAACTGCTCACATTCACTTGTCTTTGCCTTAGCCCCACACTCTGAGTTTCACAAGTTCCCTCTTTCCCCATTTTTTCATTTTTTTTCCTTCACAATCAATTATTTCAGGAAATCATCCATCTTTCTTCTCTTCCTCAAGAGTTTCCCCAGATCCCTCTTTTCTTCAGAGCTACTTAATCTTTGCCTTTTCTTGTCTATCTCAGAAACAATATTTTCTAGACAGGAAACAGTTCCTATCATATCCTTATAAATTGCAATATGTATGCAATGTGCTATACACATTATATTACCTGAATTCAATATGATCCTGAATTAAGATGACCCCCAATAATTAGATTCTAAACATGGAAGATTTATATGTGTGGAGTCGAATTATTGGAGGGTTGTCTTAAATTCATCCTCCCCCAACTGCTGCAGCAAGGAAAGCAGTGGTGGGGGCAGGCAGTGGGGAGAGGTAGAGAGGCATCATTCGGGGAAGGGAACAGAGTCACTGAAAACTCTTGAGCAAACAATCTTTGA
>NW_017728962.1:227375-227873 GCF_001723915.1 Gavialis gangeticus
CCAATAATTAGATTCTAAACATGGAAGATTTATATGTGTGGAGTCGAATTATTGGAGGGTTGTCTTAAATTCATCCTCCCCCAACTGCTGCAGCAAGGAAAGCAGTGGTGGGGGCAGGCAGTGGGGAGAGGTAGAGAGGCAGACAGTAGGGGGGCAGGTGGGGCAGCAAGCAGGGGAGCAGTGGGGGCAGGCAGAATGGGGGGCAGTAAGGGGGAAGTAAGGGAAGCAAGCAGTGGGGGGATCAAGCACTTGCTCCCCACTGCATGTTCCCCCTGTGCCTTTTTGTCTCTAGGTCATATTCATGACTTCAGATATGTTGATACTTGCTATGAGTTATTGACTGTTTTGATGTGTTATATCCATGCTGTACTTAGAGGACAAGTTTCTTTAGTTGTCAGTACTGCTCTTTCTCTTTACCACAACATTCACTTAAAGTCCTAATACCTTAATTAAACTCTAACTTTACCCAAGTGTAAGATTTATTTTTGTCGCAAGCTC
>NW_017728962.1:227954-248323 GCF_001723915.1 Gavialis gangeticus
CCCCCCCCCCACACACACACACACACACTCCATTTTCCCCATCTTCACTCAGTAGTTTCTGACTCCTGCCCCTGGTCACTGGGGCTAGAGCTGCCATGCTGCTGCCACTGCTACCAAGTCAGGTTAGGGTCATGCTCAATTCCTCAGGCTGAAACGGGGATGGAGTCTGCTGGCACTGAAGCAAGGGTAAGCAGTGATGGGTACTGAGGAGGGGGAGAAGCCTTGGGAGGAGAAGCAGGGTGGCACGAGGGCAGGCAGCAGCAATGACTCCAGCCTCAACCTCAGGTAGGAGCCAGAGCTAGAGCTGCAGCAGCTGCCTGCTCCCCTTCCCCTGCCATCACTGCCTTATACTCAATTCCAAGATGAGGTGCTTTTCCCCCATGGTAAATTGTGGGGGTAACCTCATTTTGGAATTGTGTAAATACAGCATTAACAGCAATGATCTTTTATCAACAGCAAGTATTAATGATCCATATTTCCCTAATTTTAATTATCTTCTTTGTTTCTATGTAAAAACCTTAGAAGATGCTAGATTGCTGTTCTGCATTTATCCATGTAAGAAGTTTTAACCACTTGCTGGTTCAGTGCAGGCTACCTCACAATACCTCTTCAGTGTTATCCAGTCTTGACTTCAGGATATTAGCATGGCTCCATTTCCTTTTCCATTCATTCCTTGACACCTGAGACTGCCAAGAATGTTGCTAAGAAGTGCCCACTTTGGTAGTGTGAACTTTTGTCCAATAGCAATTCAATAGGACCATTAACTCATTCCAGTGTAGGCTAGATTTGAATCTAGAGAGGAAAGATTCTGTCTTCCTCATCTATGCCCACTGTAATGTGCAGTTTCCATTCAAATGTACTAATTTTTAATATCCACATCAAGAGACAAAGAAAACAAGCACTCAGTTTTTCATCAAATACCTGGAGGCCAGAAAAGCTGGAAACAGGACTACCATCTTTTAGCCAAGTCAGAATGGGAGCAGGGATACCTCTGGCTTCACATTCCAACCTCACTAGATTATTAACTACCACTGCCACCATGTCATTGCTGCCAGAAATTGATGGGGGGACTGAAAAAGAAAACAAAGTTGAAACAGCTATATAAGAATATAATTCACAACAAAATTAAATGGGCCGCTTACTTTTGGAAGTGTTTCTAACCCTGGAAGGTGGTAAATCATTTTGAAAGATTTCTGATGCTATAAATACTAGGTTCTTGTCATTTGTCCACGCTGTGCCATATCTCACTCTCTTTACTTACACAAATAATCTTATAATAGTATTGAAACTACTGATGTGTGCTAGGTAAGTGGACAGGGTCTATAGCCTACACGACCACTGTGAAAATCAGAAAACAAATAGGAAATCTAAACACAGCATTGTAAAAGCTTGAGGGAGTGCTTTTAGGCATTGTGAAATATCTCTAATGTATCAAAGCACAGATGTTTCTCTTAGAAATCTGTCTCAATCTAACTGAGCTCATGCAGATAATAAACTGAGCTAAATGATAAATCAATTTTGAAAAAAATTACATGAAAACTTACCAGATCAGGTTCTTATACAATCCACCTGTTCCCCTTTTATATGAGGAGGAGGAGGAAAAAATGTCTCAACTTAAAAATGTCTTTAAAAGGACAACCGAGAAATGTCCTATATAACTATAACTACTTAGTTGGTCTAATAAAAGATATCAGATTTACCCAAAGAAACTTCCCTGCCCATATAAATGGCTTATATCAAATGAATAGTCAGTAGAATTCTGCATAGTTATGTTAAAGCAACATATGTTTTTGCTTGAGTTGTTAAATTGTCTTGCCCATCCTTCTGTTCCTTTTATGTTTGCTCTCTACAAACATTGAAATGTCAAGCACTTGAAAGTCAAATGGATAAGCATCTCCAGTAAACACAATTTAAATCTGAATGCAAAAAGCACCGAAGTGGAGAATTCTTGACTCATCTCAATAAGGAAAGTATAATGAAGGCATGTGACTTATCCCTCTCTTAGAACCAGATCAGTAACCAAAATTTAATACTTTTATAATTTCATGGAAAAGGGCCAAGGGAAAGGGAAAATAGAAAAGGGAAGGAAATAGAAATGGGAATAGAAAAAGAATGCTGTGATCTAGTCACAGCCTATGCAAACTATTTATTCAATACTTATTTAATACTTAGTGCATAATTTCTAATAAACCATGAATGAGTGTATCCAAGCTTACTTATAGGTAAGCCCCAGAAATGGTAGAGGGTACAAAGCTGTACATACTTTGCCCTTGTGATTTCCACAGCATCTGGTGTTCTTAGATATTTGCAAAAATGTTATAATGGTGAGAAAGAACTACAAAAACCTTAGCACAATGGAACTATATGAGTATACCTCATTTGAATTCCACAGAGCTGGCACCTACAAGTAGATCTCTAAGTCTCTCCTGTGGTAAGCATGGAAATCATTTATTGTTTTCTAAACAATTAGTACAAAAACAGCTGATAACTTGTGCCATAGTTCCCTGTATCCAAAATACTATTAGCAGCAGAATATGAATAAAATAAGATGCTAGTCAACTAAAGTAGATATGCATTTACTACAGCAAAGGTCATGTTATAGGACTATAGATTAGACAAAAAGATAGTCATTAAACTCAAGTTTTGCTGTTGTTCATCAGGTCTCTTTTTAAGCCATGAAATCTTTGAAGTCTAGTCTCTCTTCAGTTTCATTCATAATTTCCATTATAAACTGAATGCAATTTTGAAAAATAACAATTTCATTGTAGTTAGGTAAAGTTAAATAATAGCTTTCTGACTTCTGTTTCATAGTGCACATTGATCTCTATGTATGTCAGAAAGTATTCCCTTTTTTCCTGCTAAGTACATTGGGAGAAATTTTACCTTCCTCTGATCAAATCAGTGTTGCTGCACCTGGAGGCAGAATGTTGGACATGCTCAAATATCAAACAGGAAAGAAATCCTGTGTGTCAGATTTAACCAGCTAATTCAGAGGGTGTTAATTCCCTGGAAAGAACTATACATACCAACTGAAACATCATCACCCACCAAAGAAAACCCCAAGTCCTTAGGAACTGTTTTTCATTTCTTGGTTATAGCAACAATAATGACCTCAGTTCCAAAGATATCCTGGGGATTAGTGATTAGGTAGGATTAACTACCCTTGGCTGTGACTCGGCCATCAATGTCTCCCAGATGTCATTAATCCCAGGGAAATACACTGCCCAAGGTCATTATTGGTTATTTAACATTAATAGGGACTACATACTCTTTGTGCATCTTAATGGAAGCCTGTGTCATATTCTGGCTCTAAATTTGCATGATGAACTCCCACTCCAAACAGCTGGATGTGTAATCACGTATCTGAGAACAGATTTTGGATTGGGGCCTGATCCAGAATCAACTGAAATCAATTGAAGCATATACTCCAAGTGGCTTCTGACCAGGCATCAAATGTCTATAAACACCCACATTTCATCTTGTAAGACAAAATATACCTTTTTCTCTAAAGCCCTTCCATTATTAAACAGCCTTTTTCTTTCTATACTACAGTCACTGTAGAGTGCAAAATGATCAGCACTAAAATGAACCAACACCTAACCTTTTCAAGTTGCTGAAGCAGTAGTGCTTAGGCCTTCTTCCACTGCTCATTCATTCTGAACAAAATTAAATTTCTTAAACTGAGTTTTCATATTTCAAATTATGTCAATACCTTTATATGACAGATATATCAATTTTCAGTTTTTCTATTTTCTTTATTCCTCAACCTCCTTCAAAGATTAATGATGGGTAGGGAAACTATTAAGTAAATGTAATAAGGCTTCAAAAGAACAGGCAAGTATCACATACATGTTTTTCCTCAGTATGTGTTTATAATATACAATACTTACAAAGATTCCTATGATATTATACTTACCATGAACCTGAAGGCTGTAAAATAGCTCTGCTGTTCCTGCTGTATTCAAAGCCATGCACTTATAAATGCCAGTGTCAGAGATCTGTGCAACATCAATCTGAAGGATTTGCCTCCTGTTCAAAAAGGTGACTCCTGCGGCACTGGTGAGTGGATGACTGTCTTTGTACCAGGTGATAACTGCAAGTGAAATAAGAGAAATGGAAAAATCACAGTCTGTAAGTATTGATCACTTCTGCTTCACATCTTAACCAAAAGATGCCACTTTGACTAGCAAGGTTTTTACTAATGCCTTGTTTTGGCACTGGTTCAATACTGACTCAGATTTTTTTTTGTAATTTAATGATTCATTTCCTAGAACACTTCAATTTTGTGTGAATTGTTCATTCAAGAAATGGTCGGGCCTGACTTCGATTTTCTGGCAAGAACTGCATGTTGATCACAAGAGGTTGTGCAACTGCAAATAAAACCTTGCATTGCTTAGCTAATGCAAAAAAGAGATGTTTTGTTGCTGTTAGTGGTTTTTCTAGGCCATATCCTAGGACAGGGATGTCCAACTCTGAGTGACCAGGGATCACAGATCCCCCAACCACACACCAGGTGGGCTACACACCTCCTGGGCCACTGGCCACATGCTCCCCCACCCATCATGCCCCAAACACTGGCTCCTGCTGCACTGTGGCCCCATTATGCAGATGTGCCGTGCCACGCAAGCCATACCACACAGGCTCCCCATGTGCATAGATACGTGTAATGCACAGCCCCTCCTACCCGCTGCATGGTGAAGGATATCCACTACACTGTACCAGCATGGACACTGTATGGGATCCCTGGCTTCCCTGAGCCCTCTAGCTACAGACTCCTATGAATTTCAATGGAATTGGATCAGGTCCATGCACGTCCATTCCAAACCCATTCCAGGGAGTTATGTAGAAGTGACCCACACTCTACAGAATTACCTGATAAGATGAGGTAAGTGGATTTGTTTTGATCTGCTTTTCACAGCAGCTGTAGGGCCATATCTAGATTTACTCCAACCTTAGGTGCCTTGACAAAGGAGAGGGACAGAAACAGATGGATGTAGGTGCACAAGGTGCCTACACAGTCAATGGGGAAAATGTTGTTCATTTGAATGGAAAATAGAGTGGATTACAAATCTCTAATACTTTAATCAAATATGAATTTCATCTACCGTACCTCAAGTCAACTGAAGTTTCCCATTGTACACTATATAAATGGTTATATTAGTTTAAATACTAGAGATTTATATTCACATGGCAAATTTTAATTATTCTCAGTAAATACTTAAAGGTGACTAAGAAAATCGTTAGACTTGATTCATGTCTCATAAGATGTAGGAATGTACCTGGCAAAGGATTCCCAGATGCTTTACATTCGAGATGGATTGGGTTATTCATCACCACTGTTTCATTTAACATCTTCCCTGAATTTTCCAGATAGGGTGGTTCTGGGAAAGGACACAAAAATTAAGATTTAATAGAATTCAGCCACATGCTTGGCAGAACATCTGTACACAATTCACAATAATTGTACCTTAAGTAATCAGCTGCACATGCTTATTTATGTGTTAAGAGGACTGGTAAAACACCCTTCAGATGGGTTCTTCTACAGGGTCTGGCAGATTTCTAGCCATACATACTTATCAAATGAACAGTAGTAAAACACTTCTTTACATGGATAAACTAGCTGAATTTGTTTAAAAGAATAGGCACAGTGGGCGTGTCCAGATGAGCGCAGACATGTGATACAGACCCACCTGTGGATCCACATGCTGCACATGCTCGGCATACAGCTGCTCACCACTCCCTGCCCCCCGCTCAGTGTCCACCCACTTGCTATCCCCCCTCCCCCCGCTCCACATCTGGCCGCTCGCCACCCCCCTTGGGGGGTACACTTAGTAAAAAGGGGGCTGGTGGGGGTACACTTATTTTAAAAGTTTGAAAACCCCTGTTTTAGAAGGTAAAAGAGATACCAGGCAATTACATATATCATGCCACCAGAATGAAACACAAAGATCAATTTAATGTGGGCCAGTGTCAGGATAAAAGCAGGAGGGTACATCAATTAAGCTGTTGGGAATACAAAAGGAGTTCCTCTTTCCCAAGAGGTTCTCTCCCCCTTTAAACCAACATTTTTCTTTTATTTCTGATTTGGAAATACACACAGCTGATGCAATAAACACTACATCGCCCTTTTTCACAACCTAACTCCCAGTGAAATCAACATTAAGACTTTTATTCACTTTAATTGGCTCAGGTCCAAAAATAGTATGGCCAATACTGCTGACGCTCTGAGGTACATACACACTTTAATTATGGTTAAACTTTTATTAAATTAACATCAAACAACCCCTAAGCTTTCTTATTTATTTTTATATTGGTTCATCAGGAAACTAAAAATCTCTTCCAGCAGTTTGAAAGAATAAAGTAACCTAGCATGACACCATCCCCCCTACCCCCCTTCATCAAAGAAAACATTCCCCATTGCCAGCTCACAAGGAATGCTCATAAGGTTTGGATCAAATCAGTAAAGCCAATGGTGAGGCATTGTTTCCTGGTCCAGGAACATAGCTTACTTCCTTATGCCTTGGAGGCTTCTCTCAATGAAGCTGTCATGTGTGTGGCCTCTCTAGGATGCCAGTGAAAGTGAAGAGGGTGATAGTTTACAGGAAACACAGTAGGATAATTAAGGTGGGGGAGACAAAGGGGTGATTAGGTTAGCAGCCCAGATGCCCACTTGAGCAACAAGGCCCCAAAAATAGCAACCCAGCAGTCACCACTGCCCTGGACACTGCTGCTGATCAGAGCACAGAGTTGCCCTGTTATGCCTATGAGGAAGGACATGCTCATTCCTGAACATCTGAGGTGCTGACAGATATGCAGGCCCCCATTATCATAAAACACCATGAGTTACAGAGCCCTCCTCCCCCTCTCCCCAACCTGAGAGATGTTCACCTGTTGGGTTGCGGGGGAGATTAAGCCTGCCTGTACTGTCCCTCCCTCCCAGCTCCAGTGCTATCTGCAGGAAGGGAAGGGGGAGAGGAGAGGGGAAGTGAGCTGCAGGCTAGGGTTTGGTAGACCTGCACTATGGGGAGAGGGATGGGGGGCTCTAATCCTCCCTCCCCTTCCAGATCAGGTTGGGCAAACTCCAGCCCAAAGCTCGCTCCCCTTGCACTTTTTCCCTTCCCTTCCTGAAAGCAGACCCAGGGGCAGGTCTGGGCTACATCAGCTCAGCCCTGGCTGCATGACAAATTAACTTTAGGGAACATGAGTTCCCTAAGGCACTCCAAAGTGGAGCGCCTTCATCTGATCCCTCATTTGATGAGGGTTAATTTGTCATGCAATCGGCCACTTTTAAAACACTCTGCAGCCATGCACATGTGACACAGCATAGCTTTAGAGTGCTTTGAGGGGCCGATTTCATGACAAATGTAACTTCTGTCTGTACCATTGGTGCCAGCTGAGGCAAAATCTTGGAGCTACAGAGGCTGAGCTGCATACCTGTTTGTCATAGGTATGTGGTAAGTATTTGAAACAAAAGCTGAGCAATTGGGAAAGAGGAAAGAAATGGAAGTGGGTCTCTGAAGATAATGAAAGAGCTGGAAATGAAAAGAGCAATTCTGAACGTGTTTGGGACAGAAAGAAATGAGACAAATAAACAAAAGTTGCCTTCAAACAGTCCATTTAAGCCTTTAATAAGAAGCAGAAGTTTCATTACCGTGCACATGAAGGCGAATGTGCTGCTGGGCTTCTCCTGCAGCGTTTGTTGCCACACAAGTGTATTTGCCTGCGTCTTCCAGCAGGGCTTTGGCAATTTGCAGAATGCGGCTTGAAGACTCCAGCTGCCATTAACACAAAGCAGAGAACAGTTTTACAGCAGGATTCCAGATACAGCTGCTAAGATTAACAATAGGCCTTAGGCAGATGTTACACTTAAGGTACAATTAACCTGTTACTGTGTTTTAAATAATAACCTGATCACACATTCAGGCAATTAAAAGCATGACAAAATGGGAAAAAACACAGAAAATATTCCATAACATGTATGCAATATTTTTTTGATTGATTTCCATCATACCTTAAATTGAACGTGTGGCAGAATCCCTGTCATGACTCGTGATGCAGGGTTAAGTTGAAAGCTCCTGTGCAGCAGCAGGGAGACAGCAGAGTATTCAGGGTGTCTAGTCAAGAGGACTACATCAGCTGGGCCAGGGCTCTCACTGACCAATTCCAAAATTGCACATTCTGGTATACATATGTGGCATGGGCCTATGCGAAGCAGCTAGTATTCGCTTCGGATTCAGCCAATTCATGGGAGAGTGATTCAGTAATTCAGATCACCATCCCAAATCAATTTGCTGAATTGGCCGAATCTCTGAATCAGCCCCATCTCCCACCTATTCTCCCAGCCCTGTCAATGACTGCCTTGCCCAGGCCCAGGTCCTGGCTCTTAAAAAAAAAAAAACGCCCGAACTCACCAGCTTCTGCCAGGAGGGGGGTGATCCCCACCTTTCCTCACTGCCTGCACTGTCAGAGGGGTTCTGCCATGAGCCCCCAGAAGCCCTGAGGCTGCTGCAGCCAGTGAGTATGGGATTTTCTTTTTTGTCTTTTTATTTTTTTTTTAAGAACCGGATGCTGGGGCAGGCGAGGCAGCCATGGGAGGGGGAGGGGGGTCTGGGAGAGCAGGCAAGGGTCAGGGGGCTCATGGCAAAGCCTCCACACAGTGAGGAGCAGTGGGAAGCAGCAAGGATCACCCCCCCACATGGCAGCAGCTGGTGAATGGGGGCTTTTATTATTTTTTCTTTCAAAGAGCCAGGAGCTGGGGAGGGCAGGGCAGCCATGGTGGGGGCTGGGAGAGCAGGTGATGGGGTGTTCGGTGGAGCTGGGGGAGCAGGCAGGGGATGGGGCCTAGTGGGGGTGCCCCCATGGTCCCCTCCCCCTCCTCCAGCCCCCTCTCCCCCACGCCCTACTTACCAGCACCGAATCTGGGTCCAGCTCCCTGTGGCAGCGAGCAGGGACTTCCCAAATCTCCAAAGCTCTCTGAATTGATTCGGACAGCTTAAAATCAACTCAGACCTTTTTATTGGTCTCCTGATTTGATTCAGATTCAGAGATTTGGCCATGGAATCAGGCCAAATCTCCTTCGAATTGAATCAGCACCCAAAGCTTTGCACAGCCCTAATGTGGCATAGCCAGAAGCACAATTGTTGGAATTGAGGATCCTATTGTACCATTAAATGAACATGTACCAGGGGCCATAGAGTATAGATTTACACTGAATAGAACAAGTACCTCACAAATGTACAAAAGGTGATGTTAATATGGCACAAAAAAAGTAGTTAGCCATTTTAGTCTGAAGGTAAGCAGAAGGCAAGTTAGATTTTAAATATACAGACTAACTTAATCAGCAATACATACACTTTCGTAAGGCATGGCTTACTTCAGCAGATACTTTGCTACCACAGCATAAGGCAACACTATACAGAGAGACAGCCTAAGTTTGTTGCAGATCAAGAAATGCCTTGGCTAATTAGCTCTGCTTAGATATCAGGCTCATCAGTATGCTGAGCTAGCAAGTCTAGACTGCTTCCAGTTCCAGAACTAGCATATGCAGAGTTAGCTCAGGGATGCTCTGTAGAGCACCAGAAAAACACAAGATGCCTATTCTGAAAGGTTGGAGTCCCTAAATTGTAGTGTGGTAGCTTAACCCAAAGATCAGTGTAGTCTAAAGCCCTGTGGCTGGTGAGTGCTAGGCAGCTCTGGGGAGCCAGGAGGAGAGGTACTGAATTGCAACAGGTTAGCCTTTTTAAAGACCTACACTCATCACTCCAAAGTGAAAGGATGTCTACCAAGAGGTTCTCAGAAGCCAAGAAAGAGAAGAAAACATTTCAATGCTTGATGCAGATGTGGTGCTGACAAACGAAAATGTAAATGCTGTTAATCCTGCCTCCAGTAAGTGAATATATAAAGCTCCCTGGTAACTACCAAGATTGACTAGTCTCTGAGAATTAGGCACAAGTGAAAGGCCTGAATATAGAATCTATATACCAGGCTTACTGCAAACAGAGGATAGGGATTTCTAATAGGATTCACTCTCTCAGCATTACAAGTCAGATTCTGAAATCCTTTGTCAGACAAAACCCCTGCTGATGTCCAGTGCACATCTTTAGCATGTTCACCCCATCCAAAATGAGAGAAAAAAGATGAAAAAGAACTAACATATGTGTGTGTGCCCGTGTGTGTGCATGTACTTAAGCTATTTTCAGGTTAGGCATGCCATAAAAATGTTGTACTTACTCGAATGTTTCCTCTGGCTGTATTTACTGGCTGGCCATCTTTTAACCATGTGATGGAAGGGCTGGGAATGCCATTGGCTATGCACTGCAATGTTGTGGGCTTGTATATCACCACGAATCTCTCAGAAGACCCAGTAGATTTGATTGTTGGAGGAACTGCAAGAAACAAGACAAAGATAAACCACTGTTCAAATATATTCAATGCATGCTCAATACAATCTCACAAATATAGAAAGCTCTGGTTATTCCAATTCTTCTGTTATCTCCAATATATCAGTGGTGTATAAAAAAGTTATGTTTTGTATAACCTATGGTACCCTCCTGCTAATGTTCATATACATCATTGTAAAACAAAGACAATCTGTTGCTCGTGTCCTCTGAATAACATACCATGCACTGTAACATCAAATTCCCTTTCATGATCCCCTGCTGTGTTTGTTGCCACACACTTATAGCGGCCTGTGTCTGACACTTGAGCCCGAGAAATGAGAAGTTTGCGTCCATTTAATAGGATCTTATAGTCATCTCCCTCTTCAATTGGGTGACCGTCTTTCAACCACCTACCAAGGAGAAAGAAAAAAATCTTAGTTGTCTATTTTGTTTAAAGTAGAAGGCTGTTCTAAGGCAAGTGTCTATGAAGTAGAAAATAATGGTGTATAAAAAACAACCTTTCTAGAAATAGTATATGCAAAACTGCTCTTTGGAGTACCCAGGTCTTGAAATGAGGCACCAAGAAAGGGAGAATGAAGAAGCAGGCACCAAAGAAAGGATAAGAAAAGAGGCGGCATTGAGAGAGTCTCTAAGGAAGAAGGTTGCTAGAAAAAAGAGGGTGGAACGCAGTGGAGGGAAAGTCTCCAGGGAGGAGGGGTCATAGCTATTCTGAATGGGTGACATTAGCAGGTCATGAAACAGACTTTTGCCACTTCTTATTCATTCTGATCCATGACACGTGCAGTTTTGTATTATCAAAAAAAAATAATACACAAGTGAATCATAATCCTTCTGAATTAAGTTTTGTGACTGCCCTTCAGTGGAGCCAAGATTTCATCCACTGTGTCTTACTGTGAACCCAAATGGCATAGTCAGAACATAACAATAACCTGCAAGCTTAAGCAAGCAAGTCATGGACTTTTTAACCAATATACCAAACCCCTCTTACATGATAGTTGGTGATGGTGTTCCCGTTGCCAGACAATCTAGCTCCAGAGGGCTATGAAGAATCACAATGTAATCCGAATGTTCTTCTTCCCCTTCCACATGTGGTGGGACTAAAAATGAAAGAACAGCAACAAAAGGAATGTTTTAACATCAGAAATAATGTGATTTTTTATATTAAATCACATATTTAAAAACATCTGGGCATCTACTTCAGGACTTTGGTTCAACATGTGAAGCTGCCCCTTGCATAAAGGGAACACCAACAAGGTTGTGAAACTCATTGCTCTTGTCCTTCTTTTATGTTGCTTTACTTATCTAGGGCAAGATTATGTCCTGCTCCTCTGCGCAAAGGGGAAGAACTTCTGTCTCTGTCTCCCTTGCAATGTCCATCACTTCTACCACCCTCTCCTGAGGAGGGCTAGAGAAGAGGACTAGGTATCAGCCCATCTCATTCATTGACCTACAAAGCATTTCAGCTACACCAATAACAATAAAACAAGCAAATTGCATTTGTATGCCCAGTAGCTCCCAAGACTCTCCTTTGATGGGACAGTTAAGTGAATAGTTATACTTACACAGCCTAACTTAGCCTTTAAAATAATATCTCTATAAGTACCTGTTCTATTTTGGGGCAAGCTGTTAATATTTGCACAATTAATTTATCCTGAAATGGGCCAAGGAGGCAGTGTTGCAATCCATATTGTGGTGAAGGCTTCAATGAAAGGAGATAAACAATTTTCAAAGGCAGAGTTCAGAATTTGCATAATGAAACCAAAAATTTAGAGACAGCCTAAAACAAAATCAGAGAATTATCTGACTTGTTTTTGAATGATTTGTTTTGCAGCTATAATTTTCTTCTCTTCCTGATGGTAAAGCAGTTTTGGAAAACTTCTTTGTGTCCTTCAAAGGGATGCTTCTTATCTTGTTCAGGAAAACTGTCCAAGAAATCATGCGAAAGCAACAACCTTCAGCCTGTCCAATTGGACAGGGAAAATGTGCAGTGGATAGGCTTGATTAAATATGCAGTTGACTCACTAAAATGTAATTCTGTGACACTAGCAAATATATATATATCTAATTCTACTATGAACTTGAGAAAAAAAACGCTGCACTGTTCACACACCTAAGATTTCAACATCATATTTCATTTTTTTTTCTCCTGCTATGCTTGTGGCCACACAGACATACTGGCCATGGTCAGTCTCTGCAGCATCCAAGATCTCCAGCTTCTTCCCCCTGGACAGAATGCGGAGGTTTTCACTTGCTTTCACAGGCACTCCATCTTTTAACCAGGTAAGAAGAGGTGGGGGGTTGCCAGCAGCTTTACATTCCAATGTCAATGAATTGCCAGCAACTACCTGCTTGTTCTGGATAGTGTCAGAGTCACCCTCAATAACAGGAGGAACTGGGGAAGGAAAAAGTATTTTGCAAGTAATTAATTTTGCAGCCAGAAAATGTATTAACAGCAAATGGGTTAGTTCCTCTCCACCCACTCTGGCTCTACACAGAGTTATGTCACGTATAATTTCATGTGAGAAATGTTATGCCAGAACAGACCAAAACAAAAGAACAATAAAGATCAGCTAACAATTTAACGGCCAAATGCCTTAGCTGGCCATTCACCATTGAAGAAAAAGAGCATATCTAGAAGGTTTTGAGGTGGGAGAACAGAATGTTAATGTTTCAAGTCAGAGAATTTAGTCAGAAAAATAGTTTTCATAGCTAAATGTTGAGAAGTCCGTTGTGTCTGCAAGAGATGAAGAGAAAAAGTATTTGTGGAGGGAATGTAATTTTAATATTTGCTGCTAATCAGCAGTACTAACAGATGGGCCTGATAACAAAAGCCTTTTTCATTGCCACATAAAAATATATAGCACAGGATGTGACAGTGAGAGCTTTTCTATGATGCCTTGCTAATGTATGCCAAAACTTGCAGCAATCAACTATAAGAAGTTCTTGGGGGCCACTGCAAAACCTGCGTGACAGCACCTTTTGGATAAGCATGTTTCACAGGATGGTGAACAAGTATGTTAATTAAACTCCTTACCGTAGACATCAACTTCATATACTTTTTCAGAGGTTCCAGCAATGTTGGCCACGTGGCAGGTGTACTTTGCAGAATCTGAGACTTGAGCCTGAGGAATCTGAAGAAACTGACCCCTGTCCACATAAAGAGCTTGTGGGCTTGAAATAATGGGATGTCCATCTTTATACCATGTAATGGCAGGGACAGGGATCCCTCTGGTTTCACATTCCAGCTTTATTAAGCTGTTGATCAGTGTTGATATTTCAGTGGTGGTATTTCCTCCTTTAATAGTAGGTGGGACTATTTAAAAAAACAAAAAAACCAGCGGCATTAAAACCTTAGTGTAGAAGCCTGTGTATCAGCAAATTTGTGCACATTTACATGAGTTACACATTAACTTTTGGAAGAATCAGACTTTTGGCTAAGACCTTACCTGCCTCCATCTCCCCAAAACATTCTTTGGCGCACTTATACATTGTCAGTGGAAGCAGCTATGGTATGCTGAAGGCTGTGACAGCAAAGGTCTAGCTGACGACATTTGATGATTTTCCCCCAAAAGGACTTGATTCTGCTCTTGATGGGTTAGGATGGAGCAATCCCTATACTCCCCATTCTCCTGATACCACTTTGGAGGACAGTAACATGGTTTTCAGATGTACTAAGTATCCAAGAACTCCTACTGATTTTGGTGGGATTTCTGGATACTCAGCACTTCTGAAAATAAAATCACTGACTTGTGAAACTAAATGTGAACTCAGAAGTCTAGCTTTAGACTCCTATTTTTGGCACTCTTGACCCAAAGTTACTCTCTTTGTTCCCTGAGCAACAGCACTTAGACCTTTTCTAGCAAGCAAGCTTTTGTGTAAATTAGCCAATATAAAGAGTTCATAAATCTCTCTGAAAGTAATAAAAAAATACACTGCAATTGGCAAAAACTAAATTAACTGCTTATTACTGTTGGAAGTACAAAGCACATGTGGCAGAAGCATTAACTCCTCTGCTGCCAAACATACATGATGAATCCTAATATTCATTCCACAGACTTCCATGGGAGGTTACTTAAAAGCAACAGCAGAGAGATATAAAAGAAGGGGAAAGACACTGTAAGACAAGAGATTCAAACAAATAAGATGCGTATTCCAGCATACCAAATTATGCCAGAGTGTTATCCTGGCTAAATAATTTATCAACCTATAATATGTGCAAAAACATACAGAAATGAAACAACACTGACATACATAGCTAACAGCAAGTGGATCTACACACAGAAAAATCAAGAATAGTTTTGATGTTTTGTCCTGAGAAACCACCAACTGCATTCAGCAACAGGTCTAGAAAGCAAAGAAAGTAATCATCCAATGGGAAGTAAGTCTATGTCCTATATTCTTTCTCTGAGCATCTTTCTGTACAGCCAGGTCCTACTATGTAAAATTAACAAGCTATACCCCTCACCTCTCTAACTACTGGCTACTTTACTTCTTCATTTGAAATGACTTGACTGTACTGTCTATTCACATTTCCCAGCTTTGTCTTCCAGCTCTTCCAGCCTGTCCTGTACCCTTTCCTTTCCACTGACACCATCCTGACTATGGTTATGAATGACACCTCTGAGCATTTTTGCCAAAATATCACTGTTCTTCTGTCTCTCCCATTTGTTACATTTAAGCTCTCAGGACTATTCTTCTAGATGCAACATAGTTTTGCTCTGACTTGTATCTCTGCTTTCATTTTTCCCTATTACACTTCACACCAAGGCTTGACTGGGCCTTCACTCATGCTGCCCTTTTCTTGTCTACTGAGCACCATAAAGCACCATGTTCTTCCATCCAAAAAACACCCCACTGCCTCTACCTAAACTTATCTCATTTAAGTGTTTGAATTGTTTTTGGTAGGCTTGTACCTATTACTCTAAAAGAGAAATGCTGTTCTTTTTTTAAAAAGCAATAAATAATCTTAGTGTGCTATAGACCTTATCAGAAATTTTAAAAGAATATTAATGTAACTGTCCCCTCTTGTCCAGACCCTCAGTCGGTGGTAATCAGCCTGCAAGTCAATGGTGATATGACCATTAACACTAACTGAGGTGGAAATGTGTACATCTCAGGACAGTTTGGATCTAATTATCATCTCAGACCAATTTAAACTGGTATAACTCTACTGGTTTGAATGGACTTACTCTTGACCTACACTGACATAAGATATAGTGGCAGCATGATTTTCTCTGCTGAAAACTTTAACTCGTTTTTCTGTCCTAAAAACAGAAGAAAAGATCCACAGAACAAAGTTAATGATAAAATGTTCCAGTCAGTATTAACTTTTAAAAAGATCTGATAACTTCAGGTTTACGAAACCGCTCTAAAACTGCCCTCCAAAGGTTGCAAACAAGAAAATATATGCATAGGGGACTTAGACCCAATTCTTCTATGCACATGTTCAATATTACACATATAAGTAGTCCCAAAAGGACCTTAAGGGCTCAGGCATTCTTTTAATGTACCATGGATGATCAACTTGACCTCCTTGACTTGTTTGCCTGCACTATTGGCCACACTGCACTGGTAGCGTCCTTTGTCAATTCTTCGGGCACTCCTTATGCGCAGAATTTGGCCTCTGTCCACAAGCTCAACGTTAGGATCTCCCAAAAACAGAGGCCTGAATAAAAAGAGATTATTTTATTTCATCAGATGAGGTCCTCCACATCCCCACCAGCATTCTGGTGGAATAGTAAAACATAAGTTCAAATAATGACAAAGTATGTAAAATAATTGCACTAACTAATAACTAGTAGTAATATGTTGCTATTCAGAGGTGGCTAACTACTGTTGTTATATCCATCTTACAGAAGAAACTGAAGGACAGAGTCACTTCAGCAAAGTCACACAGCACATCACTAGGTGGCAAAGCCAGGCACAAACTAAGGATATGTGCACACTGCAGGTACTGAGATGAATGCAGATTGTGTAGACATACCCAAGCCAGCATTCAACTATGTAGCCTGGCTACCAGTACCAGTATGGACATGGAAACCTTCTGTTGGTTCAGAGTGGGATGACTCAAGTAGCTCCTCAGGTTCTCAGGCAAGTTTTGCAGCCTATGCTGAGTTGCGCGCTGCCACAGTTACACTGCTCGTGGCTAGCTCAGGAACATTTACAACAGAGACATGGCCTTAGATCTCCCCCTTCCTAGTCCCTTCTACCAATTACTTGTAACATATGCACAAAATGTACAAGCCATTCTGTCCTGCAAAGTATGTTCTAGTTTTTGTGTTGCTAAGTATTATGTTTTAGTTTAAATATAATTCTGTTTTTTTCTCATATTTGTTGTATATAATCATGTCTTCTATATGTGTTGTATTTAAGTATCTGGTCTGCTCTCTTCTGGCTTGGTGATTTGCTGTGTGATGAAACCAGAAAGTCATGTGGGCAAGGGCGGATCAAATCCCTAGCCTGATTGGCTGAACTGGGGAGCATTTTGGGGGTTTTTTTAATTAATTGGTTGCGAGAAAGGCTGGAGGCCTGGCAACCTGTGACTGGATACATGGGGTGATGTCATACTAAGGTATACAAGAATCTCTCATCTGAGGCTTGGACCTCTCTCTTTGGGGCTACAGAGGCTGCTGCTGCAGAGAACTGCTTCCTATGGGGGGTCTCCCCTCCTCCTTTACTGGAGAAGCAAGTTGGAGCTATGTGAAGGGGAAATCTAAGGTAAAGTCTGTCTCAGAGTTTGAGACTCCGTTTATTCCCCTTTTCCCTGGGTTTTGAGTGGGATAATATTGTGTGGTATTAATCCGTGGAGCACACTGACCGGGATAGGAGCCTGGCAGGCTTACTGGCAGTTTCTGGCAGATTTGGCACATTTTCTTGCTGTTGCAATTTCTTTTGTCTCAGCCTAGCTATATGGCTGAACTCCATCTGTATGTTCGCCGGCATGTTTTGGGCCAGGGTTGAGACCTAGCACAATCTGTTGCTTTTGTAGCTTTTAGTACCCAAGCAGTATGGCTGGGCACTAGCTGTAGTTCATGACCAGTGCAGGAGAGGCCTGGCCCTTCTTTGAGCTCTTTTGCAGTTTTCTGCCCCATCAGAGCTAGTGATTGGGACTAGGCATTTTGTGGGGGGGCGGTACACTGACTGAAGCCACAAGTTACCTCTTCAAAGCCACCATGTGGAAGCAGAAATCAGTGCTCTGCAACTTCCCAGGGAGCAATGAGGGGCCCCTTGCTTCACAGAAGGACCTACACTCTCTAGCTGCTCCCCAAATGCAACAAACCCAAGGTGCAGCTCACTGAACTCTCCAGTTTACTGAGTTGGCAGGTATGAATTCCACCCCCCTCTTCCCAGCCTCCAGTCCCAGACTGCCTGCGCAAGGGGGAATCTTCCCAAAAAGGGTGCAACTTATAGACTATACCTTGTAGTTGATAGTGTTTCAAATGGCATATGGTGCTTTCCTTTGTTTTCCTTACCTTTGTGTACTGTAAAAATCTGTCCTTTGTGTTTACACTGCTTACAAGGAAGGGGCTTTGTGTATGCAGGACACCCCAGCCAAATTCAGTGACCCCAGACTTAGGGGCTTGAGCAACAGCAAAATCTTACTGGGTACCCCAAAATCTGATCCCAGCCCTTGCTGCCAACCAGCACCCAGCAGAAGAGTTACAAACTAGATTATGTTGCTTCCTACAGTAATGATAAAATGTCTCTGTTTAGTGGAGAAATGTCTCTGCAAAAGAATAATAAACAATTGCCATGTCAGGGTACCTAGGTTCATAGGCCAAGATCTACATTGTACTAAACAGCTAAGTACTAATTTTACCTTTCAGACTTTTTCTAGTCCTATTTTTGTTTTGTAGCTAACATACTGCCAAAATTCCTCTTCTCAGTATGCTTTCCTGGAAGAAGAGCTAAAGAACTGAGACATGCAGTCTAATGTTATAAAATCTCAAATCTGTATACACACAGCTGTACAGGACATGATCTGGAAAACATGCACATGTACCAACAAAAAAAAGTTGCCATTCCAGGAAAAATGACTGCTTTTTAACTTTGAGCAATGTTAAAATAATCTATGTAACAAAAATGTAACAAAAATGACCTCAAAGACGTGGCTGTGTTTGTCTTGGTTCACATGTTATCTGGCTTTACCCACTATAAATCCATTTTACTAGTGCCATATTACTTACAATCTGACTTTTCCCTATGGATGGAAAGATGGCATATTTTACCCTATTATACCAATATGCATCAATAGCATGATCCTTAACTGATGTGGCATATTGTTGGCATATTGCTGGTATTTATATAATGCATCTGTCCCCTCTCTGTCCCACCAAAGCAGCACTGGCATAGACAAAAATTAAGTACTCACTTGCCATCTTTGAACCAGTGAATGTCAGGAAAAGGGGAGCCTTTAACTTTACATTCCAGGCTGATTTCACGGTTGAGAACGACTGAAATTTCGCTGGGTGTGTCGGCACCTTTTATGGTAGGTGGAACTTTGAAAGAGAAACAGTAGATAGAGTGAGATCTAGAGATGGGCATGGATGACCCTATCATTCACTTGCAGCAAAGCTTCAGCCTGCTGTTCTTCCCAAATGTGTCATCCTTCCTTCACTTCTAGACTGTGCTATTGACCTAAGTAGATAATCCAGGAGAAACTTTATAGCCTGTTTTCTATGTTTCATTAACAAAGGATGTACAAGATACCAAAGAACAGAATACAGGAACAAAAAGCAGCACATTATCTAATGTACCAAGAGAATGACAGCATTCAAGTAGTGCAAAGTTAGTGTGTGAAAACAGATGGTATCCTGCATTTAAAATGGAACAAGAAAGGATTTTTTTTTAAAGGCTTAAGTAAAAGAGTTTCTTAAATGTAATGTTTCCCTCAGATTGCCAGTTTGGCACAGCACAGTACTAACCTAGCACATCTACATTAAACAGCTTCTCAGAACTCCCTGCTACATTAGTCGCTTTGCATGAATATTGTCCAGCATCATCAGTAGCAGCTTTAAGGAGCTTCAGTATCTTCCCATTCTGCAAAATCTGAAGAGTGCTGCTTTCCATAACCTTAAAAGAACCCAAGAGATCAGTATTATGCAGTCCAAGTTACATCAGCCAAATTCTGCAGCCCAAGTTTGAAAAGAACACGGTCGTTTTTCATAAAGAAAAATCCTTCTATTGAATTTCCCTTTCATTACAATACTAAAACCTGCAATCCACTCATGTAGTTCATTACCCATAGTTACAACAAAGGGTTGGAGAACTGCATATATGTTATAATTTCCAATTGGGGGAACTAAGGCAAGGCTAACCAAATCTCTTCCTTAACCCATTAGCCTCAGGACTCATACAGAGCTTTGTCCCCCTATGTACAGCACTACTTAGGTCTGGGATAGCCTGTGGTTTTCTCCCCATTTTCTCTGATGTGTCAGTTGTCAGCTACTTTCATAAGCAAAATACTTGACTTGACAAGCCAATGTCTGACATTAAAAAAATTACCTTGATTTTATGTGCCCAGTTTGCTACATAATATTCCTCCTCCTCTGTTAAGTGCTTTGAAATCTACGTACATGATAAGGTTTTGGGGGAAGGTGAAGATAAGTTTGTGAAGGAATCTTGATAAGGTCCTTTTCTGTCTCTGATTTTTGGAAGGTTAAGGCATGTTCTACAATGGTGATGCTCAAAATCTCAGAGCACTCATGGTGCTCTGGAGAGGTGCCGGAGGACTGGAAGAGGGCCAACGTGGTTCCCATCTTCAAAAAGGGGAGGAAAGAGGACCCGGGGAACTACAGGCCAGTCAGCCTTACCTCGATCCTGGGCAAGCTGTTCGAGAAAATTATTCTGGCACGCATCCAGGAGGGGCCAGCAGGGAACGGCATGCTCAGGGGCAACCAGCACGGGTTCATCAGCGGCAGGTCCTGTCAGACCAACCTGGTGGCCTTTTACGACCAGGTCACTAAATCA
>NW_017728962.1:248381-249156 GCF_001723915.1 Gavialis gangeticus
GGACCTGAACCTGTTCAGCCTTCAAAAGAGAAGGCTGAGGGGGGATCTTGTGGCCTGTTATAAACTGGTTAGGGGGGATCAGCAGGCGCTGGGGGAGTCCCTGTTCCCCCGAGCGCCGCAAGGAGTGACCAGGAACAATGGTCACAAGCTGGCGGAGGGAAGGTTTAAGTTGGACATCAGGAGGTGCTACTTCACGGTCAGGGCGGCTAGGGTCTGGAACCAGCTTCCAAGTGAGGTGGTGCAGGCTCCCACCCTGGGGGTTTTTAAGAGGAGGTTGGATGACCACCTTACTGGGGTCATTTGAACGCAGTGCTCTTCCTGCCATGGCAGGGGGTCAGACTAAATGATCAGCTCAGGTCCCTTCTGACCCTAGAAACTATGAAACTATGAAAATAAGGCCTATGGGCGAAATCCAGCCTACAGAGCCAAGTCATCCAGGCTGTGGGCCTTCCCATAGGTTCATAAATTTAGTAGTGGGGAACCAATTAATAGCACCAATACAATTAATGCTGCCAGTGCTCCCCCATCATTAAATTTCTGTATCTATGGAGAGCCTCACAGGTTGGATGAGATGGCCCCAAGTGTTGGATAAGGGCTAACATACAAGATGGGATCTGATGTACTGGATTGGTTTGCAAATCAGATGCAGCCTGCAAACTTGTCATGTGCCATATACCAAATGCAGCTGCTACGTTGCCTATTATGGAAAGTGCAAATAGGTTTCAGTAGTTAGTATATAGTAGTTATTCACAGTTCCCACTAATTAGTGGTCTTT
>NW_017728962.1:254156-279474 GCF_001723915.1 Gavialis gangeticus
AATGCAGCTGATGGACCAGCCACACCCAACTCACCTGCCTGTGCACCAGAAAAGTTGAGCACCACTGGTATACAATACAAAGTTTTACTGGCAAATCTTTAAGTGACTTCATACTTTAAGTTCCTTTAAGAAAGTAGAGCATCCAACAGATTTATTCCTTCTCTCCTAAGTGGACAAGAGTTTTGCTGCCCAACAGTGGGCAGATGATGCTCATACACATTTTTTGCTACCTCAGCTGCCTGGTGGTTTCCCAGACTGCTGGCTGACCAGATAAGGATAGAAAAAGATTAAGATAACTGGTTACCCATATATGATTGGCTTTCTGCATGGATAATTTTCTTATTGTTTAAATCTAAATACATGCATATTTTAATTTAATTTAAATGAACTCTTATATCAAGCACTCATCAAAAAAGAAGATTTAGAAAGCTACGGCCAAATATCTTGGAAATTCCCAACGAGGGTTGTTTGAGTTAAATTAGCTGGAAATCAATTAACAGTACCTGTACTTACCTGGACATCATCTTTATACCAGGAGATGGTGGGAAAGGGGGTACCTGACACTTCACAAAAGACACTTACAGGGTGATTAACAATTACAGATGCATTTGTCACCTTTTCTTGGTCTTGGATTTCAGGAGGAACTACAATAAATTATACAAAATGATTATCTATGCAATCAAAAACACTATGGACATAAACATTTGAAATAGCAAGGTGCCCATTATTTTTCTCATTATTTCATCATTTTTTTACATCAGGGAGTTATTAATACACATGCAATTACTCTATGCTACTGTCAAGTGTCTCAATGTTTGTTTTATGAAGTATGGTTTGGAAAAAGTTCATGACTCACTTCAATCTATTTTAGATTAAAAGAAAGAAAAAAGAAAAGAAATAGACCAAAGCTTTGCACACCCCTACTGCTTAACACTTTGAAAGGAGCAGAGAACCTCTGGCTGCATGGATTTTACTCCAGTAAATGCCTCTATTGAAGGAGCTGTCTGCTTTGCTGCTTGAAACTTCAGGTTGCCCTGTTCCCCCCACAGGAGATGAAGCCCATCTTCTTCAGGTAACTGGAAGATAGCTCCTTGTGTCAGGGCCATGGAACAACCAGAAAGGATGAGGGACTGAAAGGCCAGGCTCTCAGTGGGAGAAGAAGCCAGGTTTCCTTCCATGCAGTAAGCATTATGCCTGGGATGGCTTCAGGGATACACTTAGAGACCAAACAAGGCCACGATGGTCCCAAGCAAGCACACTTCTGAGGAAACTCCATGACACATGAATCAAGAGATCCTCACTCTGCTAATGACCCAGGGAGATATCAATATGACACCATAAAAAGAAATTTCTGTTTTTTCATAGAAGAAGATATGAAGAGAAAGTTAAAGCTGACTAGCACAGAATTCATGGGCATTTTTACACATGCAAGCACCACAGTGCCAGGCACTTTGAAAAGCACCTGGCACTGCAACGCTTGCAGTTGTATAAGCAACAAAATGCAGGCCTACACTGAGAAAATGGCAGTGCCACGGTTTGGACTAAAACACCTGAGAGGCACTTTAGTTCAAAAGTGCACCGCCACCATTTTCTGCGTGCTGACACACATTTCGCCACTTATACAACTGCACATGGCACAGTGCAGTTTGCCTCAGCTCATGTGCAGAGCAGACTCAATTGATTAAATCAGTTAATCAAGTCTGCTCCGAAGCAGTGGACCTCCAGCATGTTACGGGAAAAAAAAAAGTATAAATGCCCCATGTGCATGGGGTTCTCTCATTGGAATTAAGTTAGATTAAGACAGATAGATGCGCACTGTAGAAAGCAGAGCTTAATATCTCCTGTTACAATCCATGGATTCCTTACAATTCTGTATGACATTGGAGGAAGAAGGGAAAGCGTCATAAAGCAGGAGTCAGCAACCTTTTAAGGTTGTGGGCCACAGTGGCCCAGTTTGGATCAGACAGATGAAAGGGTGGTTGCTAGAACCCAGTCATGAACACAGGTATTCCCAGCAGTGGCAGGGGAAAGCATCCACTGCTGGATCCCTACCCCTGCTCTCCCCCGCCCTGTCACTGCAGTCCCATGTCCATAGGCCAGGTCCACAAGCTGTAATTTGCTGATGCCTGTCATAGAGCAATTTCTTCCTGTTCTCATGCTCAGTTCTATGACATAAGACTCCCCTCATCAACATAAATGGAGAGAAACATTTAATGTGTAAATTCTTCAGGGCAAAAACTTGCTTTTAGATTGCCAAGTACAAGCTTTTAGATTGATTATTTGAATAAAGCGAAGAGAAGCAAACAGAAATAATTATGAAGCAGTGTTTAACACACATACGGTATGTCCAAATATTTGTTCTTAGCATTCAATCACATGTGCAAAACTGGCAGTGCACATTTTGGGTGTGTAATATGCAACCACAAAAAGTGAGGCTACTCTTTTGAAAACTGCCCCTCCATAACTGTAGTTGTTATTTACCATGAACCTTCAGATTGTATTTTCTTTCGGTCCTTCCAGCTTCATTAACTGCCACACACACATATTCCCCATTGTCATATGGTGTAACGGAAGCAATGATCAACACTGTCCCATCCTCTGCAATTGAAATGCCTGGTTCATTGCCTGTCAGCTCTTTACCATTACGTAACCATTTGATAGCAGGCTTTGGGGTACCTAATGGCAGAGAAATACAGAACTTCGTAAGTCTTCTTGCTTAGAACAGTAAAGGAAGGATTAACATTATTTTAAAGTAGAGCATAAGGAAAAGGGCACAACTGGGAAAATATTTTGGGCTGGCGGATAACAAGACACTGAAATTCAATCTGACTGGCGCAACTGAAAGAGATATCATGAGTCAAATACACCTGGAGAATGAACTCCCCTTCACAACTGGATGTTTGCTAGGATGTGAGAAACCTTACTCTGGAAATGCTCTACAAAATTATAGTCCTAATTAGTACAATTCTGCACTAGAAATGACCTTTCCACAAAGTTTTCACATATACATATTGAAAATAAAATTAGTGTGACTTGTTTAAATATCATGCTGAGACACAGGCTTAAAGATCTGCATGCATTGTACACTTTATCCACAATGGACAACACAAAGAAGCAATGAAACTGAGTGGCTAATAGAAAACTATGCTGTAATCAGCCAGAATGTCTATAATACTGCATACCTTTTGCTGGACAAGGGAATGCAATGCGTTGATTTGCCACTCTTTCTTGAAACGGGGTATTGTAAGGGGGGTCTATATTATCTACAGTAGGAGGTTCTGGAAGGAAACAGAATTAAAGTAAAAACAGTCTTGCCCCCTGTCCTCAAATATGAAAGCATACCAGGGCAACTTACATCATTTTATTCTTTATCTTTCTACAGCTAAAGCTAACAGTACTTTTCCTTTAGTTTCATTTTTGGAGCAATAAGCTCAGGTTTCTAATAGAACCTTTGTAAGTATGTGGTTTATTAGAGAGAGGAGGATGTTGTTACATAGGTTGATTTTGATCTCCTTGTAATATCAACTAGCTCAAACTACTTTTTGAGATTAAAAGAACGTAAATACCTTGTTCTAAAATTTTTGCAAACTTCTTTACTTTTTGTGACTTTTGTCTACTCAACAAAACTACATCATAAAAAAACACCAAACTTTGGATATTATGTCATACAATAATGAAAGAAAAACATTTAAAAAAAATGTCTTTGTTTGAAAATCAGCTCCAGAGCTCTTGGAGTAAAACCACAGCAACAGAGAAATAAATAAAAGGGGGTCATTTTGTAGGTCATAAGTGTTAAATTTCCATTGAATCACAGGCCACTTCTCTGAAAGTGCAGTAGGATATCCACCCCCACAAAACAAAAAAATCACATGTATTAAAATGAAGCTATACTCAATGATAGCCATCAGGCTCTAGCCATATTATAAATACCTTGAACTTGTATTGTTATCGATGATTCATCACTGCCAACTAAGTTACTAGCAACACACTTGTAGATATCAGAGTCTGAAAGCTGGACTTTACTGATGGTCAGCGTTCCATCAGGGCTGCTGATATACTGTCTTCCATCTATTAGCATGGTATTTCTGCCTTTAAACCAGGTGACTGTTGGGGGAGGGACCCCTTGGGCACTGCAGGGTACATCAATTCTGTGACCAACTTGTACTTTCATAACTCGAGGAGCACCTTGAATCTTTGGAGGAACTAAGCAAGGCAAATAAATCAATAATATGTGAAGAAGATCTGAGAGATTACTCATGGAGGAAATATTTATCATTTCATTTATTATCTTTATCATTTTAGACACCATCTTTCCCAAAAGCACTGTAATTTAATTCCCTTAAGTGACAGCAACCAATCAACACTGGGCACTCCTTACAGATGATAATTACAGTACTTCATCTTCCAAATCATTTAGGGCAGGAGTGTCAAAGATATGACCAATGGAATCATGTCATCCAGCCCACAGGGGTGTTCGAGAGTCCAGGAATTCAGGGGCAGGGCCCGCCAGCAAATGCTGGGATACAAAGTCATACTGGGGACCTATTTTGGCAGTGGTAGGGCAAGTGATGATTTAGGACTTCTGCATCTGAAATCCTAAAGCATTATTTTCGGAGGGACACTATACTTAGTATCTTCCAAGTATATTCTACAGAGCTCCTGGAAAGTGGGTGTTTGTACTCAAAACATTTCAGTTTCAGGGTAAAGCTAATTAAAATGATCTCTTTGACATTTGTACTTCCTTCTTCTTAATCCCTGTTTTATATATGTTTCCAAACTCAGGTTCAGACAGGAAGATAAAATATATCTGCATTTGAGTTTTCCGGTCCCAAGGAATAAGAACATGATGTAAACCCCACATAATTCCTTTGCCCCAATCTTCTTCTTTTTAAGAATCACTGCGAACAAAAAAGGGTCATAAGGAATGGCTTATTGTAGACAACATTTTTTTACTTTGTTAATATACAGCTGTAAGCAGATAAAGATATATATAGATAGTATGTATGTGTGTATGTATAAAGAAAAAGACTATCTTGTATTACAATAATTAAGAACTCAATTGTTCGAGATTTAAATTTTCAAAACTGTCTAGGGATTTATGTGGGATTTATAACATGATTTGAGCACTCAGCTCATGTTAACTTAGTGGAAACTAGACATCTTACCCAGCTTTAAAAAGCTCAGTCTTCATATTCAGAGCCCTAATCCTGAAAGCCCTCTTCCACAGATAATATTCAAGGGACATACTGGGCTACTTACAACTGTGCTCCTCAGCTAATAAAGCACTTGGTGGTGGTTTTAGATGAGCTAACTAGACCAGGTGGCAACAATCTCTTAGTCCCCAGGCTAGATCTGATATGTGAAGAGGTTGTATCCTGTGTGGGGAAGGTCCAACCAGGCACAGGACAGCATGGAGAATCAGGTGCCAAGCTACCTGTCTCTCCCACAGTCCCCTCCTCAATGGTCCTCCCTTCTGCTGTCTCATGTCCAGCAATCCAACTTTTCTGATCACCATGGAATCACAGATTTTCTACTTTAAACAACAAAAATGCAGGAAACGGCAGGCTTCCCCTTGTAGGCTTGCAGAGTTCCAGCCTACAAGGGGCTGCAGGGAACCATGCAGCATGAAGAGCAGCTCCTGCAGCTCCATCCAGGTAAGTCTATGGGGGGGAGGGCAGATTGAGACCCCCGTGGTGAGGGAGGGAGGGAGGGAGGGAGAGAGTGGGACAGGGCTGGGGCTGGAAGCACTGCACAGCCGGTGAGGTGTGTGGGGCCTGGGACCTGGCTGGGAATGCATAGCCCCAGGGCCTGGATGGGAAGCAGGATGAAGCCACAGGTGGCTCATCTGGTGAGCAGTGAGGGCACCAGCCCCCTGCCACTGCATGCACTCCCAAGGAGGAAGATATAGAAGGGCACATGCCCCCCCAGATGCAAGCTGCCTGCTACAGGGAAGATGCCAGCTGCCCACTGCAGGCTTAGGACTCCCTGCCCTGCTGACTTCCCACACCATGTCCAGCCTGCTGGGCTGCAAAGGCCCCTGCAGGGAGGACAGCAGGGAGGGAAGCCCTGAGGCTGCAGCGAGCAGCCTGCATCTTTCTCCCACTAAGGGCTCTGCTCCTGCCATGCTGCCCATGTGGGGAGGCAAGGCTCTGCACTTTGCTCTGGCCGCAGGAGCCACCACCCCCCACAGGCAGCAGCTGGAGCTCAGGTACTGCTGGGAGTGGGGTAGGGGACTATGAGCCATGGTCCTGGTCCCAATATCCCTGGCCGCTGGGGGCCCCCTCCAGCAAGACTTGCGAGGGACAGGGGGCCGTGGGTCATGAGTGAGGGCATGGGCACTTGCCCCCCTGACAGGACAGTGACCTGGGGGGGGGCCCATGGCTGATCCCACAGGCCAGAGGGGCAGTCCCCCTGCGGCCGATCCTGCTGACCCACAACCTGCAGCACTGTGCAGCTGGCATTTCCAGGTCAGCAGGATTGGCCGTAGGAGAACTGCTTCTCCTGGCACACTCCCCAGCCGCTGCTTTCAGGAGGGCTCCAGCACTCTCACCTGCCCCCCCTGCCTGGGAATGCTGGCTGACAGGGGGTGCACATGCACCCCCATGCACCCCCTACACATTGCCATTGAGTGAGGGGCACCAGCAAGGTTGCGGGGTGGGGGGCTGTGGGTGGTGAGTGAGGGGCATGGACATGGCCAGGGGGCTATGGGTTGGGAGTGAGGGGCACCAGTAGGGCTGGAGGGATGAGGGGCACTGGTAGGGCCAGGGGGCTGTGGATCAGGAGTGAGGGGCACCAGCACAGGCAGGTCACCAGCATATCAGGGTTGCTCAGCTCCACAAAGCAGCAGGGGTGGGGGCAGCAGCAGCTGGACCCACATCCTGGTGAGCGAAGTGGGAAGGGGGAGCTCTGATTAGCTATGATAAATAAACCAAAATCAAACGCCAAAATATATAGGTATTTCCAATTTATTGTATTATAATGGTTGAAGCACTGGTAGGCTTCCAAATTGCTTAAAAATTGTAAATGCATTAAATACATTAATAAAACATTGTGTTCAACTGATATCCATACATATATAGTGGCGTTTCATTTTAATCATGGAAAAATGTGGATTTGGAGGACTTTAATCAGAGAATTTGGGATTTTGATCAGAGAATACGGGATTTTAAAATGAAGAAAAACCAGGATCCCTGCTCAAGTATACTTTTGCCTCACATCCCCCCAGGGCCTGGGTGTCTGTATTTTGGGAAGTACAGGCCATTTAAGCATCCCGTGGGATAGACATTTGCATGCTACAGCTGGAAGCTCTGGACTGCAGCAGCAAAATGTTGGTGACCCTAGCACTGGAGACATAGTGACTAGCTATATTTCCTCCATGTTTCCACCTTCTTAATTACATTAACAGAAGATAAATATATACTTAATATTTTCTTAATATTAATTTTTCATATAAGCAATTACAGCAGTTGCCATATAGCAATAATGTAATAAAAAAGGAGAAGGAAAGAGATCTACAAAATGGGTCTACACCAGGAAAAATGTTGAAGAGCTGTATTAGATTAAGCTAAATTCCAGTTGTTCTGTAATAGGACCTCTGGGATGGGTTATTTTTGTAGTTAACTAACTTACCATGTACATTTAGCTTGACTGACTGAGTTGCATTCCCAGCAATATTTGTGGCTACACAGAAATACATTCCACTGTCTGAAACTCGTGTCTCAGTGATCTTCATTGACCCCGAGGGGAGGAAGGTGTGTCTGGAAAAATAGGAAACAGATTTATTGTGTAAATATGTACTGAGACATGATTAAGCTCTAGTTAGACATTACTAATCACAGTGTTGTTCAGCATGAAATTTGGGGCAGAATTCTACTGCCCTTTCTGCATCCAAATTTTCTGCATTTTCAGCGCTTATGCACAGGTAACGATTCTACTTCTCCTGCAGTGTAAACATGTAAGTGTGTGTGCATGGACTGATAATGCTTCACCAGATATGTACTGGCTGGCTGATACACAGCTGTGCCCACTGGGAATGCATACCTCCATCTAGGTCCCAAAAACATAGTTGACCAGAGTGGAAGGAAGAGATGGAGGAGGAGGAAAGCCCTCCCATGTGCTTTTGCCTGGATTTACACTCAGGCTCATGACTACAGACATACCCAGCAAGTGTGCAACCCTACTGGGCATGCTCAGTCTACACATGCATGCTTTTGCATCAACAGCATAGAAGCAGGGTCAAAAACATGTCAGATATATGGCTGGAGAACTGCCATTTAGATGAGCAAAGGGAAGAAGAATTCCACCCTTTGTGTTTTTTTTCAGTTATGTGACTTAATTTTCTTATTTTTTTCTATCTTCCTACTACAGCCACATGTTAAGAATACCAAGCAAAATACCTGAACCACCCACAGGACAAACTATGGGCATTTCAGGTGCTTAGGTGAGGCTTGAGATCCCATCATACTTCAATTCAAAACAACAAATGTTTTGAGATCTGCATCGTTCATGGTGCTAGTAATGGGTTACGAAGCCCCTTTAACTCTAACTTACAGGTTCAAGCTCAGCCCAATTCTGCGGTGACAAGAAGTTGCTATTGACCAATAACTAATGGCTTATGCAAAGTCTACTTCTTCCAGATAAGAAGGATGGTATTGTACTTAACATACTAAACGTGGATGTTGGAGGGACTGGGTTTGATTTCCCAGACCTGGTTTTATGACTGCACTGTATTGATTTGGATGGAATAAACAGAACTAGACACACTACATTAAACAGTTAAACCTGGTTTGCAGTTTAAAGCATAGCACCCCCCTACCCCCATACATGTAGGTAAAGGTGCAATGGAATCTAATGTGATTCACACAATCGTGCCTCCTGCTATGTCATGCATTCATGGCAGGAGGCACGACTGTGGGATCACATGTTAGATCCCATCACACCTTACTGTCACTGCAGGGAGAACCTGATTCTGGGCTCCCCCTGCACCAGCAAGAAGCAAGCTCCTCTGGCTGGGAGCCCCACACACTTCAGCTGAGGGACTCTGAGCTGCAGAGGCACCTCCAGGGTGATTACCCCACCCAGGGCTCAATTAAATTCCCAAGGTGGGAGGATAGCTGCTGTGGCAATCATCTTGCCTTGAGCGTGTGGGAAGCTCTTAGCGCTGAAGGATTGCCACAGGGTCCATCTCTCTATCCCAGGGCTGTGGGAAACCCTAGTTTCAAACACACCTGAGATAAGGAGATCACCCCCCCGGAGTGATTCCCTGGTCCTGGGGGATTCCCACACCCCAGGGCAGGGAGGACTGCCCTCCCACCCCAAGGTTTCATGCATCACAGCTGCAGTTCTCCTGCCCCCAGGGTTTGCCAGGAGGCATGCTGTGGGGACCTAGCATCCACAGCTCTGAGACTCTGGGTCTCGGCAGCTGCATGGTGCTGCTGGGACCCAGAGTTGACACCTGCCGGGGCTAAGAGTCCCCAAAAGTTGTGGGACTCACAGCCCCAGCTGAGCAAGGTGCATCCCTGCAGCATATGCAAATGAAAGCTTATTAGCTCTAAAGTTAATACATATTTCAAGGTCCAACTTCATAGCTGGTTGGAGCTTTTTAGTGAGTGATAGCTACTTTGCAGGTGCACCTGGTCCCAAGGTAACTGTGCAATTAACCAGTAAATTGCACAATACCTGTAACATGTACAGGGGATCATAGTGACCTCAGCCTGCTTAGTTTCATAGCAGCAACCACTATTTAAAATGTTATAACATTTTATTAATAATACAGAAAAAGAAAAAAAAATCATTTTCATGCTATCCTTTATCCCCTTGCCTTTTAGCTGTTGAGAGAATTTTTATTAAGAAAACCTCTTTTTTATTGTCTTTTAGATGGTAGTAAGGATAGCAAACAATATCCTTTTTAGGGAAAAAGGAAAAAGTTAGTTGAAATTATCTGGAGCTGTTGTTTTTTATGCTGCTGGGTAAAACTAACTTACTCCTTAGACATAAAACAACACACAAAAGAGTACAGGACATATGGATAAATACCTTTTTCTCTATGGCTGTCAATTCAGCACTTTTTATAAGCACCTAACTATATTTTCCCATTTTCAAAAATGTCTGGAGAGTTTCTGAATCCTGGAGACAGTGACAAAGAATGGATTCCTGCAACCACTTTTATACATGTTCAGTGATTTAAAAAAATGAAATACAAGTGATTTAGAAAGCACCTCAATTTAAGTTATAATAATAAGGTATTTGTTTATACAGGGCTATTTGGATTTGGCCTCATAAGAAGCTATGGGGTAACTTGTGAAGCTTTGTTTCTTCTTAGGAATGCAGAAACATTTTTCAAGCAGGATATGTACCATGACTGAAATACGGTGTTCATAACAATCACAGTTTTAAAAAAGCAGTCACAGAGATTTATGACTGTCTTTGAAACTGGTTTATTTATGCTTACAAAGTGTTTTATGATATGTTCTGTAAAAAATGTACTATGTGTGATAAGACTATATTTTACACAGGATAGGACTCAGAGAGAACAAGAGAGAATGTCTCACTATGGGTCCTGAAACGTAAGAGGCTGATTTTGCTCTTATTTCTTTTAGTGTGAATCCAGATTTGGTTCAATGGACCAATTCAGGATTCACACTAGAGGAGCAGAGTAGAATCTGACCCCCTGGCCTTGGAAAAAGTTTGCAAAATGATAAGAGCATGAAAGCTGTTCCTAAAAGTGAATGATGCGCTGAGTTTTGGAAAAAAATTGCAAAATCAGTTGTCATAGGATCTCACAGAATGATACAATAAACATTTAACTCATGAGGACAACCTGCCAATTTAAATAAGTCAAAAAGCCCTTAAAAAACCTGGACAGCTTAAAAAAAAATGAACTTCTCCATATTTCTGAAATGATGTTACCTTGGCGAGAACGGAGAGATGAGTTGCATTTCTTTGGCCCATGTAATTATGGGAGGTGGCAAGCTCTTCACATCACATGGAAGTGTAACATCTTCCCCTGCAGTCACTGAGATCTCTATGGGCTTGTCATATGCATCTTCTTGCTGGTTTTCAGGCCTGGATACTCTGGGTTTCACTAAAAACATGTTTTAAAAAGTATAACACATATATTTATTTGTAGATGTGTAACCTGGTTCTAATTTACCCCACATTGTTTTGTTTCAGTTTAGAGTGTTTTTTTTACCATATGTGGTACAATCCTATTTATTTGCGGGTATACCTATACTGCAGTCACAGCACAGTAGCTGCTGCATAATGTAGGCATAGTCCAGATACTATAGTAGACTACCTGATGCAGAATTGATGCAGAATTCACCCAAAAAGCGGGGTAAATCCTCCAGCAGTTTGCCTGGGTATGGAGTTCTAGTACCCTTGGCCAGCAAATTCTTTCTTCTCACCCAATGTAATTCTATGTCTTCCTGGAAAGCTACTGCCAATCCATGTCAGTGTAAATGAAATCGCAATCTGGCAAGGGGGCCCAGTCCAAGAGCACAAGGTAGTAAATACCAGACTGCTTTAGAGCTTGAAGTGGCTGAGGCCTTTTAATCTCAGCCATTTGTACAGCTGCCTGGAATTCTTATCCAGAGATCCAGTACAATAGTGGGGATGCTAATTAGACACCAGTTAATAGGGGGTTTGGCATGCCTGCACTGTACAGCCATCCCATTTCAGACTTTCTAAATCAAGTGCATTTTTCAGACCCCAAAAAAGCTTGCAGGGAAAACATTCATATATTTGATTTTCACTCAGACTTACCATAGACAGTTAGTTGGACTTTCCGTGTGGCATAACCAGCAGCATTTGTTGCAGTGCACACAAATTCCCCAGTCTCATCACCCTCTGGTGAAACTATATATAGGCTTCCATCAGATCCCGCCAAAAATTTTGTATTGCTGAGAGGAATCAACTCTCCTTTCTGCTCAAAATCAAAATAATAATAATCCAGAAATTAAGAAAAAAACCAACAACAAACTGCAAGCACTTGATCAGAAAGATGCCAAAGCTTTTACTGATACTGCATCTCAAAGAATTAATCAGAGTGGTGAATGACTCTCATCCCACAAACTATGTTCCAGAAAGAAGGGTCCTTTAAGAGCTGCACTTCTTAGCATGGGGTCAAAGCTGTATTTGTTGCATCTACAAACTTATAAACAATGCTGAAGTGCAACATATATGCTTATACATGTATGTTTTATACAGAGCTCTTAAACCAGAAGCCTGAGTCAAATTTTCCACTTTACT
Organism: Gavialis gangeticus; assembly: GCF_001723915.1. NCBI lineage: Eukaryota > Metazoa > Chordata > Crocodylia > Gavialidae > Gavialis > Gavialis gangeticus. Next base: position 266,406 of record NW_017728962.1, read on the forward strand.
GCGTAATTAAAGTTCCTGAGCTATATATGTTTAACTGAAAGGAGAATTTGGTTTATTAGATGAGGGGATTTGAGTATTGTTTTGGGACCAATATCTTAAATTAATTATTTTGCTGACTTATCCTTTATGTTGAAGAATTTATAATACTCCTAGTTGATATCATTTACACAGCCAAATTTGGCTCTCAATATAACCTCCAGGCAGTCTTACTAAAGTCAACAATATTGTAATTGAAGAGAGAATCATAGGGTGCATCTACACATGTGCTTTACTGAAGAGCTGACTAATTAGCTCCACAGTAAACCATCACTGTCTACACATACACCTGTATTATGGTGCAGTAAATTAATTAACTCTGCTGTAGGATAGTACTGCCTGCTGACTAGCCTCACTAACCTCGTTCCCCACCCAGCCTCTGTGCTGCCCAGCACTGCCACCCAGAGCCTGGAGCTGACCTCCAGGTCCCCTGCCAGGCCAGGGCTGCTCCACCTCAGCTCAGACAGCTGCAGTCCCAGGTGCACATGAAGACACTGCGTCCAGGAGCAGTTGACTCCAGCAAGAACTGCACCAAAGTTTATTGCTATGTGCTTTTTGCACATGTAGATGCACCCACAAGGCTGAAAGGGTCACCTAGTTCAACAGACTACACATATGTAGGATGTGTTAATTCCGAAATGATTTCTGCTAATTGCCTACATAGCCTCTTCTTGAAAGCCTCCAATATAGGAAATTCCACAACTTCACTGAACAGTTTGTTCATCCTGATGTACAGTATAGCTCAATATTTGTAGCAGGATCCACAAAGCAGCATGAATAAATATGAGCCTGCCATCCTGATTTTGTAAACTCAAGAGGTTTGGACATTTCAACTAAGTCTGAAAGTTTATTTCCAATCTGAAATTAGATGATGTAAAAATGGAGCTCTCTCATTCAATAGATCTCCTTTCTGCATGATTTAAGAAAAGAATTTATAACTAATGGCAAAAATAAGCTTCTACAGGTCTTTTATAGCCATTAGTCTTGCGAAGTCAACATTTTTTAGAGAGTGAAATGGGTTCAGTTCCTACTTAAGTATCTTCTACAAATACTACTTACTAGGCACATCTACAGAAGACAATACCGAGCAATGGTTATTGCAAATTTATTTAGCATTTTTATAAGTAAGTACCAAATAAATGCACAGTAAACAGAGTTACTGTGCAGTAGCACTGGCAAACATTATTTAAGTGATACTGCTGTGCAATAGCTTAACAATACTACACAGTAGTGTATTAGCACTGGCCATGCTATGTCGAGCTACTGCACAGTATTATTAGACTACTTCGCAGTCAGCATCTAGTGTAGACATGGCCACTGAGTCGCATATCTGTGCAAACTCAAGAAAGCCCACAGGTTTGCAGAGATGTCATGGAGAATATACTATATCCTGAAGAGCCATTATTACTGATGGTGAAAATGTATGAGAAAAAAAATCTCAGCTTGACTTTCAGATCCCAAATTGAGTTTACAGGTTTGCAGTTTGCTGGGGAGGGGAGAGCAAGGCTGGGAAATACATCATACCCTCCACCACTGTAAAAGGAGACTGTTTGAGATGAAAGCCATTAAATGGTGAAAAATACCACACTATATACTCTTCAAACACTACATACTCTTCAAATTCACTTTAAATAAGTATCCAAAATGAGATGTAAACCATGGCCTCTTTCCCACTCCAAAATTATCCAGTCATAATTATCATATTAACAGTTTATAAAGCTCTTTTTAAAAGTTATAAAAGATCCATCAATAATGTGTGAAGTCTTTCTGATTTCCAAAGAGTGGAAGCTAAATGTATGACAACCCATAAGACCTGCTAGAAAAAACAGAAGCTGATATGAATAAACAGGTTTTTCTTAGTCTCTCAGGACAAAGGTTTTTGGCCACCTTCCTTGTATATAGTTTCTATTATAGCTAAATCATGTGCTCAGTTGATCTTTTAACATAAACAGCTCAAAGATTGTAAGTTACCTTGGACCACATGATAGTTGGTTTAGGAACTCCACTTGCTTTACATGGTAATGTTACCGGGATCCCTTCAACTGTACTGAATATCTGCTGTCCATGCTGAATGACAGGTAGAACTAAAAGTATATATGCACATTTTTATTGTATGTACATTTTATGCACATATGCATACACTCATACATACTTCAAGATCATGGCACATCATGAAGTCCACATACGTTCAAGTGCTATTTAGTAAAGATGACTTAATTTGCATACAGTGGGACTTTCAGTTACCTACTAGAAGGAGGAGTTGGGAATTTTCACTTTGCTCTCAGGGCATTAATGCTGACTTAGAGCATTCATCCCTAACCTCTAGCCTGCAGTAAAACAAATACCTACACATATAAGTAATGGAGTTGAACACCACCCTGCACACACCCAGTTTCAAAGCAACCAGACCAGAATCTACTATATGGGTCTCATTTCAGAGAGTCTCGGGATGCCCTCCAAGAAGGTGATAGGCAACATTTTCCAAAATAGTACTGTGAATTATTCACTTAAGTCAATTTGGCTTTTGGTCAGCTCATTCTGGTCCAGGTGTGAAACCTATTTTCATCAATGAAGAACAACCAGGGCAGACAAGATCTGCGGGTGAAACCTGATTACTTTCCATGCTCATTCATTTGTTAATTAATAAAAATACTAGAAAAGGAGAAAAGATAGAGTTTGTGCTAGCAGGCTGGCGATCACAGGAACTCCAAATTGCCCATCTCAAAACAGCGAAGTGGCAATAAAGACTCCAGTTTATTATCAAACTGGCATGTTTTTGAATGAATAAATGCTCCATATTCCTACTCCATATACTAACCTTATTTTCTAGTTCCTTTTTAACAACACATACACACATGTTCCCCTTCCCCCTAAAGTTTTCTGTCTGAAGAACTCTGAAAGCAGTTGTAGAGCATTAACTAATAACAGCATGAAGGATGTAGCATTCTGAAGAGGAAAACATGTTCCAGCATTTTCAGTGAAGCTTAAAATGAGTCTTCCTTGATTAATGTAACATGTAAGAAAATTTAAACTATGAACAATGAAGTGGTTGTGACCTCACACAAAGTTCATACAAGTTTCTGAAGTGAAATACAGATGGGTTACTACAATGCAAACACTAGGTTCCCTGTCATTGCCATTTTTTATGGTATTTAAATGCAGCTTTGCCAAAGTCATGATTTATTTTAAGTGCTATAATCCCATGAGTTGTACTTTCTTTTTATCAATTATGAAACCTCTTAGCACTTGGCACAGATCTCCAATAAACTCCCACTTTGTCTGTTTTGGTAATAAAGTGAGAGAGGCTGCAAAACACATCACTTGTACATACTTAAAATGAAAGATTTTTCAGAAGATAAAAATGATGTGATTTTTGTCTTCCTTTTCAGAAGGCGTAGGCTTGATTACTTAAGTGAATTATGTGCAGTAAGACTGGTTCTCTATTATTCTAGTGTAATATCACTGAAACAAGTGTATTTGAGATACTGTTGCCATCATAAAAAATTCTATGAGCTACTGCTTCCCTGAAGCATGTTCTTATTTTGCCTGCAGCACAGAAACAACAAAACAGTTTATCTTACCAAACACATTGATGGTGGTAGTTTTGTTATTTGTACCAGCTACATTACTTGCCATGCAGGTATAGTCCCCTGCATCTTGCAGCCGAACTCTTTCAAGGTGCAGACTCCCATCACCACGAACATTGATGTAGGGATTTGGGACTAACTGGAAGAGGAAGGTAGTTACATTAAAATTGTAATAACATTAACTAAAACACTTAATGTTTCATTCTGAAAACAGAACAAGCTACTGTGGAGACAGGCATGCCAGCAAAGCCATATTTTGTACTACTTGAGGAAAAATATCCACACACATATATTCCTGACAAGTTGTGTTGGTAAAAGTGCAGTTTTGCCAACACAGAGTCCCTGACTGACATTGTTATGCCTATGGAAACCTGTCCTGTAAACTTGGACACAGCTTTGCTCTGCAATGAGAAAAACTGCAAGGGCTCTTAATAGATTTCACTGTGCAACTTTTCTTGGAGCACAGCATTTCTCACCTACTTAGTGCTGCAGGAAATCTGTGCTGCTATCCAAAAGAATTAGCACCTCTCTTTCTGAGAAAAGGAAGAGAAAGAGGAAAGAAAAGAAAGATCCCTCTGGTATTCCTTGAAGCCAAGGGAAGGAAGAGTCAGTGCTCCTTGCAGCTGCACACACTAAAGAGAAGGGCAGTGCTTTTGTGAATATTGAGCTGATATTCTCCGTAGCCACTGGAAGGGGAGATGGTCCGCTTAGGAGCATCTACAGGCTGTGAAAGCAGAGTGAGAACTCCCTGAAGCCCTGGGGAGTGAAACACCTAAGGCGCAGTGTCTAAGATGTGTCAGCAAGGAGGCCTCCCCTGGGATGACAGTGTCAGTGATTCAGTACTTCCACAGCTACCTGAGCAAAGAGGAGTGCTTGAACAGTTTCTCATAGCTACAAAAAAGATTTTGGACAGTACATTTCCTTGACAGGCCTCACAGGGATGCCACACCAGGACGGCATCCAAGCCTGCCTTACGTATCTACAAGAGCAAGATTACAACTCAGAGTACAGACATGAAGATATTACTGGAGTTATACACTTCATCCTCACACACAACAACTTCTGTTTTAACAACTAACACTTCCTCCAGACCATGGGCACCAAAATGGCCTACCAATATGCCAAACTTTTCTTGGCCCACCTGGAAGAACAATTCCTCAAGAACTGCCCTACCAAATCCATGCTGTACCTAAGATATATAGATAACGTCTTCGTCATTTGGCCTTTAAACATGCACCGATACTCATCAACCTCATCACTAGAAGTAAACTTCCTATGGCCCAAAGGACACCGAGTGGATCCAGATGATGCCAGGACCAAATGTGTAAAACCTGCCAACACATCTCCAACACTCCAACAATAACTATACCCCACAACAAAACTATTACCATTCTTGGATCTTACACTTGCAACTCCAAAAATGTAATACATCTCATCCAGTACACTAAATGCCAGGATGGAAAATATGTAAGAGAAACCAAACAACTGCATACCAGAATGAACACCCACCAAAAAAATCTATCAAAGACAAAAATACCCAACTACCTGTGAGTGCCCACTTCTCACAAGATAACCACTCTCTCTCAAATCTCTGTTCTAATCCTCCAAAGGAATTTACAAGCCTATGAAATTCATTTCATAAATCTACTGGATACAGAAAATCATGGACTAAATATAGACACTGGATTTATGGCACATTATAACCTGCCTGCCATCTGATAACCCCAGGTCACCTGTTTTCATTTTACCCGGTCACGTGTCTTCATTTCATTTTAGCTACATTCTTCCCCCTTTCCCTACCCTCTTACTCATCTCACAACTATCATCTCCCAGGGCCTCTGATCCTCACTGCCACACATTTGCATTTTCACAGATCTGTATTTTGCATACTGGCTTCCATTCTACCTAAGAGAGCACACAAAAAAACAACAAATGTTCCCTGTACCTGAAGAAGGAAGTTTGTACCCAAAAGCTTGCAAAGAAAAATTTTTCCAACTATTTAGTTGGTCTAATAAAAGATAGCACATTTACTCAAAGAACCGGGTCTGCCAGGGATCTTAGTAAGGCATTTGTTGCTCTCTGGAGATTCATTTACACAGCAAATGCAGTGTCACTGCATGTGGATTCTTCCCACATGCAGGCATTGTAAACTCATCTCAGTATGCTTCTAAGAAGAGTGAAGACTATACATCTTCATGTTTCTATGCATGCTCAGAGAAGAAGCCACTGACATTTTAAAAAGTCCTTAAAAGACTAAGGAGAGGTTTCAAAAAGAAGCAAGAAAAAGTATTTTTCATTTTCTAGGATTTAAATCTGTGCATTTCATTTATTGTATTATATGAACCTCACTTTGGAGATAGAGGATGCCACTAGAGAATTCGGAATTTCTATGGAAGTGGATAAAACAGAGGTCAAGGAGTAAATCCCACATCTTATGGTTCCCAGACAGATGCACAGAGAATAGTGGCTCACCTTTCCTTAGCAAAATTTGCGGCTTCAAATTTCCTTGCATGCATAATCCAGCGGTAATTGCACAAATAGGGGTTACCAGCTCTGAGTCCAGATTTTGCGGGGACATAAGAATGACAGCTGCCCAGCTGCTGCTGCCACCTAGGGTGCAGAAACTGCTTGTTGCAGTTCTGGAATCCAAGCTTAGAAAGTCACATTAAAACTCTCTCTGATGGTCACTTAGAAACTTGCTGGAAGTTTCCAGAGCAGGGAGGAAAAAAAGCATCATTTTATTAGGGCAATACTAGAGGAAGATGTAGCTGTTTAGGGATGTTTCTCTAGAGTATTTCCATAACATTGCTGTGGGTCTAAGGCAGGCATTTCCTGCACTCAGAAATTCAAATAAACCCTAATCATAGTTCTTTAAAACACATAGTTTAATAATCTACCTACAACATGTTCTTTTGAATGCAGCTGATAGTGGTACACGTTCCATTGTAGGCAACTGACCCCAATATCCAGAAGTTGTAGGAAGGTATAATAGCACCATGAGTCCATTACAGAAGTTGTCATTACTAATTTTAACTCATCAGCAGAACCAAATTTGCTGACATTCTGGTCAATCCTGTTTCAATCACCCATTCATTTCCACTCCAATGACAACCCAAGCCTCAAAAAAAAAAAATCACACAAATATTCTAATGCTTCTGTCCATACTAGCCATTTCACATGAACCTGCCTTCTGTGCAAAGATGAGGAAGCACACTCCCTTTTTCTATTTCAAGCCTTTTCTCAAGATTCACAGCTGACATATGTCTATAGGTTACCAAACAATTATTGACAATAAGTATGTCAGACAAATAGGAACAGTCACCACTTAACTGCATTTTGAGTAAATTTTTAAAAAAATGAGTATGTCTAATCATAAAATCATTAGAGAACTAATAGTATCCCTCTTCCTCCTTCTGTCCAGACACTTCTATATGTTCATACTGCAACTGGTACAATGGGACCTAGAATCTCTTGGAGCCTTGGGTTCCCGTAAATAATAAATCATAACAATCTAAAATAAGTGGAAATAAATTCATATCTCTCTTTGTTTGTGGACACACAAACATACATTCACATAGCATAACTTTCTTTAATATGCACAATGCTTAGCCATGTACTTGTCTCAAGATTAAGGTAAAATATTTAAAAAATGTAAAATGTATTTAATATTAAATATATTAAGGCCTAAATGTATTATAATATCTTAAAATATTTAAGCCTCCTTCTGGGTATTCCCTGCCAGAATGGGAGCAAGCGCAGGAGAAGCGAACCCTCCCACTGCCACCACGGCTGCTGTCCCTTGCTGAGCCCAGCTGCAGCTGCTCTGGAAACCCTCTCCAAACAACCCCCCTCAAACCATAACACTCCCAGTTCATTTCACAGTGGGGAGAGGCTCCAGAGTCACTGTAGCTGGACTAAGAAGAAGACAACAGCAGGTGGGTTCACTGGTCTGCACTTGCTCCCAGGCTGGCAGGGGACACTGTGGAGGATCAGGCATAGAGGAGGAACCTGTCTGCTGCCACCGCTGCTGCCATTCTTCTCAGATGGAGCAGGCAGGAGTGATGCTGGTGCACGGCCCCTCCACCCCCCATCAGCTGGGGACAGTGGGATCAGTGAGGACCATGGCAGCCTGTGCTGCTGAGGATGGAGAGAAAGGGAGGGCGTACCATGACTGGGGGGGAAAGCAGACAGGATTTTACCTGATTTGGGATTTAAAAAAAAATCCCTGCTGCTGTTCCTCGTGTGGCCTGAAAAGTGGGGGCGGGGTGTTCACACAACTGCACCCCCTTTGGATATACCCCTGGGTGCATGGAAGCCTTGTGTAATCAGTTCCTTTACTGGTAGAAGGCAAATTGTTTATTTAAAACTCCTTTTCCCATCCAAAAATTTAATTTCTTAAGCAGGTACATTATTATACATTACTAAGTAGGCTAACTGCAGATTTTTCTCTATGTCAACAAATTTGAAACTACAAGACTATATCAAAACATTTTAAAAGAATTCTTACCACCATGCTGTTTTTAATCCACCTCCGTTCTGGAATGGGGTTTCCAGCCAGAAGTACACAAGGCAAGGTAAGCTGCTGTCCTTCAATTACATTGGCTACTGCTGGGCTCATTCCAATTAGAGGGGCAACTTAAAAAATTAGAAGCGACATTTCAGTATTTCCATATGCTCATAATAAATCAAAACTAATGTTCTCTGCCATCATTATCACTAATATTTACAATGGTGCATAGAACAGGTTCCCCCCTACACAAGACTCAACAGACACAGGGTCCAAAATAATCCCTTTCCCAGAGACATTACAATGTAAATAGACAAGATGGACAAAGGGAGTCAACAATATGAAAGCCAGCAAAAGGCATGTAAGGGCTACTTTTTTTTCTTTTTTGAGGGTGGGTTGTAGCCAGAAGTGGACTGCTTAAATAAATAGACAAAGTAAGAAATAAGGGACAATGACAGTTTGTTAGGGGAATGGTTCAAGGGAACAGCCAACCAGCAAAAGATGAAGATTATCTAGCCGAATCTGTATACATTTACTCCCTTTTGGGCTTTATCTTGCACTTTCAGCACACACAAAAATACCATTGAAATCAATCTGATATTACCTCTTTTTGCTGGCAGAAATTTTAGGGACTGAAATAGCTAGTCAGTTAAGGCAATGACCAAGTGATAGCTATTCTTCTAGGCACAAGGCTTTTAGGCCTCATGAAAAGGTCAACAGCCTGGCTGAGAGTCTGGAATGCCCCAAAACATTTAACACAGACCTCACCAGTGCATAAGCTGCTGCACTTGTCTTTGATTTATAAACTTACTTTTGAAAGCAGAGACTGGATAGCTGCTAGCATATGAATGAACAGATTCCTAACATATGGTTCAAGATACAAAATACTTTCTTGGATGGGTATGAGAACACTCTCTATGTCCTTTCTCCCATAAATGTATGCATTTCACAGCACTATGGTCCAATTATTTTCATTCCCACTATCCAATGAAATGAAATCATTTATTTATATTATATTCTGTCCAAGCTCTTGATTTACTGCCTTGATTTATTACAGAGATTTACACTTTAATTATATCCGCAAATTCCCCAGAACACTCTCCCTGTTACCCTATATTTTTAAGATGAACTGTGGTAGGAAACACCTCCTATCTCTCTCTGCAAAATGTTTTTATGGTGAAGATTTTTCTGCTTTTTACAAGTTCCCCTAAGAACAGCAGGAGAAACAAAAATAAGTATTGTTTTGAATGTCCATTTTGTTAAGTGTAGCTGAAACTTGTCTTACACTCTTCAAGACTCCAGCAAGTCAAAAAGTGATTAAAATGTCTTAATACACAAAACTCGGTGGTTTGGATTTACATTTTTCCTTGCAAGTATCTTCTGTTTCAATTAGTGAAGCGGGTGCTTGCATAAAATCAATAAAATATCCAATGCATATGAACGTATCCTATTTGCTTATTAGGGCTGTGCGAAGTTTTGGTTGCTGATTTGATTCAGCAGAGATTTGGCCTGATTCAGTGGCCAAATCTCCAAATCAGAATTGAATCGGGATACCCTTGAATCACTCCTAATTGAATCAGAACCCTCCAAAATTGATACGGAGAGATTCAGAAAGATTTGACGATTCAGATATAGACACAGCTTTAAATGTTTTTTCTTCATACCTCAAGGTACCAGGCAGCTTGTGAATGCTGAGATGGTGGGACAGATGGAGTGTCCCACAGGAGCACTGGGAACCACACCGTGCACTTGGCAGAAAACCTGGAAGTGGACCAGAAGCACTTCCAATCCACGTCTGGGTTTGCCACTGAGCACACAGGGGGAGCCCCCACACTCCTGTGGGATGCTCCATCCACCCCAGCATCGCAACATTCATGAGCCACGCCTGGCACCTTGAGGTATGCAGAAAAAACATTTAAGGCTTTGTCTATGGCCAAATCGCTGATTCTCTGAATCAGCATTGAGTCTTCAGATTCGGATTTGGCTGAATTGAATCGGGACAGTGATCAGAATCAACAAATCGAATCACTGTCCCTGATTTGCGCTGAATCCAAATCGAATATGGCCCATTTCGCACACCCCTTTTGCTTATGTGAATTCTATCAAATGGAGTCAGGAATATGGTTTGGGTTCATCTGGAATGGAGAAATAGTCACACATATTCCAGGTATAGAACTGGTATAGAATGCTTTATTGATTTTAGATTGTACATCCAGTAAGTTAACTGCCTTACCCAGTCCTGTTACTGTTACAGTGGCCGGCTGTGACTGGATCTTTCCAAACTGATTTTCAGCTTCACAGATATAAGTTCCTTCATCACTGACCCACAAATCTGAAAAGAGATGAAAAGGAGGGGGGGCAAATAAATTGCAGAGTTTTAAACTATTTTATACTAGAGTCTGTAACACAAAAATAATCCGTATGCATATCTTTCAATTTTAATACCATTTTGCTTTACAAATCTTTGACATCGGTCATAATGGAGGAGTAATGTACATGGAAAAGAACTTGTATAATTATGTCTATATTATGTTTACATAACATTTATTATCCTAAAGGACTTAATGAAATTCACATACAGTATTCATATACAGGAATCATTTTGCCCACCCAGATTACTATGTCTATGAGGAAACAAGACATCTGTTTAATAACACAGAACATACTCTGGAACTATTTAGTACAGGGAGTGAAGAATACTACTGCCAAGTAAAATTGTAAGGAAAAATTAAGTAGGCAAAATGTTCAGTAATTAGACAAATTAGGACTTGGCTAGAACAATGGGTTTAACATCCCTTCCTCCCTCACAAAAGATTTCAAGGGACCTTAGTGTCAACAAGTGGCCAAGGGCAGGGCCAAGCCAAATTTAAATTTCCCCCAAAATTTTGGACTTCTGACAGTGACTTTATTCTTACTCAAATACACTGAAATTCCAACTGTAACTGAAGTGTATGTCATTAGGAACTATGGTATCAGATATCTCAGCTGTGTTGCCAAAGTAATATTTTCACAAAGATAAATGAATGCTAGAGTAATGGAACAATGTAGATAAAGGCATTTCATGGAGCATATTTCTCTATGATATCTTGTCCTTATAGATTTTGTCTACGTACTGGTAATGGACAGGGCTCCTGTTTTGAGCTGGCTGATGGAACTAATAGCAAAGGGTCTTGAGAAAAGGGGAGCACCATCCAGTCGCCGCCATTTAACCTTTGGTTCTGGGTAACCATGAACATAGCAAGGCAATGTCACATTTGAGCCAATATCAACAGATTCATCACTAGGCTCCTGTGTGAAAACTGGAGAAGCTGAAACAGAGGGACAGTAATTAAACAGAAGACAATAATTAAACAGGAAAACAACATGCCATTACTATTCTCCCTGCAATTTAGGCTAAAATAAAATTTTATTTCCTGTTATGTAGCACCACTTAATACTCAATTACCAGTTTCTTAATTTAGCAAATTCTTGCAGCTGTCATCTTCCATCAATGCTTACTTTAGGGGTGATCAAAAACATGCCATGGACCTCCCTGAAGCAAGAACAGACAAAGTCACTGTCTCAGGGAGCATACATACTAAACCCTTGGACTGGTAGGTTCCACCATATGCCTGGACCTACAAGTATCATCAGTGACTGAAGTAGGGCTCCATGTGGACATGAGGATTTACTACCATGGTTACTCAACGGACTGGGAACTCAATTCAGTATCACATAGCAAGTCAGCATCACAGATATGTAAAAGGGTCAGTTGAAGCAGATAGGAGGGACAAGGGTAATAATAATTTTATACGGCTACTCAGCTCAATGTAGCATATCTTCTCTATATATATCCTATATAGCTGCAATACATTAGAAAAAATTCCTTATGTTATATAAGCATTTCAAATGAAGGGAGGGAAAAGAAAAGCTAGACAAATATGAATGAAGTGAGGCAGCTGATTTGGTGAGTCACTCTATAGGTAACATTTAAGCAAAAGGAGCTGTATGAAAAATGACAAAGACACATTGTGAGAAGAGGCTGAGCTATTTGATAGACTGGAAGGTTAAGTGACTTGCACAGGTTTTCACTAATAATCAAGTTATCTGTCACTCCAATGGCACGAAACAGAAATATTTAAATCCTGGGCATTTATGCTTTTGGATACAGAATACTTACAGCCAACATCTAGAGTTATCTTCCCAGATGCAATTCCTGCATCATTGGTAGCCATGCAGGTATAATCACCAGCATCCAAATCCTGTGTTTCTTGGATTTTCAGGAGGCCCCGATATGTATCAATAGTAAGAAATGCTGATACCCTCAATTCTAGGTCACCTAGGTTCAGACAGAATACTATGAACTAGCACGGAGAATTTCCAAAATAAAATCAAATGAAGCTGTCACCTAATCAGAGTGATATCATATATGACTGTATTTAATGATGCACCTAGAAGCCCTGTTTTTATTCAACAGAGAATGAGAACATCCACTATTACATTACATAGGATATTTTTAAAAAATACTAACTATACCTTAAAATTTTAGGGCACAAGCTAACCACTAACTGAGTGTGGTTAGGAACAAACTTCCAATATGGGCAGGTTTTTCCAGAACAGTCTACACTAAGAGTTTTTATGCTTCACTCTGATGCATCTGGAATGGGTCACTATCAAATATGGGATTAGATGGACTATTGGTCTTATCTTTTCAGGAACACTGTGATTCTAGAAACCACTCCGGGTTAATTGAAGCAACATCTGGTACACAGCCAATATACAAGTGCAGGCAGGAGTTAATCTTTTCTCTAGGAGTGGAGGCTCAGTTTTCAAGGAGAGAGGCCCTCATTTAGCAATATGATGATGCCCAGTGTGCTGGTTGCCAATCTCCTCCACACTCTAAGGAACAGGTTGTAATGGGCACCTTTAAATTTGGGTGGAAGGTGAAGTAAGGGATTCA
>NW_017728962.1:284474-294171 GCF_001723915.1 Gavialis gangeticus
TTTGTACACTGTAATGGGCACCTTTAAATTTGGGTGGAAGGTGAAGTAAGGGATTCATTGGCTTTTGTATAGGGATTCAAGGAACCACACAGTTACTAAGCATGGAAGACATGGTTTGAGATTTTAGTAACATTCTATAAAGTAAAAAGGCTACTATTTAGCAAACAAGGGGTTTGACTCACTACTTGTTTAACTGATTAGACATCAAAGTAACTTATTAATAGAGTGAAAAAGTAAGTCCTACAGCTGCATCAACAAGGTTAGAACCTCATGGGTCAGGTACTATTTGAATAATAAGTTAGCTTTGGGGGACCATAAAAACATGCTTAGTAATTGGTTAAAATATTGTTGTTTAAATAAATAAAACGAACAAATAGACATGGATGGATATAAAAAATGCACCTTTAAACCACCTAACTTGAGGAGGTGGGACTCCAGTGGCTTTACATTCCATTACTGTTGTGTCTCCAAGAGCAACCAGAATTTCACTTTGAACCACAGTCAGCTTTGGGCCCTCTGAAAAGAAACAAAATACTAGAGAACATTTTAAACAAGCAAAACAAAAAGATGACTATTTACAACATATCTTTATTTAAATCATGGTGGGGTCTACTATTCTCTTGCTACAGAACATCTTAACAGAAATTGGGCCAACTTGAGAATTTTATGTGACCTTTAACACGATACATTAGGAAGCAAGATAAGGAAGAGACTGGAATGGCCAAAGCAACTAAAAGGTAAGAGTAATATTAAGAAATTAGAAATAAGAACTTGGAGGACTGGATGATCCAGGGCAAGTAGAAGAATTCAGAGATGCTCAGTCTGCTTGAAACATTTTAATAATAATTCTTAGCAGATTTCCATTATCACTTGTGTATTACTGTCATGCCTAAAGGATCCGGTCAGAATTAGGGTTCCATTGTGCTGGAAACACTATAACATTATACAATGGTGATTCCTGCCCAAAAAGCTTCTTCAAGGAGATTAGTGATCAAATATGAAGTGAGATTAGGGAAGAATAGAATCAAATGCATGAAACTTGAAGAACTGAAGGAAAGGTTAGAACTTAGCTGTGGACATATTCTTCCAGTAGGTCTATGCTGACCAGAAGTTATCACTGTTCATTGCTTAACTGCAGTCACAGCACAGAGTAGACATGTCCAAGCTAGCTTTAAACTAGGTAGTTGGGTTATCGTTCACAAACTATCTGTGGCAGCAAGAGCCCAGAATGGACCACTTCACCTTGATTACTGAGTATACGTTACAGTCTGCTCTGGGTTCTGAGGACACTTAAACACATGCAGGGAGGCTGCTCCAATGCTCTGTAAATCCAGCATATCGGAGAAAACTCAATTAATCAATTCTGCTGGAGTGTGGAAATTAACATCCTCTAGCAGCCTCCGGGGCCACATGCATCAGTGTCCCCATGCTGAAAAATGGTGGTGGGGTGCTTTGAACTAAAGCTCATCAAACAAGCTTTACTTCAGAGTGCACCACTGCCATTTTATCAGCATGGGAAGACTGATATACGCGACACTCGGATGCTTTTAATTAGTGTGGCTCACTAATTAAAAGTGCCCCGCACCTCTTTGGGCATTTCTATAAATGCCCTAAGCTCCTACTGCTAAACTGTTCACAGGACCCAAACTACCTTGCTTAAAGTTAACATGGATATTTCTGTACTACACTGAAATCAGTGCGGTAGCTACAGTGGAGAACAGTGGAGATCTAACACATCATCTCATTTCTCACGTAGCCTTCAATAAATATTAAAAGTAACAAGCTATCTCAATAGAGTTAAACAGGGCATGTCTACGAGACATTTACTATGCGGTTGACATATTAGCTGCACAGTAAATGTCTCGGTGTCTTTATGTGTGCTCCTATTAGGCTAAAGTAAACTATTTACTCTACAGCAGGATAGTCCTTGTAAATACAAATACTTGTAAATATAAGTACTATCCTACTGCAGAGTAAAAAGAACCTCTGCAGCATTGCATGTATAGATGCTGCAGGGGCTGGCTAGGGCCCAAGGGTGCTTCAGTGTGGGGGCTGCTGGCTGGCTAGCCCTGGACTGAAGCTCCCTCATGCTGCAGCTAGCCCCTCCACAGTACACTGAACTGAGGGGAGCAGCCCCGGGCTCACAGGCTGACCCCCCACCCCCCAAGGCCTCTGTCAGCCAGGGCAGCTCCACCCCAACTGCACATGCTGCACCTGAATAACCTACAGTTTATTGCTCCAGAATTAATTGGCCCATGTTCAAGTGGCATGCCCAGGAGCAATAAACTCCAGAGCAATAAACGCTCCAATTTATTCAGGCACCATAATAGCACATGTAAATACACCCATAGAACACTACAATTTTCTTAATTTTTACAAACATTTCAATATTTTGTTTTGAAATTTCATATCTATGAAAATTTCTGAGCTCTACTAACTGAGCATTATGCAATATTTTTCCTCAGATTATCTGTTTGCTTGGTTTTTTTTAAAGACTTTCCTGTCTCTTGTGATACTTGCCAATATATGTGAGAGTAGAAGTGTTTCTCTCTGTCCCAGCTGAGTTACTAGCCAAGCAACCATAAAGTCCTGCATCTGTTGGAATCGCCCGTTTGATTATCAAGGTACCTTCTGGAATGAACCTATACCTGTGAATAAACAAAAATTCAGCCGTCACTAAGAAAACAGTAAAACAGAAAAAGAGAAAGGGCAAAACAGTAAAACAGAAAAGAGAAAGGGCAAAAAGCCCAGCACCCTACCTGTTTGAGCCAATAATGAACATGTCATTGTGTGTCCAAACTATTGTTGGCTTTGGATAACCTGTTGCAGAACACCGGATAGACACCTCAGAGCCAGTGGTAAATGACTGATTCTTGGGTGAAATGACAACTTTAGGTGGTTCTGTAAAAAAAACCAAAATAAAGAAAATGAACAAATGAAATATGCTGAACATGGATGAGGCTCACATTTGTAGCCAGCAAACAAATCTTAAAAATAATCTTGATCTTGAAAATAATCAATTTAATACAGTTTTCAGAAACACATTTCAATGGTGAAAAACAAAATGTTTTCCCCTATCTTCTCTTTTCAAAAATGTGATAATGTTCAGAAATGCATGGGAGAGTTATGAAAGAATATTTATACTTTTCAAGCAGCAACTCATTAGAGATAGTGCCATTTATAAAAATCCTTTTTATCTAGAGTGGTGCTCAAAATGCTTTAATACTTCATATTTTTTGCATTACAGATAGCATATTTTAAACAGCTTCTACTCCAATTATATACTTGCCTGGCAGAACATATGCTCAACTTGAGGAGAAAGTAGTACTAGAGATAGTGTTTTGATTAAAAAGGGAAAATAAACTACCATATCCATGTACTTTAAATTTGCTTTAGAATGTGCTCAGCCAAACTTGAATGCAAGAACACAAGTTTCAATGCAAAGCCAAACCTGAGCCAGGTTCATCAATAAAATTCACTGAGGTTCACAAATCTGGATTGAGCTTAGGGCAAGCTGTGCCAAGTTTGGATGGAAACTATGAGAAATTCTGTTGTTTCACATGGCTTGAACTCAAACCAGAAGAACTTAGCGGCTTAATTAAGTCATGAGTGCTTGTTCAAACTGAGATGACAGCAGCCTGTAACCTCAGAGGTCAATGCAATTTGGATATTAAGGTGAAAGTGAATTTCAAGAGTCAGTTACAAAATTCCAGATGTACATTGCTAGGAGAATTGATTTTCAGTTTAAACTGAGATATAGGAGACATAGGTTCTCACTAAGGATCACATGCTCAATATGTGCAGCACACTGGTGTGATGACATCATCTTTTTGGGAGAGGGTGGGATGTTTTTGGGAAGTATGTGTGTGTATGGAATATTGCTGACCATTAAAGTAACATAAAGTAACATAAAAGACAGAGGAAAAAAAGATTTAATTTTTTTTATCATCTGGGACTCAGCCTATTCTAAAGTGGCTATAAGATACTGAATCATTAAAGGAATGTAATGGCACCATTCTCATAGTCCTAGTGTTTATCATATTTTTTTAATGTACAAAGTGATCATTTACAAAGTAAATACAGTGTGATACAGGACTTGGATCTGTGGCAGATCTGTATGCACATGTCCTATAGACTTCAGGGAGAATTCAATATGTTAAAAGACAGCAAAATCAGAAGGAAGATTTTGGTATATTTTTCTTGTTGTTCCTGCTGAAATTAAAATACAGGATCATAGAAAAGTAAGGCTAGAAGGGACCTCACAAGATCATCTGGTCCAAACCCCTGCTCAAGTCAAGAACATCCCTTACTAAACCATCCCAGCCAAATGTCTGTCCTGCTCTTGAAAATTTCCAGAGATGAAGATTCCACAATTTCCCTGGGTAGCTTGTTCCAGTACTTGTTCACCCTCCTAGTCAGGAAGTTCAGGCCACAAATAATAGCCCATCGCCATTCCCTGTAATTGCCCTTCAAGTATTTGAAGACTGTTGTCAAATTCTCCTTCCATTTTCTCTTCTCCAGGCTACATAACCCATTTTTTTTAGCCTTTCCTCGTAAGTCTTTCCTCCCAGACCTGTAATCATTTTTGTTGCTCTCCTTAGGACTCTCCAAACTGTCCACATCCTTCTTAAGGCACATGGCACAAAACTGGATACAGTACTCCAGATAAGCCCTCAACAGTGCTGAAAAGAGTAGAAGAATCACTTCCCTTTATTTGCAAGTGACAGTTTCATAGATTCATAGATGTTAGGGTCAGAAGGGACCTCAGTAGGTCATCATGTCTGACCTCCTGCCCTGGGCAGGAAAGAGCGCTGGAGTCAGATGACCCCAGCTAGGTGCTTATCCAGTCTCCTCTTGAAGACCCCTAAGGTAAGGGAGAGCACCACCTCCCTTGGAAGCCCATTCCAGATTCTGGCAACCCTTACTGCAAAGAAGTTCTGTCTAATGTCCAACCTAAATCTGTTCTCCGTCAATTTGTGGCCATTGTTCCTAGCTACTCCAGGGGGTGCCCTAGTAAATAGAGCATCTCCTATTCCCTGCTGCCCTCCCCTGATGAATTTATAGGCAGCCACAAGATCACCTCTCAGCCTTCTCTTGCAAAGACTGAAGAGATCTAGGTCCCTCAGTCTCTCCTCGTAGGGCCTTGCCTGCAAGCCTCTGACCATACGAGTGGCCCTCCTGTGAACCCTCTCAAGATTCTCCGCATCTCTCTTGAAGTGCAGCGCCCAAAATTGGATGCAATACTCCAACTGCATCCTAACCAGTGCTGTACAGAGGGGAAGCATCACCTCCCTGGACCTACTCGTCATGCATCTGCTAATGCATGATACAGTGCGGTTAGGTTTGTTGATCACTTTGTCACATTGACGATTCATGCTCATCTTGGAGTCAATCATGACTCCAAGATCCTTTTCTGCTGCTATGCTGCTGAGAAGGTCATCCCCCAGTGTGTAAGTGTGTTGGTCATTTTTTTTGCCCAGGTGCAGCACTTGTCTTTGTTGAACTACATCCTATTTCATTCTGCCCCTTTTTCCAGCCTGTCCAGATCCGCCTGGATCCATTCCCTACCCTCTGGTGCTGTTAATATAACCCAGTATGTTGTTGGCTTTCTTTTCTTTTTTCATTCATTTTTTTTTGCAAGAAGAGCTCACTGTTGGCTCATATTCAGCTTATGGTCCACTGTAACCCCCTAGGTCCTTCTCAGCAGTACTGCAGCCTAGGCAGTCATTCCCCAGTCTGTATTAGTGCAAGCAATTATTTCCGAAGTGCAGACCTTTGCACTTGTCCCTGTTGATTCTCATCTAAATGCTGACCATTTTTCTAGTCTACTCAGGTCATTCTGGATCCTAGCCCTATCCTTCAGAATTTCTGAAAATCCACCCAACTTGCTGTCATCTGCAAAAACCATGCACTCAATCCCATTTATGAAGATATGGTTATGTAAACTACGGTTTCTTTAGTACTGTTACTTCTGTCAGACCTGTAAGATTCCTTTTCATTGCCTTTTATGTTCCTTTCCAGTTGCATCTCAAATTGTGCCTTGGTTTTTCCAATTTTCTCCTTGTACACTCATGCAGTACTCTTATACTTTTCCCTAGCAGTATGACCATGCTTCTACTTTTTGCATGATTCCTTTTTTTGCGCTTCGGCTCATTGAAGAGATTACTGTCCAGCCAGGCTGGTCTCCTGTTACAACTCACTATGCATTTATATATGCAATAAGCAACCACATACAGTGAACAGGATGCTGTGATGATATACAAGTTGCATGATTGCTATAACTCTCTCTAGATTTATCACTGGAAATCCCCTTTTCCTCCCACAATTAACTTGTGATAATGCCAAAAGAAACATTTTACAGGAAAAACTCTTTTCCTGGAATAGCCTCTTTCTTGACAGATTATTTGATTATTATTTATTATTTGTCTTACTCCATTCTCCTATCTAGAAAAAAGGTGGAGCATCATATATTTCCTTGCATGGCAAAAACGATATGTCATCCTCCCATTCATACTAAAATCTTGAGAGATAAATGCACATAGTTTCTATCTTCTAGCATTCCACATCCACTCAAAAGATAGTAAGGCCAAGTTATTAGAGTTCATGTAGGTCTGAGATTAAACATTGTGATGAAGCCCTTTGAGATAGGATATACAATTCTGGCCATTTTCAGTAATATTTTTCTTAAATAATGATAGCTATGAGAGCTCTTCCATGCTCTCAGCACTTTTCAGTCAAATCTCAATAGGTTTTTTTCAAAATGAAAAACCATTTTTATTAATTTATAGAAAGAAAATATGATTTAGAGAAATTATTCAGAAATTACATAGCAAGTTCAAGCAATAACCTGGAATACCAGGAGGCCTCCTTAGCAACTATTTGCATTTTACATAAAGCAGTTCATCAAAAATGTTACACATTTTGGATAACAGGGGTCAGCAAGGCCATAAATATTATTAGTTAAGCCAACTCCTACCTTGCCTAACACAGGGTCCATACCTGTTACAGGCAGATGATATTCCTTGCCCAATCTGGGTTGTAAATGTCAGCTTATTAACTCACTACTGCAAGGCAGGAGTTATATAAAAATAATATTGCTACTATCTGTAATTATTATAAATGTTATATAATTATGCATTATAAATTATAATGGCTGCATCCCCACATGCAGGCACTTGTGGTTTGTGACACCACAAGCCTCTTGTGGTGCCACAAACCACACACATGGAACATTAAAATGTGCCCTGTGCTGTTAATTTGCAGTACAGAAGAAAGATTTGCTACCAGGATTTCCCAGTAGCAGAAAAACAAAACAAAACAGGAAAAAAGGTGGCACAGAGTACAGAAAAATAGCATGAGCCAGAAGAAACAGAAGCTTGGTCCTCCAGTGAGATGCTCACCTTTAACCAGTATTCTTTACCTATAATAAATGTTATTTTGAGTTGTATGTGAAATTTCAGGTCTTTCATTATTTTATACAAATCAATTTGCTGTTATAATATCAGTAAGGAAATAGCCCTCCCTGTAATGCTTTGTTATTTAGACACAGCTTGGTGTGGTGTGGTGTGGTGTGGTGTGATGGTCAGAGTAGAAAAATTGTAGTCTGGCCCTCCTGATTTTGTTCCCAACCAATGACTCAGCTGTCATGTACAAGTTGTTGGCACTGGATTTATGACCATTGTTCTAATGCATCTCTACTTTACCTACATGCCACTTCCCAAAAGCAAACCTCGAAATACTATTACTAGCCATTACAAGTAGGTAGCTACATTTCCAAAGCGAACTAAAATGGAGGAGTAGCTAACTTACATGGGCACTCGCAAAAAAAGTGGACATATCTGTAATTATGCAAATTCTTCTTAACTGTTTTACATGAACCTCTGGTTTCCTGTCTTAAAGTTTTGGCCCTGATCCTCTCACCTTTTCAGTTTAACCACCTGTAGAATTGATATAGTAACAACTGACACACCAAGCGTATTGTAAAGTCAGAGTTTTCTGAGGTCATGGAAGGAAAACACACCATTCAAAGGCAAAGCAGTAGTACTAACAGAGTCTGGAATTAAATCCAGACACAAGAGAGAAACAAAATGGATGTATATTCTGAAATGATTCATGACGTGCAAAGTTTCCTCAGATATTTTTATTTTGTTTTAAATATTGCCAAGCGAGACTGGGAGATATTCTGAATGCTTTGGGTTTGAAGAAGATCTATTCTCGTGTTGATATTAGAAAATTCTGTGTTTGGCTCAACCGGCAAGTACAAATTGTGCTTTGACAACACATCACTGATAATATAGTCTTTTCAACACAGCAATATTATTTTTATTATACAGGCAAAAGATAAAAAGTAACAGACTGTACTCAGTATACTTCCTGAATTCTATTGGTTTGTCTTGTGGAAAAGAGAAAGCCAACAAAAGACAGTTGAAGCTCTAAGCAAGATGCCAGCTAGCCGCATTTGGCACTAATTGACAATCTTGTTTTCTCTCTCAGAAAAGGACAGGCACAGGATGTACCACCTATCGAGGTGCAGACTGAAGTGCAGCTCCCTGGTCTGACTCATGGTGCTTGTAAGGGGGTGAAGCAGGCGCCGGGCTCGGAGGGATCCCAAGTCGACTCAACCCAGCGCCGCTCGTGCGATCTGGCCAGCAGCGAGCAGCGGGAATTTGAATCCCCCAGGAACCCAGAAGTGGGAGGCACTGGAGCAACCTGGGCAAACTTAAAGGGAGCGCCGGAGTGGGCTCGAGGGGCAGCGGATCCAAAGGCGGCGGATCCGGAGGCGGCAGATCCAGAGGAGGTGGATCCGGAGGAGGCGGATCCAGGAGCAGTGGATCCAGAGGCAGCAAGGGCCGGAAGCGACGCCAGGGTGAAGGCTCCCCAGCGGACCAGGGCCACCGGGAAGAGCAGCCGGACCTTTTGGGGTAAGCGGGGCCCCAAGGAAGGGGTCCGTACACCAGGGAGCAGACCCAGTAGGGTTGAAGAAGGAAAATCGCCGCAGGGAGCGGCACGAGCCCCGTAGGGGCCGGGGCTGAGGTGGAGTAACTGCGGGACAGACTCTGTCGGGCCAAGGAGCCACCCGCCTTCCTTTTTTTTTTGGTTGTTACTGTTGGTTAACTGCCCAGGCAAAGCCGCCCGGTGTGGGTGAAGACCCAGAGGGGAGCAGGGACTCCGGAACTGATGCCAAGGCGTGGGGCGGGCGTATCCCTGAGGGACCCTTGGCCGTGATTTCCTTTTCTTCTGTTGACTATACTCTGTTTATTTTGGCTGGTGTCCGTGACCCTCACGAGTAAAGGAGCAGACAGAGTGGACAGCCCGTATCGGAGGACCGGGCGAGGGTGTAGGGGTGGAGGAGCCCTCAGGACAATGGAACCCTGAAGAAAACAAGAGTCTCATCCCCGGACTGTACGTGCCGGACCAACTGGACAGATACAGATTAACAGCAAATCGTGGCAGGCGAGACAGGCGCATACACGCTTCCGATCCAGGTGAGTCACTTGTGGTCTTGTAGGGAGCGGTCCCATTCGGGAAGGTCGGGCCCGAGGTGGACACGCACACCGCTGGGACCTCTCACAACTGGTGCATTGGCTGGGAAGTGGCGAAGGCTTCCTAGGACAGCCGACAAAGCCAGATGGAGCACACTCCAGGAATAGCGGGGGCAGACCCCGTGCAGCAAACTTTGAGTCTGATAGTACAGTTA
>NW_017728962.1:294182-316613 GCF_001723915.1 Gavialis gangeticus
TCCCTTCCGACCCTAGAAACTATGAAACTATGAAACAGTCCATAAGACAAATGAGCATTCAAGAGCACTTGTTGCAACAACAAACCAGGGTACCCCAGGGCCCTGGGGAATTTAACGTACCCAAAATGTCCAAGGAGGACGATGTAGAAGCCTTTCTGGAAGCCTTTGAGTGGGCAGCAATAGCCGCCGGGCTGGAAAAAGCGAGATGGGCAGGACATGTGGGGGTCCTATTAGTAGGGCCAGCGCAAGCAGCCTACCGGGCTTTGTCCTGGAGTGAGGCTATGGACTATGACCGAGTTAAAGCTGAAATCCTGCAAAGATTAGATATCACACCGGAGCGGCACTGACGCACCTTCCGAGAGAAGAAATCCAAGGAAGAAAAAAATCCCAGGGTCCTGTGACAGAGCCTGGCCGATAGATTGAACAAATGGCTACGACCAGCGGTTGCATCGAAAGAAGAGATCTGTGACCAGATCTTGCTGGAGCAGTTCCTGGTCAACCTAGAGGACAACACACAATGGTGGGTCAGGTGCCATGACCCCACGTCATCCCGTCAAGCCCTCCAGCTAGCTGAACAATTCGACGCGGTGCAAGGGGACTTGCGACCAGAAAAAGGTATGAGGGGATGGGAGGGTCCACTAAAGGGAGACAAGGAGACCAGAGGGGACAAGAGGATGTCTGCTACTGGCCCACTCTGTTTTCTCTGTGGAGGGCGAGGCCACAAAGCCCAAGTATGCCCCCAGAACACCAGAGGATGAGCTGGGAGGAGCGGTAACAACTGGGAAAATCTCCCGAAGGAAAAGGAGGCCCCGGACAGGGAACCTATGGAATGCGGGGTATGCGCCGGGGCAACTCCCGTCATATGACCGCTACCAGAAGTTCAAGCTTGGGTTGGAGGCCATCCCCTGATTGCAATAGTAGACACTGGCTGCGCTCAATCCTTGGTGCGCCCATCCATGATAGAGTGGAAACGAGCTCCCCAGTGTACAGGAATACATCTGGTCTGCTTACATAAACGTAGATCATACTTTCAAAGGCGCCTATTGAAGGTACGGGTGCAGGGGATATGTCGAAGAATGCCGGTAGGACTAAAGGAAGACATATTATACCCCATGATCTTGGGGAGAGACTGGCCTGAGATTTTTGGGATCATTGCCGGCTTCAACCGTCCAGAGACCCCGCCAGATGGGCTGGCAGGGGAAGTTTCTGGGCCGACAAGTGATGAGGAATTAGAGGACCTCGCCAGCAGCAACCAGTTCCGGGAGGCTCAAGAGGTTGACGCCGAGCTGCGCCTGTTCAGAGAGGAGGAGGTGGTGCAACAGGAGCAGCAGGTAAGCCCCCCCCCGCAGAACGGACCATGGGGCCCCAGGTTGAACTCAGGCGGGGACTGCTGTACCAGATTAAGCGGGGCCGCATTGATGGGGAAGAAGTCGCGCAGTTGTTGATTCCACGCCCCTATAGAGAACCGTTGTTACGGCTGGCCCACGGGAACCCCTTGGGGGGCATTTGGGGAAACATAAAACTGAAGCCCGACTGGCCCGATGGTGCTTCTGGCCACACATGTACGAGGATGTGGAGAACTTTTGTAAATCCTGCGAATTGTGTCAAAGGGTGAGCACTAATAAGCCCCCTTAGGCGCTGCTACAACCCATGCCCATGGTCAGGGAACCGTTTGCTCGGATAGCCCTAGATGTTATGGGCCCACTCCCATGTAGTACGGCAGGACACCAATTTGTACTTGTCCTCATTGACTACGCCACCCGCTTCCCGGAGGCTATACCTCTAAGGACGGTGACAGGAGCCCGGGTGGCGGAAGAGCTTATGAAGTGGGTGGCTAGTTTTGGGATCCCCAGAGAGATAATGACGGACCAAGGGACAAATTTCATGTCCACGGTCTTAGCAGCATTATGTAAGGTCCTACAGATACGCCATCTCAAGACAACGGTGTATCACCCACAATCCAATGGGTTAGTCGAGCGCTTTAATGGCACCCTAAAGGGGATGCTGCGCCGATGTACACAGGATGATCCCCGTAGATGGGATCTTTTGGTACCACCCTTACTTTTTGCAGTGAGGGACGCTCCCCAGGCATCAATGGGCTACTCCCCGTTTGAGCTAGTCTTTGGGCACCGACCACGGGGCCTCTTGGACGTAGTGCGAGAAGGGTGGGAGACTGACCTAAGCCCCAAGAAGAGGGCGGCCGAGCACGTGCAGCACTTGAGGGAACGCCTTCAGCTGGCTAAAGAGACGGCTCAGCGCAATCTAGAGGAGGCCCAACAGCAGCAAAAAGAAAGATATGATAGAAACACAAAAGAGCGAGAATTGCGAGTAGGTCAAAAAGTGTTGGTGCTGTTGCCCAATTCCAACAGCAAATTCCTAGCCCAGTGGCAAGGGCCCTTTACTGTAGTGAGAAAAGTAGGCCCGGTAGACTATGAGATCCTACAGGGAGGCGTAAGGAAGGAAAAACATATATATCACATCAATTTGCTCAAGGAATAGCAGGAGCCCCAGGGCCTCCTCCTCTATCCGGACTCCAAGGGTGAGGAACATGGGGTTCCCATAAGAAATCATTCCCAAGACCCTAGTGACGGCCCCCGCATCCTAGTGGGCAAACATTTGGGGACTCGGCAAGGGCAGCAGATCCAAGCCCTAATACGAGAATTTAAGGATGTTTTTACGGACAGGCCAGGGAAAGTGAGGGGTGTCGAGCATAGGATCATAACAAAAGGAGATCAAATTGCAAGGGAAAGGTGGCGTAGAATCCCCTTCCATCAGCTCCAGCCCATCAAGGCCGAGCTAAAGCAAATGTTAGCGCAAGGGATTATCACGCACTCACGTAGCCCCTGGCGTAGTCCCCTGGTGGCGGTCACAAAGCCCGACGGAAGTTTACGTTTGCATGCAGATTTCTGAAAACTAAATGCGTTAACCCAATTTGACGCTTTCCCTATGCCCCAGGTAAGTGAACTAGTCGAGCGTATAGGGCAAGCTAAGTTTATCTCTACCTTAGACTTATCAAAGGGGTATTGGCAGATCCCCTTGAGAAGGGAAGATCAACCAAAAATGGCCTTTGGCACACCATGGGGCCTATTCGAGTTTAAAAGGATGCCTTTTGGGCTAAATGGGGCCGCAGCCACATTCCAACGGCTGACTGATTGGGTGCTCGCGCCCCATCAAGAGTACGCAGCAGCCTATATTGATGACATTGTTGTGTATACCGAGACTTGGGAACAACTTATAAGAGCCCTAAGAGCGGTGCTACAGGAATTAAGACAAAAGGGGCTGACAGCCAACCCGAAGAAGTGTGCCCTGGGTAAGCAAGAAACCAAGTATTTGGGTTTTCTAGTAGGGCAAGGGCGAGTAAAATCTTTGCAGGACAAGGTAGAAGTCATTAAGAACTATGAGGCACCTTCGACCAAGAGACAAATGCAGGCGTTCCTGGGGCTAGCTAGCTACTATCGGCGGTTCATTCCTCAATTCGCAGAGATCGCCAACCCCCTGGTTGAAACGACGAAGGGACAAAAGGCCTTCAAGATAGAATGGAACGCAGAAAGGCAGAAAGCTTTTGAGGACTTAAAGTGAGCTCTATGTCAGGAGGCCGTACTTCATACTCCTAATTTTAATGTACCGTTTACCCTGCAGACAGACGCCTCAGCATACGCCCTAGGGGCAGTCCTAACACAAGAGGTGGATGGAATGGAGCGCCCCATCGCCTTCGCCAGCCGTAAATTGAATGATCATGAGAAAAGGTACTCAACAATCGAGAGAGAGTGCTTAGCGATCAGGTGGAGCATTGACTATTTTAGATATTATCTGCTGGGGCGTGAGTTCCGATTATTAACGGATCATGCACCGCTGAAATTGCTGAACTCAGCCAAAACAGACAATGTGCGAATAATAAGATGGGCATTAGCCCTCCAGCCATTCCAGTTTCTGGTCAGCTACAGGCCCGGGAAGGTCAATACGGTGGCTGACTTATCACGGCACGGAAAGCCACAGCACGGGCCCGAAACAGAAAGGCAAGCACCCGCACTGAAAGAAAGCCAGGGTCAGGAAGTAGACAACAGAGTTATAGAAGCGTCTGGCAGCGTCTTAAGGGGAGGATATGTAAGGGGGTGAAGCAGGCGCCGGGCTTGGAGGAATCCCGAGTTGATGCAACCCAGCGCCGCTTGCACGATCCGGCCAGCGGCGAGTGGCGGGAATTTGAATCCCCCAGGAACCCAGAAGTGGGAGGCACTGGAGCAACCCGGGCAAACTTAAAGGGAGCGCCGGAGCAGGCTCGAGGGGCGGCGGATCCAGAGGCGGTGGATCCAGAGGCAGCAAGGGCCGGAAGTGACGCCGGGGTGAAGGCTCCCCAGAGGACCAGGGCCACCAGGAAGAGCAGCCAGACCTTTTGGGGTAAGCGGGGCCCTGAGGAAGGGGTCCGTACACCGGGGAACAGACCCAGTAGGGTTGAAGAAGGAAAATCACTGCAGGGAGCGGCACGAGCCCTGTAGGGGCCGGGGCCGAGGCAGAGTGACTCTGGGACATGCTCTGTCGGGCCAAGGAGCCACCTGCCTTCCTTTTTTTTTTTTGGTTGTTACTGTTGGTTAACTGCCCGGGCAAAGCCGCCCGGTGCGGGTGAAGACCCAGAGGGAAGCAGGGACTCCTGAACCGAGGCCAAGGCGTGGGGCGGGCGTATCCCTGAGGGACCTTTGGCTGTGATTTCCTTTTCTTCTGTTGACTATACTCTGTTTATTTTGGCTGGTGTCCGTGACCCTCACGAGTAAAGGAGCGGACAGGGCGGACAGCCCGTATCGGAGGACCAGGCGAGGGTGTAGGTGTGCAGGAGCCCTCAGGACAACGGGACCCTGAAGAAAACAAGAGCCTCATCCCCGGACTGTATGTGCTGGACCAACTGGACAGATACAGATTAACAGCAAGTCGTGGCAGGTGAGACAGGCGCATACACACGTCTGATCCGGGTGAGTCACTTGTGGTCTTGTAGGGAGCGGTCCCATTCGGGGAGGTCGGGCCAGAGGTGGACACGCACACCACTGGGACCTCTCACAGTGCTTCACAGAAAGCGTCATAGGTTAAACTGATTCTCCCACCCAACAGACGTTAGCTGATGGGTTGGGAGGGTGTAGAGATTGGGCTCCAATTTGGAGCCAATCCAGGGAGAAAGGCTGCATCTCTGTAGCCTCTTCTGCTAGCTCTGTCTCACCTCTCTTGGACTCTGGTACTGTCTCAGGATGGGAGAGAGAGAAAGCAGGGGAAGGAGGTCCATTCTGGGGCTTCCCCAGACTATGCTGGAGTGAAGGGTGTGAAGGCTTCCCCAGACTGTGCTGGAGCCACCCACAACAGGCGTGCTCCAATCCACCTGTCCCATCCTCCAGGGCTGGCTAGGAAATCCCTAGAATGAGCTCTCTCTACTCCCTTCCCCTCTTCCCAGCCCTGCTCTCAATGCACCCAAACACAAGTTAATGAAGGTGCTCCACTTTGGTACATCTTCCAGGTTCAGACTGTCACAGGATTGGGCCCTTTTAAAGTGCTCTGCAGCCATGCACTTGTGTTTGGTCACAGCTGTACAGCACTTTCAAGGGCGAGATCAGGTACAAATTGTCACTTCTGTCTATGCCTTTGCTGACAGAAGTGGTCTGCTTCGGTCAGAGTTAATACATCAAGGGGAGCTCATTTGTATTGCTCTTACTGTTTTTTTCCTTTTATGTGGAGGTGAGATTCACTTCAGTAAAGACGGCTAGCATGAGCTCTAAGGTACTATGATTCCATTAAAGCCCTTAAACCAGTGATTCCTAACCAGGGTGCTAGAGCACTCAGGGTGCCTTGAGATCCTTTGAAAAGTACCATGAGATATAAAGAGACAAGCCAAGTGTAAGGGATTAAGCAGAGGCTGAGGCCCTGACTTGTCACTGTTCCCCTCTGCCCCCGCCGCCACTGCCCATCCCCTCAGAAAAGGAGAAAAATACTGTACTATGTTAGTTGTTGCCACTCAATTCACAAAAGTTATGTCCCTTGATTTTTAAAAGTTTGAAAACCACTGACTTACACAATCAACATATAGTTCTTAAGCTGGGCCTCTGACTAGGATGTGTGTTTGAGACGCCAGTGTTTTCTGTCCTGCACTATAGTTCATTAGAACATACAGTTGTTATAAGCATTAAAAAATCTTTCTTTTTTATTTTTCACCTTATGGAGAAAACCTTGTATATTTTGCCTTATATACAGAATGGGGGGAAAAGAGCCCGATAGTGCACAGTATGAGGAAAAATTTGCTATTTTAAAATAATCTTGTTTTTCATTAATTTATATATTTTTTTATACATGAGTCCTTGGAAACCTAGACTTAGATAAGTATCAACTAAAACAGAATTTGTAAATAAGCATAAACATTCCTTAATATAACAGGCCTTGTCTGGAATCATCTTAAAGATTTCATAATTATTTGAGGCAGTAGAGATGAGAAAGAATTCTTTGGAAAGCTGCATGATTGAACTTGCTCATGTCAGCAGTAATGCACAAAATTACAGAAAACCAAGGCTGGAAGTTACCTCAAGAAGCCATCTAAGCCAACCCCCTGATCAGGGCCGAATCATCCCTGTCTAAAACGTCCCAGACCAACATTTGTCTGAACTGCACTTAAAAACTTTTGGCAACAGAAATTCCACAGCTTCTCTGAGTAATCAATTCCAGTGCTCAACCACTGTCATATAAAGAAAGTTCTTATTAATATCCATTCCCTTGGTGCAGTTTAAGCCCATTTTTCCTGTTGCCAGTGGACATATAAAATAATTAATCTATAGTCCTTTTACAGCAACATTTTTTGTATTTGAAAACTGTTATCAAACCATGATTCTTTCTTTTACAATAAGGAAAGATAAACAAATAAATAGTTTATTTAGACTGTCTTTTGAAATCACAAAAAAGCAATTGCTTTAGCAGATTCAATAAACTCATCGCAAATTTTGCAGATAGGGTGTGATTTTTGCAAAATCCAGTTCAACTTCTAGTAAAGGCAAATCCCTATCCAGCAATCTGGCCCACCTGCTACAAGCAGACTTGCATTAGGACACAGAAGGGTCTACTCACATGGATCAGAGCCAAGGTGTTATCCAAACCTCTAACATCAATGGACTTCAATATCTTAAGCTTTAATGTGTGTAGCATATTGTTATATGTTATCAAGTGTGCATCACAAGCCCATGGTTACATGGCAGGACCCTATACTTTTTGGTGTAGAAGGCTTAGGTGACCACAATTTGCAACATACTGCTGAATACCTCCATAGCCAAAGATTTAAAACTAATAAAGCTTGAATTTGGCATGTCTGAGTGCCAGGATGGAGGTGCATGTTTGTGGCCTTCAGACATTCTAACTGTGCTCAGGAATGTATGCTAACAAAAAAATAGATTTAAGCCAAAAACTGCTATTGCTCTAAACATTAACATGTGTGATTGAGACTACAGGGAGGATGTTGCCTGAACACCTAATAACCCCTGTGGCCGCGTCCAGACAAGCGGAGTCAATGCTGTATGTGACATCACAGACACACATACTGCGCATTCAGGTGAGCTTCACACTGCAAGCCATTTGAAAGCTAATACAAACCAGATGGCTCTACTTGCCATTTCTCCACTTGTTTAAAGGTAGGAACAAGCACTCACCCTACCCAGGCTAGGTTAAGGCAGCTTACTTCAACTGCTGTTCACTACTGCCAAGGTGGTGCAGGCAGCCAGGCTCCCCTATTTAGTTGTATTCAAGATGAGGTGTTTTTCCCTTCAGTCAACAGGGGAAAAAGCAAGCTCCCTCTTGAATTCAAGTCATCAGTGCTCCGGCTTTACCAAGGCGAGAACTGGTGCTGCCACCGCTGCTCAGAGCCAGGGAGTTAGAAACAATGTGGTGAGTACAAACCAACAGCTAGGGCTAGGGTCTGGGATCAGGTAGCAGCATTGGTGGGGAAAGCAGGGAATGGGCAGCAGCATCGATGGAGAATCAAGTAGGGGAGGGGCAGCAGTGTAGATTGGATAGGAGATTATGCAGGGATAGGAAGCTGTTTCCCCTAGCGCCCGCTGGCATAACAAGGAGTAATGGGCACAAGTTGATGGAGAGGAGGTATAGATTGGACATCCGCAAAAACTACTTCACAGTTAGGGCGGCTAGGAGCTGGAACCAACTTCCAAGGGAAGTGGTGCTGGCCTCTACCCTGGGGGTCTTTAAGAAGAGGCTGGATGCCTACCTGGCTGGACTCATTTGAGTCCCGTTTCTTGTTTTGGGGTTTTGTTGTTCTCCCGCCCTGGCGGGGGGTCGGGCTAGAAGATCTACTAGGTCCTTTCCGACCCTAAATCTATGAAACTATGAAACTATGAAGCAGTGTAGGTCAGGGATCAGGTAGGAGTTGGATAGCAGCACAGGTGGAGGATGGGCAGTAGAGCAGGTTGGGGATCAGGCAGGGGAGCATTCAGGGATACAAGTCACTGCAGGTCAAGGATCAGGCCAGGGATCAGATGTGGGATCAGGCAGAGGATGGGTGGCTCAGGTTGGGGTCAGGGTCAGTGTCAGGCAAGGGATGGGTGGCAGCGCAAGTTGGGGACCAGGTTGGGGATTGGGCAGGGGATAGGGCTGCACTGCTTCTCTATCCTTTGAACCATGGTGTTGTTTCCCCTGAGCTATGCTGCTGATCAGGCAGCAGCGTGGGTCAGGGGATGTGGCAGCAGGATTTCAGGGAACAGGACAGCAGAACACATTGCTTCCCTATCCCCTGACCCACATGGTTGCCCAATTCCCCATTTACCTTTCTTCCATGTCCCATCTCACACTGCTGCCAGATCCCCATATACACTACTACCCCATCCCATGATCTGCACTGCTGCTGATCAGAAGTGTGACCCAATCAGGGTCTCCTAGGAATAGCAGACCCAAGGCAGCTGGATTTCTCAGCCAGGGGGCTGGGCTGGGCTTCAAATGCATGCAGCTGTTCACTAGATCATGTTAACCCCTTCCTAGATCAAGTTAAACCCTTCTTGATCCAAGTCAGGACACTTCCTGAGGTGAACTTAGATGGAACGCACCATTTTTTTTCTGAATTAAACCCTTCAAATGCCTGCACAAGTGGGCATTTAGTTTAATATAACCCTGACCAGGTCAATCTAAAGATAATGCTTGTATGTATCCCTCAATCACTTTCTAAAACAGAGGTCTTCTCAAAGGCACATAGAACCTTTTCCCAAAGAAGTGCTAACAAATTTACAATTCAAAACAAGGAATCTAATTTTATATTGTAGAACTAACAAAATATGCCAGCATACTGTCAGTTTTCCTCTTTGTTGCATTTATTACTCCATTCTTCTATATTTTATTCACTCAGTTTCTTAAGCTCTTTAGTGTAGGGATCTTTTCATCATCCTGTTCATAAAGCACCAAGCACACTTTGAGTATGATAAAAATAGCAACAGTAATCACTTTTTGAAGTTCATCCATCATAAAAAAATCACACGCTGGAGGCACAGGAAGTGAAGGGATATTTCTAATTTGATGAGAAACCTGTGTTTGCTTAATATTCCGTTTTGCCCCTGCCTGTGTCAAGTTCTGTAAATGAGATCATCCAGGGAATGTTATCAAAGGAAATTTCCCAAATTTAAGCAAATGCAGGCCACAAAGAGAAACTTACTCGACAATGCAAATACACACTTCACTTAGATTTTTTTCCATTCAATTCCTCTCACTGTAAGTAGGAAAAAGGACCCTCTGTGCCTCTGTGTGATGTAGCAGCAGGAGTCAATGAATGTGAAACATTGGGAGAGAGAGAGAGAGATTATTGAACTTGGTGATACACAGTAATATCCCTGAGTCACAGAACACTCAAAGAGGCAGGTCCAGCAATCACTGACCCTTCATCCAAACATCTGTATTTCCTGTGCAAGACACTGACTTCAAAAACCAGCATAATATCTATCATTGAGTTCCTGTGCATGGTAATTAGCAGCTGCTGAGACATCACAAAAGATTGATACCTGCTGAGTTAGCTCTTTTTCATTCAAAGAACATTCACGCTTGTATCAAAGACCATTGCTGAGTTTCACTGTTTTTCTTTCCTGTTCTGAAGAGGATGGACATGTCAAAGTGATACAAGCTAATATCTTTTTTAAAATGTGCAAGTTGAAAAGATTTACTAAACATCTAAGAGAGCTCCTAATAATAGGTAAGGAAGAATCACATTGCTATCCAGATTGCTTCAGAGTTTTTAGAGTTGATTTTGGATTTTAAAAAATTATTTACAATAACAGCAAAAAGGGCAGTATGACATTTCCAGTCTCATTTTTTTATGATTCAAAGGTGTGAGTATTGTTTTTATGGCTTTTTCTCTGTTCATTACATATATGTCTGTATACGGGTGCATGACTTGAAGGAGTTGATATGATGATGATATATTACCCTGTTACCCATCTTCTGTTCTGACAACTGCTGCCAAACTGTATTTTAAGTGTTTATCCTGCCGATTCCCCAGGAGCCAGAGGGAATATTGATGATATTTTAAAAGCTGTCCAACAGAAGTAGCACTAAAGGTACTATGGGCAAATATTTCCTCAAGAAACAAAGGTATCTTACATCACTGTACATTCACTTCACTGTAGTTATTCCATATTTACACTTAGATAAGTAAACAGAAATGCAGACTCCAAGACTGTATCTGCACTAGAGATTAGGTTGTTTCCAACATAGATTGCTTTATTCCATCTTTCTCAAAAACAGCTGACTATGGTTTTTCATTGCTGTACTCTAAGACAAATATGGCCACTATAGCCAGGATGATTTTCTGTTTTTCTGTCAATATGGAAGTCAAAAATGACTTGGCCATATTCTTTCCCTGATGTAGAAAGTGTGACTGGCCTCTTATGCCAATGAAGTAAGAATGCTTTCCTTGACTATGGGTGCATGCAAGTATTCAAATGAACTGGTTTAAGTTAAACTATGAAACGGTTTAATTTAAGCAGTTGGCAGCCCTACAAGTCGAATAGAGTAAAACCATTCACAAAGCTAGCTGTATGCTCTGTAAACAGACTGTGCTACAGAAAGCACCTAGCTTGGGAGCCCCAGAGCTTGCAATCCGACATGCTTTGCAGGCTGCCCAGTCTGCCAGGACACAATTAACAGCACCCAAGGTCAGGGCTGGCTGCTGGCTGGCTGCTAGAGGACCACCTTTCTCCTTCCTCACAACACCTCTTCCTTCCCTCCCAGCTATCAGACAGCAGACCCAGATCAAGTCCATTTTGAGCTGGGGCTCTGGCTGAGCAGGGCTTTGCCCATGGTTCAACTGGCGCATTAGCTGCAGTACAATTTTGCTCATGCTGCTCCTGGGGCCCTTGCTGCTGTAGTGAAAGAGCTCTATCACCCAGCCCTGTCAGTGGTCTCCATTCCCAGCAGCCAAAGTTGTTTGGGGATGGCAGTGGGGTCTGGTGGACCCAGGTCCCCAACCCATCCTGTACCCAACCAGCACTGACAGGCCCTCACAAGAAAGAGAGCCTGACAACATGGACCAGCCATTCACGCAGGGTCCAGGAAGAGTAAGTCACAGGGATCTGGGAACAGTGGAAGCCAAGACAACCCAGCCTGTGTCCGGGGGGGGGGGGGTCCAGCTCAGGTTACAGCGTGTGGTCTGGGGT
The DNA here is from genome assembly GCF_001723915.1 of Gavialis gangeticus. Lineage (NCBI taxonomy): Eukaryota > Metazoa > Chordata > Crocodylia > Gavialidae > Gavialis > Gavialis gangeticus. The sequence continues at coordinate 305,840 of NW_017728962.1, forward strand.
CTGTGTGTAGTGGAGGGAGGTGGGGTGAAGGGGTTCAGAGACCTCAGGGAACAGTACAGGGTCTGTGGGGTCTGGGGTCATGGGGGTGCTGGAGGATTGGGGAGGATACCTGCTGCACAGCCCCAGAGCTGACAGTGGAAGGGGTTTGGTCTGTGACTCAGCCAGAGCAGTAGAGTGTGGCCAAGTCACAGACTATCCCCTTGGAGGGTGGAGGGGGTACAGCTCTTCATGTGGGGATGTTAGAGGGAGGTGCAAAGGTTCCTATCAATAGTAAAAGTGTAGAAGCATTTATTCCTCTGGTAGATACCCTACCTAAAGACACTTCTACTGTGTTGAATGAGGCTGAAGTTTCTACTAGGCCCACCATTTTTAATCCAACAGAAACTGTTTAAATGCTTGTACACACAGGATGCATCTACACATGTGCTTTAACCTGCATTAGCCTATTGTAATGCGCATTAAAGCATCACAAAACAGTGCAAAAATGTTTATTTCTTACCTATGGGGACTTTTTACCATCTTGTACCATCTATACTTTTCCCAGAGCCTAAAAAAGGCACTTTTATCCCAAAAGCTTGCAGAAAATGACAATTTTCTTGTGATTTTCCAGTTGGTCTAATAAAAGATATCATTTTGGAACCAAGAGTTCTAGTTTCTCGTATGTCTTTTTGTCTCAGACCAACACAGCTACCAAATACACCCCACAAAAACACAGACATTTATACACATACTTTTTTTCCCCTGACTCAATGGAGATCTGCTTCTTCGTAGCAGACTCGATTTAATTGAGTCTGATCCACACATGAGCTGAGGCAAACTGCGCTGCCCTGCATGCAGTTGTATAAGCGGTGAAATGTGCATCAGTGCACAGAAAATGGTGGCAGTGTGCTTTTGAACTAATGTACCTCTGAGGTATTTCAGTTCAAAAGTGCACCTCCGCCATTTTCTCAGCACTGACACGCATTTTGTTGTTTACACAACTGCAAACATTGCAGCATCAGGAGCTTTTCAAAGCACTTGGTGCTGCAACAGTTACAGTTTTACAGTTACATGTGTAAAAATGCCCCATGTTCTTTAGCTAATGAGCATTAAAATAGGCTAATGTGCAGTTTTCTAGTACCTCACAATAAAGATGCTAGATTTAATGCACATTACCTAAAGTGCAGTAATTGAACATGTAGATGCACCTTTAGGCTTTTTTCCCTTGGAACTGCAATTCCATTGGTAGAAATATAATACCCAATGTCTCCACCATCAGGACTGCATTTTAATCCAGCACTCATAAGGCGAAAGCTACATGGGAAAGTTATCCTATTTGACACCCTATGTCTAACATGCATTTTCTGCAATAAAGATATATTGGTATGTGCGGTATGCACACTGAATTTCTGCATCAGGTATTACTTGGGTCTTTCCGCTGCTCATTCACCAACATGCACAACCGTAGGTTAGTCAAAATTTTGCTACTTGTAACCAAATGACAAAAGTTTTATAACTGTAATGGTAAACATTAGATAGAAGATACTATTTTAATCTTCAATGTGTTCAGAAAAACAGGCTAAGGAAAACCTATACATGCATAACATCTATAAAGGCTATAAATCCATCAAATAAATAATTTACAGTGTTTTGCTTAGGATGTGAAAGAAAAGGCTTCTTGTTTTTGTTCTGTTTAATAAGCATACATAAATAAATTCACCAGTACAAAAAGTTGACCTGAATACTGTTTATCAGTAGGCCAAACAATCAGTAGCTGGTTGTCTGATTATTTTAAATAGGCAGTTATTTTTGTAAAATGAAAACACGTTCTTGCCTCATTTCTTATCAATCTGTTGTTACACCCATGTAAGAAATGTTGAGACTAGCTAAACTTCTCTACTGATCCTTAGCAACAAAAATATCAAGAATTCTATATGCTAATGAGGCATATTATGGAGACAAAGGCCAAAGCCAGGAGTCTAAGACAATATTTCATTACTAATGCTGACTCAGACCTTGAAACGTACAAAATAAAATCAAATTTGGGCAACATCTAGTCTTTTGGGGATTTGAATTTTAATCATACACTTGAAATCATACAGAGCCTACAATAAAAAAAAAACATTTTCAGCAAAAACTGCTTATTAGGAAAGTAAATCACAAATGCATCAGAGCTGGACGTGATTACTATTAATCCTAGATATAACAAACATCACCAGTTTTATACAACTAACAGGGCAAGGTATTCAGATATGAATTTCCCATGTCTATGGTCACCATCTTTGGGCTAGAAGTCCTGCCTGCTGACCCCAGAACTTTGCCACCAGAAGCCCCTCCTTTGCCCCTGGAAATATTCCCTTCAGCAAGAGGTTTTGCCATCTCAGAATCAAAAACACACCAAATTAATTCTAAAAATCAAGCATCTACAATATCCATTAACAAATGCATCTGTGTAGTGTACATAGAGGTGATAGCACAATAGCTTAAAATGAAGTCTTACTCTTGTATACTGTGGGGGGCATGGGAAGGTGGGTAGAGGATTGTGAAGAGCTGATAGCGTATGTGGGGCAGGCTGTGGGGGGTGCATAGGTGTGGGGGCTGCAGGAGTGGGGTGAAGGAGTATATGGGAGTATGGTCCTGGGACCTGGGAAGAAGGGGTGGTCTGGACCACAGAAGCAATTGGAGTAGTAGCAAGGCCCTGGGGTGGAAAGCGCCAGACCTCAGCATGTCATGCAGAACCCCTTTAAAGTGTTGCCCTTGCTGTCTCACGTAGGGGTTTGTCTGCTCTGTTCTGAGCCAGAATATTGTGACTTTGAGGCTGCGTGTGTCAGCTGTCCCTGCCCCAGGTCTCATGCATGCAACATTTTCATTTTACAACCATGACACACAGAAGCTGCCATCGGCCCCAGAACCAACTGGACTAGTGGCAAGGCTCTGGAGTGCAAAAAGCCCGTAATTCATTCAGAGCACTCAGAAAAGGGAAGTTGGTGGGGCCAAAATGGTCTCTTTTGTTCTTTTTGAATTTTGGGGCAACTGGGACGGTTGTGGCTTGAGCACAAAGAAGCCAGCAGCCCTAAAGGCTTTTGTTGTGTCTCTTGGGCTATGCATGGTGCCGGGAGGGAAAAGGGGGATGTTTGTGGCTGCCTATGGCCCCTTCTTACAGGGCACAGGGCCATCAGCCAAGGGTTTATATTTTTTTTTAATTTAATTATTATTTAATGTGGGGTGTTGGTGGGAAAGCTTATGTATGTTAGTGTGGCCATACAGTTGAAAAATACTTGGAATGAACCTGGAGCTGCTCTTGAAGTCTAGTGTTGTGGTGTGCTGCATTAATTCTAGACCAGCACGTTCTGAGTTCAAGGCTGGGTTTGACCCTTGTACCTGTCCCAGGCCTGGTCCCTGTCAGAATTTTTCCCCACCCCCCAACACTTAGAAGCTGCCATGGGCTCCAGAACCAATTGGACTAGTAGCAAGGATCCAGAGTGAAAAAGTGCAGGCCTCAGCCAGATTTAGGCCCATGATTCATTCAGAGCACTCAGAGTGTCTGTGAAGAAGGCAAAGTTGGTGGGGCCAAAATGACTTCTTTTGTTCTTTTTTAATTTTGAGGCAGCCGGGATGGTTGTGGCCCAAGAACAAAGAAGCCAGGAGCCCTGGAGGCTTCTGTTGCGTCTCCTGGGCTATGCATGGTGCCAGGAGGGAAAAGGGGGATGTTTGTGGCTGCCTATGGCCTCTTCTTGCAGAGCACAGGGCCATCAGTCAAGGGTTTAAACTTTTTTATTAGTAGTAGTAGTAGTATTAGTATTATTATTTTTAGTATTATTTAATATGGGGTGTTGGTGGGAAAGCCAATGTATGTTAGTGTGGACATGAAATAGGAAGGGACTTGGAATAAGCAAACAGGTGCTCTTGAACTCTGGTGTTGTGGTATCCCGCCTGAGTTTTGGATAAGTAGGTTGTGAGTTCAAGGCTGGGTGTGATTCCCATGCATATAAGAATTTATTTTTTTCCACCACAACACATGGAAGCTGCCATGGGCTCCAAAACCAATTGGACTAGTGGCAAGGCTCCAAGTGGCAAGGTGCAGGCCTCAGCATGCCAAACCACAAAGGGCTTAATTTCAGGATTAATTATTATTGACATGTTAGAGAATATCATTATTTCTATGAAGTAGAATTAGTAATACAGACAGTCTAAGTATTATTAGAAAAATGTAAATAAATGGGAGAATTGGAGATTAATGTAGACATAAGCAGTGTTTTCCAAACCTCCAAAACTGAGCTGCACTTCAAGAGACCGAAATCAATCTCATCCTCTTTCCTGCTTTCCCTTTTACCCACATTTTTAGCAACCACCCATCAAATTCATTTTGGGAGCCATGACATCTAGTCCATCACTCTTGAACTTTGGCAAGTACTGAGGAAGTTCGTCATATATTTCCTCTCCTTTCTTTTACATTTTGGTCAAAAGCAAAAAATAGTAACATTAACATATGAACTAGCATCAGTAACATCTGAGCAAGCATCCATTATCAGCATGTGAGCTGTCATTTTAAAGCACTTTTACAAGTGCTCTGGATGGGGGCAGGGAGCACTTTAATTAGAGAGGCTCTGAGAGCTACCCTAATTGAAGCACCACCATGTCTTGTATATCAGCATCCCTGAGCTTAAAAATAGTGGTGTGAGTGCTTGAATTAAAGCTTGTTTGATGAGCTTAAAACTTTAAATATCTGGCTTGTCTTATAGCTTGTCTACCCGGGAAAGTTATAATGGTATAAGTTTAAGCAAAAATTTAAATCATTGAAGTTATAGAGTAACAACTCCTTACGTGTATGGGCTCCATGTGTGGATACACTTGTGCCAGAATAAATATGCTTTCTTCACTTTACCTCATGTTATTTTGAAAGTAGTTTAAGCTAAGCTGAAAAAAAGTAACTTTCATACTAGAAGAAAAATGTCCTGAACTATACCAGTAAAACTATTACTTAATATTTACACTTTAGTGTACAGAAATAAAGCAACCCTAAATAGACAATAGACAAAGCAACAAAAAATACTGAAGGTGTGCCACTAGCTATACAAAAAAGGCTGAAAGATTTGGTTCACAGAAGATTAGGCCAATGGGAGAGGGATTTTTATGAACAGAGCAGCCTGCATCACAAGGGATGGGATGGCTAATCTTCTCAGCTGGAAAGTAGCTGGAGCTAAGATCAAATGTGATCCAAATGCAAACTCAGCATGTCCTAAACAAATTGAGTCAAGGTGGTAAGGAAAGTGAAGGAAGGGAGAGTTTTCAGTTATTTATATATCATTGCTAAGCAGTGGAACTAGAAGTTCTCACTGGTAAGAAAAAAGATTTATATCTGGCATGTTTCAAACCTAGTAGAATGAACTGTATGACTAGAATACTAAAGAGAGGCATGGGTGGCATTCTACCATAAAGAAAACATGACTTGTTTTAGCATTATTTATGGTTCAGAACTACAGGATCCTGAATGTATATGGGTCAAAATGTTAACCACAGTTCAGTATGGGAAAGGGTCTACTGGGAATCTGTTACAGATTATCCAATCAAATCAAAGAAAAGGATGGCTTACTGCTTAAGCAACTGTCTAGAATGTGTAAGAAGATACTTTTTTTGCTATGAGTGATTTCAGACCTATGCTGGAGGTATAATATGACCAGCAAGAAAAAATTCTAAATCACAGACAATAATCTTCCCAGCACAAGGTAACCATATAATTGTGGACCTCATTACAATGACAAAAGATGAATTAATTGATTAGAGGTTGAGGGCTGCCTAGAAAGCAGTTGTTATAACTTGATTACAGTCAAGAGGGACAGAGAGATCATAGTTCAAGCCAGTTAATATACAGTAGGTAACATTTAGCAATTTAAAATCTGTTTATAAAAAAGGGGACAAAAACAGAGTAGATAGCAATATTAACTAGAAATTATCAAGTACTGAAAATACATAAGAAAAGCTAAAGACATGAGGAAAAAATATCCCTGACTGGCAAAACTAAGACAGGTTGGTTTTTTTAAAGCAAAAGAAACTGCAACTATTAGATGGAAATGGTGATATTAGTTTCTGCTATTGTTATTTTACAAATAAACTACAAGGAAATAACTATTAATAATAATACAAAAGTATTCATTAAATATTTTTTAAAATGATCTGTTCTGCATTTGGAAAGACTAGAATGATGCGCTCTTCTATTATAATCATGATGAAGCACTGTTCAGTCTGTTAGGAATTAAGGATATTAAAACAGTAGCTACAAAGGATAAATGTTTTTAAAAGGACCTGCACTCGGGAGTCTTGAAAGAGATAGTTGATGTTCATTTAATAAATCTTCTAGCATTAAGAAAAATTCAAGAAGACTAGGAAAGTATAAATGAAAAGATTATAAATACAAAAGCAACCATTGTGATTGTCTGACCTGCTGCAAAACACAAGACATAGGATTTCTCTGAATTAATTCCTGTTTGAACTGGAGCATAATTTTTAGTTAAAAAATCCAGTCTTCATTTTAAAATTTCTAGTGATAAAGAATCTACTATAATGCCTGGTGTGTGGCAATGGCTTATCATGCCTGGTCTGGAGCATGAATTTGTCTCATTTCAGATCCACGATTGAAAGCTCGTTATGCCATTGGCCTCTAGACTAAGGATCAAATGACCCCTTAACTACCTCCTTGATAAACTAGACATATCAAGCCCCTCAACTGTATATGGCTCAGTACAAGGAAGTTTTTTTTAATCATTCTCATGACTATTCTCTGAAACCCTCTACAATTTTTAGCATCTTCCTTGAATTCTGCCAGTGTTCAAAAGGAGAAAATAGGATAAGCCAGTTAGCACCCGACCTGTTAGACTAACATCAAACTTTAGACAAAATAATGGAGGAGCCAATTCACGGCAAGATAATGGAAAGATGGGAACCTAATCCGTTCAACTTGACAGTCAACAAGGGTTTTTTGGTAATTTGGTATTGTCAAATAATCTTCAATTACGGCCATGTGCAGAAGTTCAGTTTCTACCAAGAGAGTCATTCTTCTCCAAACATGTGCAGACATTCAAGCTTTTTCTCCTGGAGCAAAAATGGCACTTCAGGACAAAAATAATCTGTCAACAACCATGTAGAAATCACGCCTGAGAGTTTCTCCTGAAAGACTGAACATCTCCACAATTTTCCCCAGCTTAACTGCTCCTGGGGGGCAGGAGGAGGAGCCAAGGGAAAGGATCCTATGTGTACCTTCCCGAGACCAGGTGCATTCTGGTCAGAAGAAGGCACTGAAGGCTGCTGCACCTGCCACTCCCATAGACTGGGATCACCCCAGCCTGGAGAAGGCACAAGGGGCAGGGGAGACGGGGAAGTGCAGACTGCACAGCTGTACTGCTCCCTCTCCCAGAATCATTTCTAGTGATGGACATTTTCCTCCCTAATGACACCCAAATCCACTTAGAAACCAAACTAGGGACAATGAAGGCAGGCCATGCATACAGAACTGAAAATTCTCATTCAGAAGAGTGACTTAGAGAAGGATCTAGGAGTCAGGATGGACAAACTCAATGCAAGCTCACAATATGAAAGTTATGGGGCACATAGCTCTTAAGCGCATTCTTAAGAAGTACAAACAGGGGAACAGAGAGATGGAGCAAAGAGGTGATATTATCTCTGTAGAAGACATTGACAAAAGCAACAGTGGAAGACAGCATTCATGTTTTAGCAGCCATTTTATAAAAGTGTGTTGGAAATTGGGAGGTTGTAGAAAAGCCACAAATATCATTCCACAGCTAGTGAAATTACATTACAAAATGAGACTTAAAAGGGCTCACTTTTGTTTGGTTTATAAAAAACACAGCCTGAGGAGTTATTTGAAATAGCAGATAAGTACCTTTACGCAGAAAAAAACCCACCAGGTTCTAATGTACCTTTTTTTACTAGAAAAGTCCTAATAACCACTACTGGCTAATAACTGAAGCCAGACAAATGCAAATTAGAAATCAGACATGAGTTACGGGGGGTGGGAGGGTTGTGTTTCTTTTTAACAGTGAAGATGGACTAACCTTTAGAAACAAGGAAAGAGGTCTATTATCCATTTCTTAGCAACTTTAGGTCAAGACTGTGTGTCTTTCTGGAAGGTAAGTTTTAGTCAAGCGCAAGTTATCAGGCCCAACAAAAGGGAAAACAGATCAAATGTAATAACATGTACTGCCTGTTCTGGCCTTAAAAATCTATCAGATCAGTCTTTGAAAGTCATCCAGGCACATCAGTGGAACTTTACTGGTATAGGAATAGTAAAGGAATGGTTTGTCTACATAAGAAAGTTTTCCTAGTTACATCCCTATTACCGGGGGAAAATCCTATATATTCAAGTTATTTTTCTTTTCTAAATGAAAGATAATGCCACACAGAACAATAGAACAGAAGTCTATCGATGCCTCTTTTGACTATTATTTTGTGCACTTTAGGAGACACCAATATAAATGAAAGACACTATGGGTGTCACTCGTTAGTGCATCCAAATTACACTTGGCACAGGACAAGAGGGTAGCTAAGTCAAGGTTTGTACAAACAAGTAGCATAATGAGTCGCTGATTATAGTTGGAGCCTCTCTGTGATACTGTAATACAAGCCAAAAAAACACCAACATTCCCATTCTGTCAGTCTGCAGAAAGTTTTCCCAAAGTGCAGAAAGGGCAAGTCATAATCAAGAAGCAATCATGGGAAATAGTAAGAAAATAAGTGCGTCTCAGAAGATTATTAATATTCATCATCTTTGTTACCTTGCACTGTGAGGTAGACAGAAGCTGCCGAAGATCCACCTTCATTGAAAGCAATGCACATGTATTCACCAGCATCAGTGAGCTTTACAGTTTTTACTTCTAAAGACAGATTGCTCATCATCTTAATTCGAGAGGGCTCCAAAAATTTCAAGTCCCTGCCATTTCTGTGCCACGTGAGATTGTAACGCACAGTGCTTGATGTCAGACAGGTCAATATGGCTCTTTCTCCAGGAATGACTGTGACATTATTAGGAACCTGGATGACAGGCGGGGGCTCTGTGTGAAAAGGAAGGAAAAAACAGAGAAAGGTCTCAGAAACAATTTGTAAACAGTTATATAATTGAGTTAGTTACTACTTAGCTCCCTTTTACATCAGTGAAGCCAGGAATCAGGGAGTTCTTTGAAATAAATGGGATATGGATAGGGCTCTAGATTTCAATATGCTACCCTACAAAAGAAGTCTCCAAAGTGCTGCTCTATAGGCAAGGAAAAACCTATGCCAACTGTTTTTGGAATCATTATGTTGCTCATATGTTTGTTATCCCTGAAATCCTTCAACATTTTACTATCTCTTTCTTCAGATCCATACCCATTTTATGCTGCACTCTCCACCATATCTGTCACTGCTTGATTTCTGTCTGACCCCTTCTCTGCCTCTTCCTCTCAACCCCCTTTAACAGAATGCAAACTCTTTGTTTTGCAATTTATCCTGAAACCCACAAATGTTTCAAATCAGACAAAATGGGCCTTGTTGAGTTATCAATGAATGAGAGGTCATATTTATATGGGAAAGGAAACTTAGACTAAATACAAGAGACTTCACTGGGTTTTTGCCCTGTCCATTTTTTTCTTTCCCTCAGTGGGGACTCATTCTTTAAGACAGAAATAGAGATCTGCAGTAACTAAAAGCCTAAGTGTGATGCATTTGTAAACTGGAAGAATGATTTAGCAGCAATAAGAGCTGTAATCAGCAGGACCAAATCCTTATTGGTATATATCAAAATGGAGAAACGTAAGCAAAGAAAATGGAAGTTTGATGTGTTCACAAAGAGTAAAATTTCCTCCTGAGCTGGGGGCCAGCCACGCTTGCATACCCCATAATTAGCTACATCAAATACCACCCAAGCAAAGGAAGAGAGAAGAAAAAAGCCAAACTTAACCCTGCTGCTTAGTGAAAAATAGTTTTCCTCCTATCTGTTGTTGAGATACTTCTTATACAACAAGAGCTTTTCATTTGTAGAGTTCAAAGGATTACAAGAAATTCAGTATCTTTATTCCCATTTTACAAGTAAGGAAACTGAGGCACAGACAGAGAATATGACTTCCCAAGTAGGTCACTCCTAGAGCCAGGACTGGAATCCAGATCTCCCAAGTGCCAGTCCAGAGCCATATCTGCCAAATTAGACTGTTCCATATTCGCAATCATGTGCACATGTCAATCATACCCACAGCCTCCACCATTCAGACTACATATCTTTATTGCAACTTTCTTTAAAATCCTTGTACAAACTAACAAGCTACTTGACATTTTAAGATTGAATTATAATGGGGGGGGAAAAAATCAAACAAGCGTCTGCTCTTTCTGAAGCTGAAGAATGTTGACATGGTTCCAGTACCTTTCACAAAAGTTGACAAAATGCAAGATCAGTGATATATTGTCTGTCAGCTGGATAAACAGAAAATACTCTAAAAGATTAAATTTACTTTGCTTAGAGCAAGAGAACTCAACTTATTTTGTTACAAATATTCATGTGTAAGGATTTCAAAAAATGCCTTCCTTACATTAACCCTACAGTACCATTCAAAGAGGAAGCAATAATTCACATCTAGATTTCATAGGCATTAGGGCTGGAAGGGACCTCGGAAGATTATCGAGTCCAGCCCCCTGCCCTGGGGTAGGAAGTCAGCTGGGGTCACAGGATCCCAGCAAGATGAGCATCCAATTTACTCTTGAAGGTGTTCAATGTAGGTGCTTGTACCACCTCCAATGGCAGGCTGTTCCAGAC
>NW_017728962.1:321613-337899 GCF_001723915.1 Gavialis gangeticus
CTCAAGATTCTCCACATCCTTTTTGAATTGTGGAGCCCAAAACTGGACGCATTACTCCAGCTGCGGCCTCACCGAGGCCGAGTACAATGGGAGAATGACGTCCTGGGATTTGCTTGAGAAGCATCTGTGGATGCAAGCCAGCATTTTGCTCGCTTTACTAGCCACAGCATCACATTGAAGGCTCATGTTCATCTTGTGGTCAGTCATGACCCCCAAGTCCCTTTCATCCATAATGCTAGCCAGCATAGCAATGCCAGGCTTATAAGGATACTGCACGTTTTTCCTCCCAAGGTGGAGAACTTTGCATTTTTCAGTGTTAAACACCATCAGGTTCTCATCCACCCATTTCATGAGCCTGTCCAGGTCAGCCTGGATCACCCTCCTATCCTCAGGTGTGGATGCTTTACCCCAAAGTTTGGTATCATCGGTGAACTTGGCCAGTCTGCTTCTGACTCCAATGTCCACATCATTAATGAAGATGTTGAACAATATAGGCCCAAAGACAGAGCCCTAAAAAGTGCCCTTCTTCCCTATGGATTCCAAAGTCCTTCTTCCCAATGGATCCCTTCTTCCCTATGGATCCCAAATCTACGAACTGCCCTTCTTCCCTACGGACCCCAAAGCAAAGGAGTATATAGGAATCTCTTCATTCTCTGCAAAAAGTTTTTCATTCTGTGTCCTTTTCGTTATAAGAGAAAAAAATATTTCAGGACTGCCCACCCATATAACCATAATACTACCAAAATGCTGGCACCTCAGGAGTCAAATGCAACAGCTGTTTGTGCTCAATGCTCTCAGTCAGCAGTTTGAGAGGTAAACAGGGTCATCATGCATAACCAAAACCACTGAAGGTTTTCAGTAAGCAAAGTAGTTTTCAATATGGAGTTTCACAAAGCACTGGTGTTAACATTTTATCATAAAGGAAAATGCTTTGGATCTTTTAGTGATACCAGCTCTATTAGCATATATCTACACTGGAAAATAATTCTTAACTCAGGTTCACTAATTAAAGTTAGCTAATGCTACTTAAAATAGCAAAACACCATTTTAACTTGGGCTAGCAACTTTGACTGCAGAGGTGCCAGGGGTGATAGGACTGAACTCAAGCTCAAGTTAAAATGCGTGTTCCTCTTCACTGTTATTTTAACCTAAGCAAGCTAAGCCAGGTTAGCTGTTCTGAATTTAAAACACATATGTCTTTTTTTCCCCTAAGTAGAAGCACCTTTACATGAATAATGAGTCAGGCAAAATAAATCAGGCAAAATAAAAATTCTGGTTCTGGATACGAATCTGAATAGATGGAAATTGAAGTCCAAGATGTTATTATAGTATAAACTACAAAGTACTAAGAGTATCATCTTTAGTACAACTCAGGCTGAGCCACATGGTTTTGTATAAAATCCCTGAAAAAAATTTGAGAGAGATTTAGTCAAGACTGTTAAAAAAAATAATAATGGAAATGCCTATACCACCTCAGGATGAAGTTTCCAGAACCACCATGGAATCTGGGCTTCTTTCCCCTTGGGTGTTTTATGAAAATCTCCCCTTTAAAATAATGTCAAAAAGGAATTAGGATTAAAATTGTGAGCAGCCTGTCCATAGCCCTCAGTGTTTCCAACAGCAGTGACAGGTTTTCATTCCCATGAGTTTGCATAAACAAAAAAGCAAACATATGTTAGTCTTTGATTAGTTTACTCTGTTGTACATTATCTTGCAGAAGTTTCATATGAGCACATGCCTGCTAGTACCTGGCCCAAACATATTACTGAATAGATACTAGCTCTCTGCTTGAATGTCTGAGGTGGACTCGTTGACTTCAGTGCTGTGTCTCTTCATCTGCTGACCATTTGCTGGATCTCTTGCATAGATTGCTGTTGAAGACTGTGAATACTTTAATACATTTTTCATTTATGCTTGAGTGCATCTCCTGATTAATGGTTATTTTGGCTGAATTCAATTGTTATTCCTAAATGAAGGCAACAAAATTCAATTTGCTAAGTTCTTTTTCATTTGGGAAGCATTAAGATTCTGGCTGCTGGTGGGAAACAAAACCCCTCCTTAATATCCTTCAGTCAGTTAATGGACTTTAAGAACAGTCTAAACTCTGTAATAAAGCTACCGACTGTATGGATTTTAGTAGGAAATATGGAACTAATATCAAGCCTAGCTGTTTACCATCTTGTGACCAGAAGGTCCTCCCATGGCATTTGTAATCTATAAAATAAGCTCTCCTGAGTTCTCATTTCATGTCTATCATTTTTGTTTGATATTACAGTTGATAGTGGACATGAATTTGGAGATAAATCAGTAACAGTGATATGGTTAGACAAACCCAATAACCAACATCTTTCAAATTCCTTTGATTTTTTATCTAAATAGTGCCTTTCATTCCAAAGGATTCCAAAGCATTTACACATTAAATAAAATACTGAGCTGACAGCATTTGTCCTCTTTTTCCCCAGCTGGGATGACAGAATGAAAGATGGGCAAAAATACTATAAACAAAATGATTGAGATTTTGATTAAAAGATCATGATGTGTGTGTGTGTGTGTGTGTGTGTGTGTGTGTTGTCACTGATGGCAAGAATTACAGATGTCCATATTAGCAAACTGTACCAGGATGTGGGACACACATACACACACACACACTCATATATGCTAATACAGTTCACTTATACAGACACCTGTATGTCTTGCCTTTACTGAAATATATATACACGCACACACACACACATACACACCCCATATCTAAATCATAACCTCAATCTTTCTGTTTAAAGCATTCTTTACAGTTTGCTGATCTAGACACCTGTATGTCTTGCCTTCACTGGATGCATCTATACATGTGCCTTACTGCAAAGTAAACTAATTAACTCTGCAGTAAAGTATTACCATCTACATGTGCGCCAGTATTAGGGCTCAATAAATTAAGTCCGCCAGAAGATAGTAATTGTCAGGGACAGTACTATCTTACAGTGGAGCACTTATGTGTGCTGAGACATACATGTAGATGGTGACAAGAGCCATACTTTAGCACTCTCATGCCCCAGCCAGCCCCTCTCTTGCCCAACACCACCACCTGGAGCCTGGGCCTGACCCCCCAATTTCCCCTGCCAGCCCAGAGCTGCTCTGCCCTGGCTCAAAGTGCTGTGGTCCTTGGGTGCACATCTTGATAGTATGCCTAGGAGCAGTTGACTCTGGTGTGAACTGTGCCGGAATTTATTGCTCCACCATTGCACATGTAGATGCACCCACTGAGTATCATTAGTGTTGCCAAAAATAAAATCTTAGAGATATCCTAGATCCAAACTAAATTTTGATGAATGTGTTGATCCTCTTCAACACAGTTTTCATTTATTTGAACAAATGTTTTTAGTTAAGATCTGCATTCCCATTAAAGTCATTCTGGGATCAACATTTTTTCATGTCTTTAGCGACCTGCATCCACATTTCTCTTTATGTTGCTGTCCTGTTCCCTTACTTGTAACCAAATGCAGTTTGTTCAAATGTGCAACATGGAAGTGCTTCTTTTGCTAACTTTCATGATTTTCATAATTTCCTGGAATTCAATACATCTGAACACCAGGAACATAGACAAAATAAATGTAAGACAGGAACAAGAGTCTTTTGTTTTAAATTGGCCTGTAAGGGAAATGAAGTCCCTTGAATGGATCATAGGATCATAGCAAAGTATGGCTAGAAACAACTTCACAAGATCATCTAGTCAAGCCCCCTGCTTGAGTCAGGATAATGACTGAATAAATAAGGTCAACACTTTCTACTGCCGGTGCTGGCAACATAGGGCCCCACCCCAGCCCATGGAGTCACTGGATTCAGCCTGAGGCACTGGAGGGTTTTGCCTGTGCTCATGCTCATGGGCGTGCTGGGGCCATGCAGTGAGAAGCTTCCAGCTGCACCTGTGTCACTGCCGCTTCTCCCCACCTTCCCAACTCCAGTCCAATGCAGGATCGGCATGTCGGTGGTGTCAGAGGGCTTTTCCCACCCCTGCACCAGGGCCTGCCATTTAGGAGTTGTGCCCATGCCACCGTCACATCTTCCAGCCCCTTTCTCCCCTGCTACGGCCTGGGTGTAGCCAGCTTCCAGTTTGTGGGGAACTGTGCATGGGCTGGACTTCTGCAAACTGTATCCATACTACCATGCTTCCCCTCCCTTCTCCCAACCCTCCACGATGCAAGTGCAGCCTCTAGCAGGGCGGTGGAGGGAGTGGTGACAGTGCGGATACAGTTTACAGACACCTGTCCCAGGACAGCTCCCCATAGACTGGTAGCAGTGTCACACCACAGTCAGGGGAGCAGGAGGCTGCAAGAAGCTGCAGCAACAGTGCAGGCGCAGCACCCAACTGCCTGAGCCCTGAATGAACACAGAGAATGTCCCCCATCACTGACCCACCAACTGGCTGTTCCAGTCCACAGCCTGAAAAAAACAGGAACTGTTATTGTTGCAGTTCTAGGGAACAAATAGGGACTTGTTCTGATTGCATATGGGACCATATAAAGACAATTGTATTGCCTACATAAGCTATGCTAGTTAACCAGAAAAGTAGTCATGGAAATTATAAATCAGAGATGAAAAGGACATTTTAGTTCTTCTGGGTCCCTGGCAGATATTAAAAAGGCACAATTGGAATCTGATGCACAACATGGCAAGACATGCAGTGTTTGGCATGGGACATAAAATTCCTCAAATCCCCATCCCAGGAGTTATTTCTATGGTCAGGCACTTTTTTCCCCCTTATTTTCATTTGTCTGAATTATTCCCTATTATGAATCAAGAAGTAAGA
The DNA here is from genome assembly GCF_001723915.1 of Gavialis gangeticus. Classification (NCBI taxonomy): domain Eukaryota; kingdom Metazoa; phylum Chordata; order Crocodylia; family Gavialidae; genus Gavialis; species Gavialis gangeticus. Next base: position 326,415 of record NW_017728962.1, read on the forward strand.
AGAAAAAAGTAGATGTCTAACAAATTAAGAAAATGTTTTAAAGTAAAGTGGAAATTAATTCCAGTGCAAATCTTTGAAATTGTCTGGCTAACTATCCAAATTGTGCTTACAGGCTGGCAGTTCAATGTGTAATTGCTAAGGTTTGAGACAAAAAAAGAGCAGATTGTTTGAGACTTCAATTTGTGCTTCCAAAATAAATTTGGCAGACCATGTCTATTCAGTGAAGCACTTAAATGTGTGAAGAAAGTAACACAAGGCAAAGGAGGAGAAGAGGAAGGGGGAGGGAACTGATAGTACTGTAGCTGCCTTGCTCTAACTACTTGTATACACATTTTTTCTTTACAATAAATTAGTGTTGGGTATTTGACCAGTCAACTAAAGTTCAGTCAATTGCCTGGTCAAATATGTATCAGAAAATGGAAAAAAAAAATGCCAACTGGTCCAATTAACACACAGAAAGGTACATTTTCCCCCATTAAGAAATGTGTCAAAAAACAACAAAAAATCATATTTCTGTCTAGAAAATGATTTAAAAAAATAGGGATTTTTTGCAAAATTGCTATAATCCTTGACCAGTCAAGAAATATGCAGTCAACTGACCATTCAATTGATGATATTAGACTTGTCAATTGACCAGCTTGCCAACCGTACAGTAAATGAAAGCTATCTCATAGTAGCTTAGCCCCAGTGACAAATGGTAAGACAGAAACGGTTAACTTCAGGGTAAGAGCAAGCACATAAGCAACAACCACAGCACAGATGACCCACCTGTAAATCCCACTTTGCAATAACTTATTTATAAGCCCATTCTCTCTGTCCTACTGACATCAGTGGGACAGTATCTTAGTATCATAGTACTTAGGGTCGGAAGGGACCTAAACAGATCATCAGGTCCGACCCCCTGCCCCAGGCAGCAATGAGTGTCAGGGTCATATCACCCCAGCCAAATATCCGTCTAGCCTCCTCTTGAAGACCCCCAAGGTAGGAGAGAGTATCACCTCACTTGGGAGCCCATTCCAGAGCCTGGCAGCCCTAACTGTAAAGTAATGTCTCCTGATGTCCATCCTGAACCTTCTCTCTAACAATTTGTGGCCATTATTCTTAGTAACCCCAGGTGGTGCCTGGGGGAACAGAGCCTCCCCCAATTCCTGCTGGTGCCCCCTGGTGAGTTTGTAAACTGTCACCAAATCCCCTCTCAGCCTTCTCTTGTGGAGGCCGAACAGGTCCAGGCCCTTTAGCCTTTCTTCGTAGGGCTTGCCCCACTGCCCCTTGACCATGTGAGTGGTCCTCCTCTGGACCCTATCAATGCTAGCCACATCCCTCTTGAAGTGCGGCGCCCAGAACTGGACGCAGTACTCCAAATGTGGCCTGACCAATGCCACGTAGAGGGGAAGGATCACGTCCTTGGACCTGCTTGTGATGCATCTGTAGATACACGACAAGGTGCTGTTAGTCTTACTGACCACTTCCTTGCATTGGCAGCTCACGTTCATCCTGAAGTCAACAATGACTCCAAGATCCCTTTCTGCCACTGTGTTGACAAGAAGGGTGTTCCCCAGCCTATAGGTGTGTTGCTGTTCCTTCTCTCTAGATGCAGCACCTTGCACTGTTGCAAGTGGTAGAATTAATTCACCAGTGGCTACACATTTTACTGAATAATTCACCAGTGCCTACACATTTTACTGAATAAACATGGATATGCTTAAATGTTTTGCTGAACTGGACATGCTTAAATGCTTTGCTGAACTGGAAAATACCTCCATTAAGGACCTAGACACATGGGACATTTGTGACAAAAGAATGCATATTAACATAACATATATCACAAAAATATTTTGTTGACACTAAAAGATTACAGTTTATATCACCCATTGTTGCTGCTTTCTGTTAAGCATCCCAGCACTCACTATACAATGTAGTACACTAGCTGAGAAGTAACACACACTTACCTGACACATCCAGAAATGTCTGAGCACGTCCAGTTCCTGCACTGCTAACAGCCATGCATTCATAGTAACCCTCATCAGACAAAGTGACTTTGGCAAGTTCCCAATTCACAACAGAGGATTCTCTGGGGAAAAAAATAAAGAACTTCTGTAATTGCTTGAAAGAACTGAGGAAATAGACATGAAAGGGCCTAGTCCGCTACTAACTGAAAAGTAGGACTCTTAATAAGGCTAACAGATATTTCTCGGAGAAAAAGCAGATGCACTAGTTTTCAATATGGATGTTGTTTATTCAAGGACCTATTTTAAAAAAGAACAAACAAATTGATCATGTTTTTCTGAGCCTTAATATGTATGGATTCTTGCAGGAGACATCAACACAAACATTTGAAAAAATAAAACCTGAAGGGTAACAAAAATGGCTGTCTTAGTTGTCTCTCACCCAACTGGCCCTGACTGGTCTGATTTAAGTGAAAGAAAGTATGAATGTGCACATCTTTATTATCTGCTTTTACTTATTACACTTCTAAGCTTCTCATTATTGCCAATATGCGGCCAATACTGGAACCAGTACAGGGCTGCATCAAGATTGTAACAGGGTCCCGACTGAAACCCTGTTACTTGAGAGATCTGGCAGCTGGAGGTGATTATGCCTAGTGGGGGAGGAGATGCCCCACGCCCGCTGAGAGCCAATGGGACGTGGCGCCTAGGGATATGAGGACGAGGATGTCTGGGGAAGGGTGCCTTCAGGCACTACCAGGGAACAGAGGAGCCGCTAAGGACCCTCACTAAGGAGGATCTGGAGGAGGGTCCCATGACTCAAGGGGCCAACACAGGCCAAGAGACTCTGGAATCCAGGACCTCCAGCCCATCCTCTCTACATACCATGAGCACATGGCAGCAGTGGTGAGTCCAAGGAGAACGGGGCCACAGTGCAAGGAGAAGCCGAGGCTTCACACAGGCATGCGGCAAAGCAACTTGGGAGCCAAAGGGGGTAGAGGTCCCCCACCCAGTCCCTGAAGCCCCAAACTTGAGAAGAGGGGGAAGTTGGAACAGAGAGCCATGGACCAAACCGTGGACAAACCCCCGGATCTGCACACTGGCACAGAGTGCGGCAGGAGAGACTGAGTGTCGCCTGTAACAAGCGGCTAACGAGATAATGAGCAGTGGGGAGTCGAGACGCTCCTCCTTACTTAATGTTTCAATTAAGTTGGCAGGGATTCCCTTCGGAGCATGGGGCTGATCCCAGGGACGCCTCTGACAAGCTGCTGCCTCCCACCAAGTTACTTGTAAGAGGTAAAGAAATAAAGCACCTGAATTGTAATTTTGACCAAGTGTGGTCTTTCTGCGGGTACTAATCATGGTGACATCTCTTTCCTGTCCATTTCTTTAATAAGATCAAAGTCGTGGCAGACGAGAAGCAGGGGATTAAGCAGTACCTCACGCGGACACGCTAACAAACTGGTGCATTGGCCGGGAACGTGGAGGGCATGACGGATGCCATGGACATGCAGGCACCCACAGACTGGCAGCAAGCACATAACCTCACATTAAGACTCCTGCAGGGTCAGCAGGCTCAGCTGGAAGAGATGGTGAGGATGCGGACCCAAGAGACAGAAGCAAGGACCCAACTGTTTGCACGCCAACAAGATTTCTGTGAAAAGTCTGAAGCGCAGCATATGTCCCTGATAAGAGAAGGGGGTGGCTCTGGACTGCCTCAGATGTCAATGGAGGATGATGTAGAAGCCCACCTAGAAGTGTTTGAGCGGGCCACAAAATGGGACCTGGGAAGCTGGGCGGCCAAGTTGGGGCCTCTCCTTATTGGGCCAGCCCAGGCCGCCTACCACGCCCTCAGTAGGGTGGAGGCATGGGATTATTAGAAGGTGAAGGCGGTGATGTTATATCATCTGGAAATTTCACCAGAGACATACCAGCACAAATTCCGGGCCAAGAAGGGACCCAAGGGGGGACGGTCTCAGTTGCTGGCACAGGCTCTCCAAGACCCAGCCGAGCAATGGTTATGGCCGGAAGTGCACACCACCCAAGAGATAGTGGATATGATACTCCTGAAACAATTTCTGACAGACCTCACAGGTAACTCCCAGAGATGGGTCCGGTGCCACCAACCAAAGCGATGGAAGAGGTGCTTCACCTAGCTGCAGATTACACCACAGCCAAAGGGGAAGGGTTGGAGCTCAAGAAGAAGCGAGCCGGAGGCCCCACCCTCGCCCCTCAACAGATCACCACTGCACCTCCTAGATGGGGAAAGGCCATATGAAGGGAGGGACGTGCAGGGAGCTACCAGGAAGTGATCTGTTACCAATGTGGTGAGAAGGGCCATATATCCCGGTTTTGCCACCCCACGGCTCCTGTCCCTTGGCTGAAACGCACGATGAGAAGATGGATTGCAGTTTTGGATGTCACCGAGGTCCAGGCCAGAAGAGCAAGCCCGTGGTAGAGGTTCGTATAGGTGACACAATCATACCAGCAGTGGTGGATACGGGCTCCTCCCAATCAATGGTACGCAGCGATTTGCTGCCCCAGCATCTAGGTAGCACTGGAACTCTGGTCTCCATGATATGCATGTATGGTGTGGTCTACACACACACAAACAAAGGTGGAACTCTTGGTGTTAGGGTGAACAGAAGAGATCCCAGTGGGGCTATCTGAAACATTATCCTGTCCTATGCTGCTGGGTCTGGATTGGCCACATCTGAAAGAGGTCATTCGCCAGCTAATGACTGATGTACCCAAGGGAGATGAAAAGAGGCCCCAGACCCTCTGCTTCGGGGACCCGGAAGAAAGCCTGAATATCGATCAGATGATAGGAGAAGGAGACTTCCCCCAAGAACAACGCCAGGAGCCCTTGTTCAAAAACCTTTGGAAATCCCAGCTTGAGGAACACGAGGGAGCAGGTTGAGCAGACCCGAGACCCCCCCCCGGACACTGCGTTATGAGGTAAGGAGTGGCCTGCTCTACAAGGTAGAAGACCTGGAGGAGGGAGGAGAGAGAGCCCAAATCCTGGTATCTCGGAGATATTGGGAGGGCTTACTACGTGTCGCCCACACCCTGCCCATGGGGGGACACCTCAGAAGAGACAAGACGGAGGCCAGGCTTAAACACAAGGTCTTCTGGCCTGGCATATACAAGATGACAGAGAAATTTTGTGTGGAGTGTCTGGAATGCCAGAAGACAGGCAGGGCAAAACCAGCTAGGGCCCCCTTGATACCCATAGCCCTCATTGAATGACCATTCAACCGTATTGCCTTGGACATAGCCAGGCCTTTCCCACATAGTAGGGCAGGATACCAATTTATCTTTGTAATCATTGATCATGCCACTCGGTTCCCCAAAGCCATACCACTGAGGTTCGTGACGGCACCAGCTATAGTAACGGCATTACTACAGTGAATTGCCTGGGTGGGGACACCCTGGGAAATCTTGACAGACCAAAGGAAAAATTTTATGTCTAAGATTTTAAAGGGGGTCTGTCCGGTGCTGAAAATTGAACTACGCACCTCGGTATATCATCCCCAGATGGACGGCCTGGTGGAATGGCTCAACCATACTCTTAAGGGAATGCTCAGGGCATGTATACAGGGGGATTCTTGGCCGTGGAATGCCATGCTACCCCTGTTACTCTTCGCTATAAGGGAAGCCCCCCAGGCCTCAACTGGGTACGCCCTGTTCGAATTAATTCATGGGCACAGCCCTCAAGGATTATTAGACCTAATATGTAAAGAATGGACGCAAGCTGGGACTGACCCGTCCCAACCCCAGGTGGTGGGGGAGTTCCGAGTGCAACTGCAGAAAGTGCAAGAAATAGCGCAGAGGAACCTTAGTCAATGCCAAGAGAAGCAGAAACAACAGTATGACACCTGATCTACTGAAAGAGCGCTTCAGATAGGGGACTGGGTGTTGGTATTGCTCCCTGACAATACCCACAAGCTCATGGCCCAGTGGCAAGGGCCCTTTCGCATGACACAACGCAGGGGCCCGTAAATTACAGGATCTTACGAACAATGCTGACACGAAGAAAGCAAATCTACCACATCAATCTACTGTGGAAATGGCATCAGGGGGACGGGTGGTTCATCCCCAACTTCTCAGAAAAAGCGGCCCTGATGACGGAGTTGATGAAGGGGCACTGCAACCCAGTCTCATGGAACCCAGAGGCCCTCCAGGCCTTTGACCAACTGAAAGAGGCCTTATGTCAGCGCCCAGTCCTGTATACACCAGACTTTCAGAAAACCTTCTTTTTTGCAAACAGATGCCTTGGCAGTAGCACTGGAAGCAGTACTATTCCAAAAAGAGCAGGGAGCCGAAAGACCAGTGGCTTTTGCTAGTAGAAAGCTTAAACCCACTGAGATCCATTATTTCACCATAGAGAGGGAATGTCTAGCAATATGGTGGGGTGTAGAACTCTTCCAATATTACCTGTTGGGCAGGGAGTTTGTGCTTATCACGGACCACGTGCCTCTGCGATGGTTAAGAAAGGCTAGATTGAATAACGCCAGGCTCGTGAGATGGTCCCTGGCTCTACAACCCTTTTGTTTTGCAGTGGAACACCGAGCAGGATGCAGGAACAGGAATGTAGATTTTCTATCCCACCCAGGAGATGTCCCTAGCAAGGACACAATACCCATCGAAGAAGACATGCCGGAAGGTCAGGTACCAAGCTAGGATCTTCTAACTCAAGCAAGAGTTGCTAAAGAGAGATTCTTGTCTCCTTTCTTTTGTTTTGGGGTCAGTTCCTTCCCCCCTTTCTGTTCTCCCCCTTTTTTTAATTCCGCCCACTCTCACCCTTTTCCGGGCGTGGAACAGAACCCTAAGGTTTGGAACCACACCGATCTGCTTAACCCCCCCCACAATGGGGGAGGGAACCAAGTAACTGGAGGGGGAGGTGTGTAATAGGGTCCCGACTAAAACCCTGTTACTTAAAAGATCTGGCAGCTGGAGGTGATTATGGCCTGGCAGAGGAGGAGACACCCCACGCCCACTGAGAGCCAATGGGACTCAGCACCTAGGGATATGAGGAGGATGATGTCTGGGGAAGGGTGCCTTCAGGCACCACCAGAGAAGAGAGAAGCCACTAAGGACCCTCACTAAGGAGGATCTGGAGGAGGGTCCCATGACGCAAGGGGCCAACACAGGCCAAGAGACTCTGGAATCCAGGACCTGCAGCCCATCCTCGCTACATACCATGAGCACACGGCAGCAGTGGTGAGTCCAAGGAGAACGGGGCCACAGTGCAAGGAGAAGCCGAGGCTTCACACAGGGACGTGGCGAAGCAACTTGGAAGCCAAAGGGGGGTAGCGGTCCCCCACCCAGTCCCTGCAGAAACAGGGCCCAACACCCCAAACTTGAGAAGAGGGGGAAGTTGGAACAGAGACCTGTGGACCGGACCGCAGACAAACACCCGGATCTGCACACCGGCACAGAGTGCAGCAGGAGAGACTGAGTGTCGCCTGTAACAAGCCGCTAACGAGATAATTAGCAGTGGGGAGTCAAGACGCTCCTCCTTACTTACTGTTTCAATTAAGTTGGCAGGGATCCCCTTCAGAGCACGGGGCTGATCCCATGGACGCCTCTGACAAGCTGCTGCCTCCTGCCGGGTTACTTCTAAGAGGTAGAGTAATAAAGGACCTGGATTGTAATTTTGACCAAGTGTGGTCTTTCTGTGGGTACTAATCATGGTGACATCTCTTTCCTCCCTATTTCTTTAATCAGATCAAAGTCATGGCAGGAGAGAACCAGGGGTTTAAGCAGTACCTCACGCAGACACGCTGACAGAGATAAAAGCTCTGAGGTTCAGAGAGTGAGCATGCAGGTTGCACTGTCCCACAGAAGGAGCTGAACTATTCCCACTGCATGTGGTGCTTAGCTCCAGAGTGATCACCAGCATTGGAGGGATGGAGCTTCAGGCTGCCTCTCCACTCTTCTCAATGCAGGAACTGCACTGGTCCCAGCACCCATTCAGGGGAAGCACACAGGCTGTATCTGTATCTAGTCTGTGTCTACCCTCATCTGCCATCTCAATATGCCATACTAGGACCAAGAAGAGTAACTAAAATTTTGTACTTTGCCTCTTGGCTCATCAATCAGGCACTAAAGCAAATGGGGTAGTAAGTGTATATATAGCAATGCAGAAAAGAATAAACTGTGGAGGTGTGATTAAGTAGAAACTGCAGATGAGTAAAATAATCAAATGGGAAGGGAAGGAGATACCTGGCTTTTGCCTATAAAACATACCACAAGTAAAGTTGCTAGGTTTTAGTGCTATATTTTTTCAATGTATAATACTACCCAAAAAAGGGTGCAGGGAGGAGGATTAATACTACTGAAATATAACTGCAAAGAACATTCCTGTGTGCTTCTTAAATTGTGAAATAATGTTAAGATTCAGGTGCTACATTTTTCACAGTGCAAACATTGGAATACAACTAAACAAACTAACGGTCCTTCTACTGTATTCGAACACTGACTGTGGTCTGTTACTATGGTATATAAACATATCTGATAAAGACTAGACGAACGATAAAGCCTTTGGCAAACACCTTATGTAATATGGGAAAGCAGTGTTTCTATTGTTTTCCCTTTCTCATCTGCCCAAAGTCCCTCAACCTCTTCAGAATGCTTTAGGAAGAAGACCATAAACAAAACAGGTTTACGTTAATTTGGGGGTCCACGTTAAAGCTCAGTATATCAGCACCACGATGCAGCAGAATCTGTTTTCTATAAAATGTTAGGCCATGGATAACAACATACTGATTGTAAATAGCTCTCTTTATTCCCTTCTACCCCAGGCTCAGTGCAAACTCACACATCAGGGCTGCTGTTCCCAGGCATTCAACAATGCATTGCTAGCAACAGAAACAGCAGTAACTGCCAGCACCAAAGAGATAATAAAAATATTTACCTAAGAGATGCTAATGCCTTTCCTAACTAAAAAGTAAAATACTCTTGTTCCACGAGGAAAGAATGCTTAAAACTGATGTTACACAATCCTCTTTTTTTGCTTCCAATTTTATTGTATACCTTAAGTACCCTATGGTAAGGGTAAACAAAAAAAAGTCGGTGCGTTGAGAACAAAAAGTTTTAAAATAATAGTAACATGTGATTGCAGACATCTGCTCTATATTTGGGATCCAATCCTGAGAAATACTGAGTACACACCTGCCTGTGCAACTTCTACATTAGCTGTGGTTGCTTAATACCTTTCAATATGAAGCCCAATCTTTGCCTAAATTATTTTAATTCATTATACTGTACATTTTACTTAACATATTTTTCAAAGGGCTCCTCTAAACCAGCATTTCTCAACCCATGGGTCACGACCCAAAAGTGGGTTGCAAGAATATATGAAAGGGTCACAAACAAACTTTAAAAATGGATCAACAAACTTTAAAAATGGATTCTCCTTTAAAGGAGAAAAATGTGGAAAGCTGTGGCTTTTCCCTTGCAGGCTGTCAGAGTTCCAGCCTGCAAGGGACTACTTGGGGCTGCTTGGAGCCCTGCATGCCCCCCACACACCCCACCCTGTCCCACACACACACCCCACACACTGCAGGGCTGGGGCCTACAGGTAAGGGGCACTGGGTTGGGACTGGCCACCAATGTTTACAAATGGGTGCTGGTACAAAAAAACTTGAGAACCACTGGTCCAGACATTCAAGTAAACATGTGATAGGACTGGATACCTGGTCCCTACAATCACACCTCCTGCCATGCCACAAGTGCCTGGCAGGAGGCATGATTGTGGGATCCAGCATCAGATCCTATCATGCCTTCCTGCCACTATCCCAAACTCCCCATGAGCAGGCAAGTAAAAAGCTCCTGCAGCTGTGAGTTCTGTAGCTGGCAGGATTCACAGCTGTGGAAGCATCCCACGATTGCCAGGACCAAAAGTCTACAACTGCAGACTCTTGATCCTCATGGCAACCCACAGTGGCTAGAACTGAGTCCTGCAGCTGTGGGATTCTTGGTCACAGCAACCAAGGAGTGCCATCAGGACTGGAGGTCCACAGCTGCACAGGAAACATGCAAAGCAAACATGGACATAATTGCAGCAGTACAAGAGATGCATACAACTGATGCAGTTATGCTCCCCTGTTCCTGTCTCCAACCACAACATGGCCCTACAACAGTCTTTGGCTGTACTGGTGAAGTATATGCTTACAGAGCTGATAATGAACATGTCTAGGATGACCAAATGTAAATAACACCTCATAAAAAGGGATTGTAGAATTTTATGCTTTCAACAGTGTATGGGGAGGAAGTTAAGAATGTATTCACTTTGGTATTCAATTAATAAGGCATACTTTGGCTGTTAACATTGCCATTGCACTTAGAGGCTGTGGAATACCACTAAGGATATGTCTAGACTTCAAAATTACTATACCCAGCCATGTCACCTTTAAAAATGCTGTATGGTAGCATTTGAACTTCTGCCCAAAGTCAAAGCAAGGCAACTTCATTCAGAGTAACTGGCATCAACTCTCAGCATTGCTAGTTACTCTTGGCACTGCACAAATACAATTACTCCTCTTCTAATCCAGGCTGTTGTATTTGCAGGGCCACGTGGTATGTTTTGAAGGCACAGTGCTAAGTGTAGTAAGTCTGCAGTGCAGACATGGCCTGCAGTGGATAGGCAACATCACTTTATTCAAGCAGGTACCAGAAGCTGCTTGCATCTTGCACAGAAGAACTATGCCCAATAGCCTGACTTCATTATAGAACTTCTTAACATTCCTCCTCCTGCCCCTTCATCCAAATCTCAACACTAACATATATATGCTTCAGAATTATTCTGACTAGAATGCATTCAAATTTCACTACTTGAGTCATGAACATCAGTGGCTATAATGTACCTAGCTTTTACTAAACAGGTTGCATTCTTTGTTGCCAAAGCTGTATATTTCCATATCAGTTTTCATGTTCTTTGTCAATACTATTTCGTATTTCTTTCTATACTGTACAGGAGAAATTGTCAAGGTCACAACTGACACTTATATGCTCAACTCCCATTGACTTACACCTAAGAGTTAGGTGTCTAATTATCATTTTAGCTTCCTATGTCAGATCAAAGCAGTAATTTTGGCAAATATCCAAACTTCTAAATGCATTTTTAATCCAATTCTCCAATTGTTCTGGTTTGTCTCTCTTTGCTCTATTCTTCCTTAACTAATAATTGTGATGTTACACATGCCCTACAAAGAAAATGTATTTCTGTCTATATGTCAGTGTTTCTCAGAGATGCGTAGACATTATGAGCATCATTTACAGACTTGAAACTGTTGTACAAAGAAATTAAGTGATTTGCCAAGGGACTCGTAGCAAGATTGCACACTATATATATATATAGTGAGAAGATTAGTTTGAATCAATGAGCACATTGAAAAGTTTGTTGCAGTTTTAAAGATGTCCCAAATCCAGCAATATTCCCTAAATGAAAAATGAAGAATATAAGCAGTGCCAGAATGAAGTGTGTGTGTGTGTGTGTGTGTGTGTGTGTGTGTGTATGTGTGTGGGTGTGTGTG
>NW_017728962.1:337910-340659 GCF_001723915.1 Gavialis gangeticus
TGTGTGTGTGTGTGTGTGTGTGTGTGTGTGTGTCCATCCACTGCATATATTTTTAACTCAATCTTCCTGGCACTTTCCAACCAGGATACAGAGCCAGAATACAACTTCTGATGAAAACTCTTGTCATCAGTCAAATGTTTACAGTTATGAACCAAGCATTTAAATATCCATATAATAAATATATCCAGCCAGGTCACCACAAAATATAAATACAACTAATTAGGTAAAATGCAATAGTATAGCATAATTATTTAAAAGATTAGTGGAGAATTTAAGATGGCTAGGTTCAATGTGGAGCCTTGTTACAGTAAAGCTGCATCACAGCAAGGCCAAAAAGATCTCACTAAATTGTGCGTGAGGTCAGTACCATTTGGCCTAAAGAATATTTTGTTAAATCAACAAAATATTCAGTTCTACTCACCAGCTATATAACCTGATCTTGTATAATGCAGTCTGACCACCAGGGCACTTTGATAAGAAAATAATACAAAGTAAGAATCTGAAGTGTGATAATTAAAATATGGAAAGATTTACAGAATTGGGGAAGTACCTGCCTAGAATGACCAAATATAACTAGCACCCCATAAAAGGGGACTGTAGACTTTTACACCATTAACAGCATATGGGGAGGGGGGTAAGAATGTATTCGTTTGGGCATTCAATTAATCATGCATACTTGCTAGACACTGTTAGAACATTGTTTTTATTTGTCTTCATTTGTCAATGTTCTGTGCTCTATGTCTAAGTAGGAATGAGGGGGGTGGCAGGGAAGGGGGTTATGAACTGTTTTCTAGTAAATACTTTCCTTATGTTTCAAATGTTCCTTTTTTTTTAAAGGAGGCATAGGAGCTGTTGAGTTTTTGGATTTTTTTGTTTGCTTGTTTTTCAGTGAGGGAGGGAGTTGCAAAAGGCCTGTTAGTAGGCTGGTTAATTGACTGTTTTTGTTCTTTCTACAGAACTTTGCTCCCAGCTTGTTCTATACAGAAAGAAAATGTGTTATCCCCTTGGTACCAGGAAGCTGGACAGAAATGGAAAGCCTACAATATATTCAGGTGAAGCTTTCCTCTTCAGAGGAATTTTTGAAGGAAACACACAATTTAGCCCTCAAAGCACAGCAATTTAAATGATAGACGTAGATGTCTTCTGTATGTTTTTCCTTTTTTTTTAACTGTGTCATGGTAATGTAAGACAACAGCACAAAACCCTAATTAATACATTCGCCAAGATTTCTGGCAGGACTATGTGATTTCCCTATTTACACACAGCAAAAAAAAACCCTGTTGTCTCCCCCCACAAACATATATTCCCAAAATATCACAATATACAGCCTTAATTTCTAGTCAGTCTTTCACTGATCAAAAAATAATAATTAAAAATGGTTATAGTGTTAAATTTGTTAAAGGAAGAAAGTTCTAAAGTTCTCACTTTTGGCCTAACTTTGTTCCCACTGGGTTCCATGGGAACATGGGCAAGCCAACGCTTTTGCAAAACCTTCCTTACATAAACATTCACCGCTATGAATGAAGTACAACAAAAGCCCCCAAGAATCAATACTAAAGTTGCTATGAAATATTTTTTTGATTTTCAAAAAGCCTAATTTTTTTATTGGGAATGGCTACTTACTTGAAGAACTGATCTATTCCTAGTTTGACTCCATTTCTGCTAAAATGCTGAGTAAAAGGTATAAGACTTTCCACATGGCACGTAAGAGAACCTGGCTGCAAGTAGTATCCTGGAGTTTTGGAGGGCATAACAACTTTTGGAGCATCTAGAGAAAGAAAAATATTCACAAATAGGTTATTAACTGCTCCTTATTTACATCCCATGCACTGTGACTAATATATATGCTAACAGTTTTTTCATTAAAGTTCTGATTACCAAGACAATGAAAGCTTGTCTATATTATGAGGCTGTTGTGGAGCAGCACTGCCAGTACAACTATGGCAGGAGAACCTCCAAGTGGAGGCATGAAATATGGCAGCAGAAGGGTTTTTTGCCAGATTGACTATACACCACCTCATATGACAGAAAGCTCACTAGCAGAATACCCCTTCAGTAGCCACAGCTCCATGCAGATGAAAAGATTTGCTAGCAGACTAATACTGGTTAGGAGGGGCGATCTCTTTACATCCCTAGCCAGCACAGTTATGCCAGCAAAACCCTGCAATGTAAATCAAGCCTTAGCTTCATCCCAGGTTTGTCTAGTCTAAGATTTGAAAGGCATATTAGATCATGTTTTGTAATGCAATCCAACTTCTAAAACTCAATCAAGGTAAAGCAAGTTCTCTTTTAGCATCTGCAAAAATGGTGGAATTAAACTTAAACTGTCATCGCCACACTATCTAACTCTGCTCCTTTTGAAAAGAGAAATCTCCCACAGGCTTCAGTGGAAACAGACTTAAATTTTGCCAAGTTAGCAAAAGTTACTTTGAGTTTTAGAAGGTATTAGTTAGATTAATCTTGGTAAAATGATCTAGGTAGTTTTCAAACTACCCTATTTACTCAAATATAAGACAACCCTAAATATAAGACAACCCCCCTGCCCCACCTAAAGTACATTCTATAAATGGAAAATGTATACATTTGTTATAACTCTCCAGGTACAGAATCCAAGTATTGGAGGGTTGTCTTGAAAATCCCCTCTTCCTTTCTCTACCCCCTCCCCCTGCTATAGCAGGGAAAGCAGTGGCGGGGGGGGGGTGTCCCTTTGCTCTCTGCCCCCCTCACTTCTACCCCCCGCAGGCTTCCC
>NW_017728962.1:345659-379456 GCF_001723915.1 Gavialis gangeticus
GGTGGGTTGTCCCTTTGCTCTCTGCCCCACTCACTTCTACCCCCTGCAGGCTTCCGCCCCACTGTCACCTGCACTCCCAATTCTCAACCATCCACAGCCTCTGACCCTCTCCCCAACCCCCCTCAGTCTCTTCCTCTTTCCCCTATTCCCCGACCTCTGCTTATTCCCCACAAGCTCTCCCCAATCTCTGCCTCTTCCCGTCTCCCACCCTACCCCTTACTGTTAAACAATGCTTGAGCTGCTCCATCCTGCAGCACAGTATGTGGAAGCTCAGCCCTTGCCTGGCCATGCAGCAGTAGTGTCAGCACTGCTGACTGGATGGGCAGGGGAAGGAGTTTCCATGTACTAAGTGCCTGGGGGAGAGAGCCTGAACTGAAGCTGAGCTATGCTTGGCAGTGGGTGGGGGGGAAGCAAAAGCTTCAGAGGGGAAGTAGGGAGGGGGAGGGGGGAGCAGGAGGCTGCTGTGGGTCTGCTTCTAGCCCCAGCCCCAACCTGGTCTCAAGGCCAGAGTCAGACCCCTAGAAGCACCTGCTCCTCCCTCTACTTCACATGTGAATGTAAGACAAGGGGCTTTTTTTTACTCATGCTGATTGGGAGGTGGGGGCAGACCTTGCCTTATATTCAAGCAAGTATAGTAGTTAAAACTAAGACTCAGTAGCAGCAATATGGAAAAAAAATCTCAAGACAACTGAAAGTAAAATGAGAGAATTTTTAGACAGAGTATAGAAAGGAAACTAGGTAGATAAACAGGGAAAACACTGAAAAGAGCAGCTCTTGAATTGTTCTTGAAAGACATTACATGTGAAAGTACTAGTACAATTCCAGTAGTAGTAGAATTATACTAGATATTACACCTTTGTTTCAGTGAAGCAGTAGCCTTTACCTGTCAAAAGGAAGCCAAATGTTCCTCCTTAAGGTTTACCTCAACAAGCTAACCAGTACCAATTAAAACTACAGCTACCTTGCTTACAAGATAAATGCCTTTATTCCTCAGGGTAGACATAGCTTCAGGATATTAGAGACATTGGAACTTCTATTCTTCACACAGTTCTGTTGAGTATGTCTACACTAGGATGTTTTGCTAACTCTGGATGCATCTACACAAAACATTTACTGTGGAGTAACCTAACTGGCTCTGCAGTAAATGTTTTCCATCTACATGTGTGGCCCTGTTAGGCCACAGGAAACAAAATAATTAATTGCGCAGCAGGGTAGTACTTGTACATACAAGCACTAGCCTGATGCAGAGTTTTTTACTCCAGCACTGCACATGTAGATGCTGACACAGCTGGCTGGGGCATGAGGGTGTTTTAGTGCAGGGGCTGCCTGCAGCTAGCCTCTCACTGCCTCATGCCCCAGCCAGCCCCTCCACAGCACACTAAGCCAGGCTGGAGCAGTCCTGGGCTGGCAGGCTTACCCCCTGGATCCCCTGCCAGCCAGGGCTGCTCCATCTTGGCTCAACATGGTGTGGTCCTATGTATATATGTAAACATGGCACCTAGGAAAAATAAACTTCAGCACAATAAGCACCGAAGTTTATTGCTTTGCATTAATATGCACATGTAGACACACTCTTTACCAGTAGATTAATGGAAAATCAATTAAGAAAATAAGCTAAACACCTCCTGAGATTTCTCAGCTTTTATTAATCCAAATGGGATCAGATTAATCCAAATGGGACCTGATAATGCCTATCAGAGGGCACATCTACATGTGCATTAATGCACGTTTTCTAATGCACATTAAATTTAGTACCTTCAAGACAAGGTACTGAATTAACGCAGATTAGGCTGCGCTAATGTGTAGTAGCACATTTGCATGCTTTTTAGTGATGCTTATTGTGCAGTAGACTATTCTACTATGCATTAGCATAATATCACAGTTTTTTATGTGATGCTCTAAGGCACAGTAAACTAGTCTACTGTGCATTAAAGGGCACATATAGATGTACCCAGAAGGTACTCAGCACTTAGCAAGATCTGCCCCTAAAAACCCTTCCTTATTAGTTCTCGTTCAATAGCAATAACTGCAAGTAGAAGCATATCAATCTCGTTTCTCCCTTCATACCTTTTTTGTATGACATAGACATTTAACAAGAAGTTCAATTTATGAACAAAAGTCCCCTTAGCAGATAATATGATTACTTGCCTTCAGTATGATGCCCTGACTGAATTGTATCGAGCCACAAAATTGGACGAAAAAGGGATAAGCCATGTTTTCCTTTCGTAATTGGGCAAATAAGGTAAAAGACATGTCATCAGTTTCCAATAACTCAAGTACAATAAATGTTCATGTGGTTAAACATAAAAATATCTTACCAGGAATAATACTAGAAAATGAAACACTAGAAACTCTCTGGAAGAGATAATCATCCTTGTCATAACCTGTTATTTTAACAAAAAAGGCTTCATTTGGTGGAATGAAATCAGTAATGTTCCATATTCCATATGGTTTTCTATCAGGATAATATTTCACAGGGACAGTCTTGAGAAGATCCCCTGTGATGCTGAGAAGTTCAAGACGGTCCACTCTGGCTGGTAGGAAGATCCCTGTGGTATTCAGCAATGTATAGGTGGGTATCCCTAGGATAAATAGACATATGCAGTTATATTTATGAAACACAAGATTGAACCCTGCATATGGATATATCGCTAGTCATCTCAAATGTGCACAATTCTGCTTCAAGCTTTGTTTATTAGCTGTTAGGAAACTCACAGAATTGCTTTAAATGTTTACTGACAATTATAAAACATAGCTTTGTAATACAATGCACTTTAAGGTTTAAATTACTGATTTCCATCAAATGTTTATGACACCTTATTAACTTCCACCACCCACAAGAAATTAAATATTGTGTAGACTCCAAAAGGTAAAAGAAAAGGCCGGGGCTCTAAGCAATCGTATATTTTAAAATATGTCACATAAATTATAATATATCTTAGTCATGCCAAGATAGCACAGTATCATGGGGCACAAGAGCTGACTGATATCATACATGCATGGGTTCAAGGACAGAGTATTAAGCCAGTCAATGACGGTCTAAGCAGAAGGCTTATTAAAAGAATAGCATGAACTTTTATTTCTTTCCCATGGTCTGAGCATGCTACCTCCAAAAACCATTATACGTGATGGAAAGGGGCACAAACCAACCTTGCACTGGTCTGCTGGATGTCTTTTTGAACTCTAACGTTGGCTTTCTGGAAAAACCAGCTCGAAAATCAATAGTACTGAGACCTGTGATACGAACAGAGTGCCTTCCGCTGCTGGAAGTCTGAAAAAAATATTGAATGAAAATTGTAGGAGAGAGAAAACCCTGTGAAATGGGCACTAAGCTCACTCAAGCTTAACTATCACTAAAAAAAGGAGGCAAATCATGTGAGAAATGATAAATAATATATGATCCCTTAATAAAGCCTTGATTTTTGATAATGGGCCCTTATGATGTTAATGTTCCAGTGAAAAGTATGTTTTCTTCCAAAACAAAGACACCTCTCAAATTTTAATAATGAAACATGAAGACACCACAAGTACTGCATGCCCATGACTTAAATGAGTATCAAGTTTGCATGTAGAGCAGCAGGTATGAGTCAGAACTTCTCTGGCTTTTTCAACCAGAGTCTCTGTTGCAAGGTGAACAAGTAGTTATAGTCTTCCCAGCATTAGACTCCTCCCAGGCATTCTGGTTGAATCAGTCAGAATCCTCCTGGAACATTAGTGAGAACACTTCCTGGAGAAGTTCCCGCATTCTGTGAAAAGCTGCAGCATGAGGCCTTAAGTCATTTGACTCATGAGGCCTCAATCTCAACCTCCTGTCCTAGCCACTTCAGCTAAGTACAGATGTTCAAAAAGTCCCTAGCAGACAGCGCTCTAGTTATCACAGTTTACTTAAAGTGCTACAAGTTAGAGCACATTCCAACTGAACAGACATGTGCTGCTTGGTGGGGGGTGACTTGGTTCTTGCCTGCACTGGTCAAGGCTAGCAGGTAGTGGGGCACTCCAGTATGCCTCTCAGGAGACTGTCGGAGCAGCATCCCCCAGCTCAGCCCCTCCACCAGCTGGTGACTATCAGCAGCAGCTGGTGGAAAGGGAGCCATCCCCCCCACCCCAACTTACTAGCTAGGGTTTGGTGGGGAGCTGAACAGGGTCCCCATGGTGGGAAGGGGCTCCTTCCTTCCCACTGCCCGCCAAAGCCTCTTGATATTGGCAGCAAGCAGCAGCAGCCAGTTCCTGGCACAGTAAAACATGGGGATTTACCATGTTTAAAGTGCTTTATGTGCCATGAACATCCATTCTGTTATGCCTGCAAAGTATTTTCTGCATGCTTAAAGTGCATTACGTGCAAAATCTGTAACAAGCCTTTCAAGCTTTATCTAGTATCATTTGCATGCCTAAAAGAAAAGACTGCTCCTTGCAAAAGCATCCCAACTCTTGGTGTTAGCCTGCTGTATGGAAGTGTACAATCAAGCCCTGTAATGCTCTGTTGCTTGTAGAACTCTTATATATTTGAATAATGAAAAAATATATTAACAACTTCAGACAAAAATACAGAAAAATTATGGAAAGGGAGAGAAAAGGGTGTACTCTGCTAAGACTGTAATTGAATCTGCACAGTACTCCCCACCTTTCATGCAGGAAAAAATGCAATGACAACATAGAGGTTTTAATATAAACTCTCTATTCAATCAGATAATTCATTTGGATTTATAAATTTGGACAGCATAATTTGGTTTGAAATATATAAAATCGTAGACAAAGTAAAAAAAACAACTGCTTATGACTATTTTTAGTTGAGGCAGTTGTTTTTCAAAACTGGCTGCCAGGAGAATCAGCCAGTTAGGCACCATGACAAATTGGTGTCTGTCTTACTGAAACAGCCACTATTTATTTCAGTTAGTTAGCCTTTCACCCCAGAAAATCACTATGTAAAGTCTTTGTTATATAAACCAGCTGTTAACAATATCAAAGTATACAAAGAAATATTAAACAAAGTGCCAAATAATTCCTGTTATCGAGTGTTAATTGGTTGCTAAAAGGTCATTGGACAAATGCAGTGACAAAGTTTTCTTCTTAGTTTTATACATCTGTATAAAGAATTTATGGCGCGGTTAAAATTTTTGCAAGGCTTTTTTCCATTTTTCGTTGACTTCCGTAAAAAGTCTCTGCATACAAAAAATAGGCCAAGGATTAAAGTTGGGTGTACTACTCAGAGCAAAGAATATGAGTGAAAACTACTTCTGCTTGTGAGCTATCTAGAGATTTGGGTGCTTGTGAAATTATTACTAGAATAGTTTGATAGCATTTTGTCTTTATTATTAACAACCAGCATTTCAACCAGTAGTGCCTAAAGGCCATAATTACCAGTAGGGTCTCTTTCTACTATGCGTTGTGCAAACACACATCAGCAAATTTCAACCTGTGAGATCACTTTCAAACTACTTTCTTTGTCTATATACTCTTTATTTATTTATGATTTATGAAGGGTTACTTCAGTCACATAATATTTTTTCTGTTCTCTTATTGGATACTTTTAAATACAGGAGGAAAGAAAACAAGGCAGAGACAGCTGTAGGACTACTTCTGAGATCAAAATTTCATGCAAGCATATAGTTATACAAAAACACATTCAAAACATAAGTATAAAGTGAGTAATGAATACAGAGAAAGAATATATTTTACATATTAATTTACAAAGCATCATAATAGAGAACTCTGTGTTGTGTAGTTTGTTCCTATTCACACTATTTTTGCAAGTTACTATTAAGATGCAATTCTGTATTAAAAGTAGCTTTCAGAAGATGCATTCATTACATTTTTAATTTGTTCTGGAATGTTTTAGTACTCTACTTCATCTAACTACCTGGGTTTGGCTGTAAGGGAATAATAATAATGGCCATTTAAAAGCTCTGTTGTTCACAATAATTGCAAATCCCTCTGCTGAGTTCTTATTCTTTTTACTTCTTCTTTGGTTTCACATCATTTAACCTTAATCAACAGGGAAGTTTCGGCAACATCCTCCAACAGAAAAACTGCAACCACAGCCTTTTTGATTCACAATACTTGCCTTGTATCAACAAAACAGTACTTAAGGCTACCTCATTGCTGTCTCCTCCCCCCCATGGATTGCCTCCATCTCTGCCTGGCTGACAAGCCTTTTTATCTCAACAGGTCTGTAATTGTGTTAATTGCCTATAACTTGTCATGGGCAAGACCTAAAGAGTAATTATATACAATCACCCAGAAAAACTGCTTATTGTGTCCTAATACATAAAGATTATCACATTTTTCTAATCCA
The DNA here is from genome assembly GCF_001723915.1 of Gavialis gangeticus. Classification (NCBI taxonomy): domain Eukaryota; kingdom Metazoa; phylum Chordata; order Crocodylia; family Gavialidae; genus Gavialis; species Gavialis gangeticus. Next base: position 351,952 of record NW_017728962.1, read on the forward strand.
CCCTGCTTAAACAGTACCTTTAAAGCAAAGTTTGTAACACTGGCTTCAGCTTTAGTCTTTACTGGAAGACTTCTGTGAACTACTTTGTACATTGATTTCTCTGCTTTATTGTGGGCCTGATTGCATCTTCTAAAACCAGTTTCAACGTGGAAAGCTACAGTGAAGAAGGAGTGCACAAATGCTGGGGCCCCTGCAAAAATGTTGGATCACAGCCAACATCCATCCTCAGTGTCCAGAAAAACAAAGCTGCTCTGGCAGCTCCATTTGGCAGCTTTTCCCCCTTGGATATGTGTACGGTGTACCTCCTTCAGCATAAGACACTACTCTTGACCAATACCGGATGCAGGATCCATGGGATTTATCTTCATGCCGTTCCTCCTTAGAAGGCTAGTGATGCTCCTCACACTTCATATACCTTTCACCAGGGCTGCAAGGTCTTTGTTTATAAAATATAAAGTGTACCCACTTACTTGGCACTCTGAGGGACAGCAAAATGGTGAGTAGCAGCAATGTGATGCAAGGTGTTTCAAATTACTGCAGCATGTGTTTTAAGATCATACCAGTCTATACACTGGGACCAGTCTATACACAGAAACAGCCCTGATTTAACTGTATCTAAATATATTTAGACAGTTAAACACAACTCCCTTGGGTGGCCATTTCTGAATCAATTTTAAAGTGCCTCCCATGTGTTATCAAATGAATAAAAAAACAGAATATACGGCTTTTAATCAGGTTTAAGAGTATCCATAAGGGTATTACACCAATTTAATAAAGGCCTGGTCATCTCTACACTTAAAAATTGAACTGGTATAAACATTTCAGCTAGGTACATTGTTATTTTACCCAAAAATAGCTATATCAATATGAACACAGTTATACTGGTATAACAGTTCATATACCATATAGTTATGCTCATTTTGAAAGGTAAACTATACCACTATAAAGGTATCATTATACAAGTTAGACACAGGGAAATGAAAGCTCTACTGGCACAGTTAGAGATATAATGTAAGATAGAAAAACCCTAATTCAATACAGAAAACAATATAATTAAAGCAGAGAAATTTCTGTGTGTAGAACTGGTCTTAGATTATTTAACAAGACAATGTGGGCCTGGAATAAGAAAAATAATGTACTTTCTTTTGTTTTATTTATTTTTTAATCTATTAGCTGATACATCTATTAAGTATTTAACATCCTCATCATCTAGCTCAATCTTTAGCATTTTTATATGCTATCTTTAAAGTTTTTTAAATATGACCTATAATAGGTGATAACAACTTTTAACAATTAAAATGTATTAACTAACGCATTTTAAAATAAAATGTCAAATGTTATTTTCCTCTTCTAGACAAAGTTTTAGGGTTATCATCAAATTTTATCTGCAAGTTTATTCTGTTTGTCTCAGTTTAAAGAATCATCTCATCTCACCTCGCATCCCCCTAGGGCCTCTCTAGTGTAATAAAAGGTTGACACACTTTTCTGTAGTTAGCTGATTCAGGTTCATTGAGGTTAAAAGTATTAGCCTGCATCTATTATAAGTTAACTATTGTAATTAGCTAACTCACTAATCCTAACTTAACTTTAACATCTTTTCTCAAGCTATATATATGCTTAGCTATCTACACAACTAGGTTAGATGTAGTGATTTATTGGCTTCAAATCATACTTTTAGTTTAACCAGTATAAGGGTCTGAGAGACCAGCCCCTATAGCAATTTCCTGGTGCTCCCTATGGATCCTTTTATTTGCCCACTACCCATTTCCCATTCTGCAAGTGCTGCTAAACAAGCAGATCTTAATTTTTCTCCAGTTCTAAATGTTTTAGGGTCCAATGCTGTAACTATGCATACAGTGATACTACTCACATAGCTACATTTACTCACATGTTTAAGGATTTAAAGTACCAAGCCATTTTTCCCATTATTGCTGTATTCAAAGAGCATTTGTATACATGTTCATTAAAAATATAGATCTCTGCCTTTGCTGTCCTCACCCCACCATATATAGAGGACCACCACATGGCAACTCCCTGCACATGCTTTTTTTGGCCTGAGAATTCCCAGCACACAACAGGAACAACACACTGTTCACTATGCTTTGCTCCTACTTATGAGAGAATGGTAAGCAGGCAGGATTTGACCTAAAACAACACACAGGAAACCCTCGCTATTCACAGATTCAGCATTCATGGTATCAAAAATTCACAAATGCCGTACCCACATCTTAAATACACTTACAGGAGCTCCTCGGGAGCTCTGCACTTGCCACCGCTGGGCTCTCGCCACCAGCGCTGGGCTCCCACTGTCACCAGTGCAGCCGTGCCCCCTCTCCCAGCCACCAGGGGCACTACATTTATGACGTTCATGAATGCAGTGCCGCATTCGTGGATTCGGCATTCGCGGGGATCTCAAGAACATATTCCCAGCAAATGGCAAGGGTCACCTGTACTTATTTTCCTATCACCTGGACAAAGTTTAATGATACTGCATTCAGAACAAGTTATTACACATAATGCACTAAGACAATAATTTACAGATAGATCTCCTCAGGTATATGTGGCTAGCAATGGTCAAAGGTGACTTAACTTCTGAATGGTCCCATGTATGTACATTTTATAAAACTGTTTCATTATAAAAAATAAATATATAATAATACCTTAACTGTCCACATCCCAGGTTCTGGATCTTTTACATTTACAACCTTTGCAGAATTATAGATATTTAGCAACTCATTCAAGCCAGATCCTTTTTTCATTTGTTTACCTAAAAGACATTTAAACACATAATTCTCTTAGTTTCTTCTACATACTGATATACTATTAATTGATATATCATTAAATTAGCTGGACCCTTTATGGTATTCCTAACACTCGCAAACCTCAGAAATTTGGAAATTTTTGGTCAGGTTCCTGAGTGATTTTAACTTTCGCACTCATTTGGAAACTTTAATAACTTCCCATGACCATGATAAAGAACAAAATAATCATTTAAAAAAATATGAAATCTCTGAAAATCTCAACGTAGATCTTTCAGCCCTTTCTCTAGATGACTAAAATAGGTCTTTTTCATGATACAGGACTCATCCCTTATGAATGCAATCCTGGAACAAGGACAAAAGATCCCATTCTCCATTATCAACATTTTAACAAATTTTATTTTCAGTGAGAAATGCATGCTTAAGAGTTGCTTACTCTCAAATCAGCCTTTTCCAATATACTTCAAAAATACTTTAAAGCTTCATGGAGAAGTTTTTCCTTTTGAAAAGGAAATACTGAAACAGACACTCATCTTGAATATTGCTGTGTAAATTCTAGTGAGGTTAATGGATTATTATGGAGATTTACATCAGTATGACAGACATCAGAATTAGATTAGAGATGTAAGATCTTTAGAGTTATATGAATTTCTTGTTTTCCTGCTTGTTCATAAACAAAAAAGTATGGAAAATTACGCATATTTTGGGTATAAACACAGGATATTCCCGTCTCCAGGACTACTGATATAGCAGCCTTCAGGCAAATTAAAATGTCAGCAAGTTAATTGAAAACATAAATGTACACAGCATTTATGAATGCTTAGCTATTAAGTCCACAGGAATCACTCAAAATGTGACTAAACTACTGACTAATTTTTTGAATATTTACTCTTGCTCTTTCCCCATAAACTGGTAAATGAGGTTTGAAAACAGTACAAAGAAGGTGTTTTAAAGCCTTCGTCAGGGAGTTGGGTGTTGGCTACAGCCAAGGCTGGGGACTTGGACTAGAGTGTGCCAATAAGTGTGCTGGAACCAAAGCTGGTGGTTCCTGGGTAGAGGGTCACCATATTTGGGGTCAAAAAGGAATTTTGTCTCATGGTCAGATTAGTACGGACTGTGGGGGGTTTTGCCTTCCTCTGTCGCGGGGGGCAAGGCCCTCTCCCCGGGACCTCTTGAACTTATATTGACATTTTATAGAAGCAGGACATTGGCTGCCCTGGTTCCCCTGCTTTACCTATGGCGGGTTAGGTGGTTAGGTCTGTGTTTTGTAAGGGTTGATGGTATCTTATGTAGAATTTAGATTATGGTTTTCATGGGATGGTTTGAATAAGGATGATCCTGTCTCAGGCAGGGGCTTGGACTAGAAGGCCTCTGGAGGTCCCTTCCAGCCTTACTCCTCTATGGGCACTTTTATACATGCTCCAACGTGTTCTGATTCAGAGCATACTTGAATAATCAAGTCTGCTGGAGTGTTCTAATCAGAACACTACTGCAGGCTGCAGCACCTCATGTATTCAGTGTCTGCCCATTTCAAAATGGTGGCAGGGGCACTTTAAGTACAGCTTTTCAGACAAGTTTTAGTAAAGTGCCTCTACCGCCATTTTGAAACATGGGACATTAAATATGTGAGCTGATATGGGAATTTTAATTTGAGCAGCTCCTGAGAGCTTCTTGAGCACATGTATATGTGCATTATGATTCTTTGACTTAGTGATGCTCTCACTGGAGTCAATACGAATTTTACCACTGGGCTAAATTTTGCTCAAAGCTGTCTCAGTAGACTTTCAGAGTGATACCACTCTGATCATTTCAGTACCAGTTTTTTGGTAGCATAACTTCTGTCAGGAGCCTGATGAAATACAATTCTTGACCTGCTGATACAGTTTTCTGCCTAAGTCCCTAGTATAGACACAGTTACCTCAGCAGAACTGAAGTCTGACCAGTAAAGCTTCTTCTGCTCTTGGGGGACAGTTTTTTTATACTAGCACAAAACACAGCTTTGCCATTAAAGCAGTGTCCCCATCAGTAGTGTTTTGCAAATACAGTATATCAGATATTGCTGATATACTATATTCTGTTCAAGCTGTTGCTTCAACACTTTGAAGATAAAAGAGCCCGTAGGAAGCAAGCAGCTCCCAAACCACCCAACCATGATATATACATTTGTAACCACTGCCACAGATCATGCAAATCTTGGATTGGACTATTCAGTTGTATGAGACACCACAAACCATCTACATAATAGGCTGCAATATCCACCATTTCCCATAGATGAAAGGATGCCAAGTAAGTATATCAGCATTCCTTTACCAGTACAGCTTTCCTAGTATAAACAATTATCTGGTTATTCTAGAACCATTGCCATGGAACTAAAGTATATTTAGTCCACTGATCTCTATGGGAGCAGGATGCAGTCTTTTTGCTTGGGGATTTTTGCAAAGGAGAGCTTTCCCCCCTCTCCCCTCCAAATGTGGAAAAATATCTCACCTAATGGATCTCGAATTTCAATTACTGGAGAAGGTCCACTCAATGACACCGTAACTTCTTTTAAACTGGGATCAAAAGGGATTTGCCAGTTGTTCACTGCCATACCCAAATGGTCTGTGGATAGAAGATGCACTTTGGAGGCCTGCACTGCTTCTTCTACCCACTTCAGCACCTAAAAGAGAAAACATCATTGATGTCACAAGACAGCCTATAACATTTTCCTGGTACCAGTTAATGCAAACTGGAGATCTTGCTTTTACTAATGACCTCATCACCATCAGCTGAGGCTGCCCTTGCTCCAGCCTCCAGCTCTGGGACCCTCCCCCCACCCTGGGCAGCACAGGGCCAGGGCTGGGGCCAGTGTTGGGCTGGAGGCACCGGCACTGGGCAATGACCCTAGACGTGGGGGGAAGGGATGAAAGCAGTGGGCCCCAGCCCTGGCCTCAGTCCAATCTTGGGCCCAGCTCAGCTCTGCTCCCTCCCAATCCCTGTGAGGTTCCAGCCCCAGCCCCACTCCCTGTCCCCCTGGCCCTTCCCCCTCCCTCCACCCCTTCCCCCGCAGACTTTCCTGCCGGGGGTGCGTGCGTGTACACACAGTAAGCCCCTCCCCACAAAAATGTCTCCCCCTGCCTATGCTGGCAGGTAACAAAGCCCTTTCTAGATTACATTTATCCCATTCTGGAGATTTAGGAGTTTTTTTAAGTGTCTAATAATCCAGCTGTGCTAATTAATATGGATGGTACAAACTACTTTGAAAACAAATCTTAGAATCAGCAGGATATGTCATGTCCACCCACAACATAATGTTCTCCCAGAGACACATTCTAGGAGAAAAAGCTCCTAGACCTTTGTTCAAAATAGCCAAGGTTAGCTGACTTGCAGGATGTACTGCAATGTGCAGTGTTTGGCATGTCCTATAGTTGAGAGGGGATTTTAATGTGGTTTTAAATGGGAAATAACCTTGTCAGGAAGACAGGAACCTAATTTTTGATTCAATTTGGGAATTTATGGCAGAGATGTGCAGAATGTTAGGGAAGCAACTCTTTCTCGATTTAGGGGAATACATCAATATAACTCTACTAATTCAAATTCATTATGCTTATGCCCAGAAAACTCTTCCATAAAGACAAAGGCAAACCTGCAAGTTATTAGACATAAGAATAAAGTTTTGCATGCAAGTAGTCTCATTGACCTTAAATTCCTCTGAAGCCAAATGATGAAGCTCACTTTTGATTACTTCAATACAACTGCCTGTGTGCACATAAAGTTAAGCATATGTGCAAGTGTTTGCAATACTGGGTCCAGTATTTATACAAGGGATTCTCTTAATGTTTCCTTTAATCTAGATAAATCTTCTTTACTGGTGTGTAACCTCATTAACTGTGGGATAAAAGGCTGGGAAATTTATTCATTTACTTTCCCATTTGAACACAAATACTTTCTTGTAATCATAACAAAAGGAAAATGTTAGCCTGCCAGTTAGCAAACAGATGTACAAACTCAGTGAACAAGCTTAGATTTGTGCATTGTTGTAGATATCTATACTCATAATTGGCTAATGTAATCATGTCCTAAGACATGTCATTCTATTGCGTAAAAGAATGTCTTAATATCACCTTTGATTCACCCTGGACCATAAAACAAATATCCCTTGAGGAGCTGAGGCTCTTCAGCCTTTGGCTTCTTTACCAAGGCATCTGACATGGGCACTGACTAGAGGTACCTATTATGAAGATCTGTTCAGGATGAAATGGGGCCTTGTTTCACAGAGAAGCCATATAGTAGCCAATGGACCAGCAAACACTCATGCACTAGATGGAAGAGACAATGGGCATGCAAATGTTGCAGGGTGTACATGCCTGCCATGGGTAGGTAGGTTTACTTTAGAGTAATTTAGGATCTCTCACCCCCTGCTGCCTGGCTGACAGGGAGCAAAACTGCTCCCAGTAATCCATCTACGCATGCCATACAGCATAGTAAGTAATTGCAAGTAAATTTGCTACTTGTATTTATATTTACAGGTAGCAAATTTACTCATGATTAGAGCAAATTACTGCACAGTGGACGCATCTACACAAGACGCTACATTGCTGTAGTGTTGGCAGGTATGAACTGTGATGCCAACACTCGTGCCAATACTCAAAACTCATTGCTACTGCACAGTAGGGTCAGAAATGACCTGTGTGCTGCCATAAATGTGCAGTAACAGTAGCACTTTAGCAAGTATTAAATGACTGTAGTAACAACTGAATAGTTGGGCACATGTGTAGACACGCCCAGTATACGTCTGTACATGTAGATGGTGACACTTACTGTGCAGTAATTTGCTCTAATCTCAAGTATGGCATCTCATGTAGATTCACCCAATGAAAAGCTGAAGGGCATTTCTGGGATAAATCAGGGCACTCATCTCCAAGTATGTCACAGCTACACACTGTATCCTCAGGCGGGGCTGTAATTTAGGTATATTAATCATAGACGGGGAAAGTGGCTCTATCAAACAAAACAAAGCAACCAACACCCAAATCTGAACTTTCAGTCAGAATTCCCAGTTTTTAACACAAGAAAAAGTTTAAATTTTCACATGCCTCTATCTCCTGCATATTTAAATCAAGAAACAACTATAGCTAAGGTACTTATATAACCCATCACTACCTGTCTCAGTAGCTCACAATCTTTTAAAATATTTTATCTCATTTTGCAGATGGAGAACTCTGGCACAGAAATACAAACTGATTTTCCAAAGTCACAAAGGAAGTCTAACACAGCAGGAAATTGAACCCAAGTCTTGCAAATCCTAACTGTGATTGCAGTTTTGTGCAATATATCCCAAACAAAAAGTGAGCAACTTGTAGGCTTTTGTGAAGGCAGACTAGCTGAAGTCACTGGCAACATGAAGAGTATGGGAAAAATTAGCAGGGAAAATAGATTAAGGGCATAGTAGGACATGTCTATTTTCTGGACAGCAATGTGAATTGTTAGGTGTTTAGTTTGAACAGCTAAACCTGTGAAGGTTCAACCAGTACATGCAGCTGTTAAAGTTCTGCACTTGCTGCTTATTGTTGACCAAACAAGCAGCAGACTACAATACAGAAGACAGAGCAGTGTCTCCTCCTTTAAACCAAAGTTTGGATTAACTGAGTAAACTAAACAGAAATCAACTCAATTTATGGAAATACAGCAGTTACCAGACAATGACAATTCTCATTTTAATAAGGTCAGCACTTCATTAGCTCCAAATTACTTCTCTGGCTACTACAGTGGTTCAGAAATACAGTTCATGGGCAGGGGGGAAGATAAAGGTTTACAATAAGACTTAGACATAAAGGGTGGATTTAGAGAGAGAATATGACAATGCACTGAAAGATAAAGTATCTGTGGAATGAAAATAGATTCAGCAAAGAAGAAGAAAATGTAGAAAAATCAAATGAAAATAAAGGCATTACTAGCATAAATGTATCAGTGCTTTATAAATTAATTCTTTTTCCTAGGTGTGTATTGGTGAAAAATTTTTACTCAAGGGGCATGTTTACATGGGACTCTTTACCGCACAGTAGAGCTAATTACTGCATAGTAAGCATCACCATCTACATGTGCTGATACTTACTGCACAGTAATTTCCTCTAATGCGCAGTTAATTTGCTACCTGAAAATGCAAGTAGAAAATTAACTGCTGAGTATTTGCTGTGCAGTACAGCAAGTGTAGACAGCTGACCAGGAGCAAATTTGCTCCTAGTCAGCCAGGCAGCAGGGGGTGGGAGATTGCTCCCTGCCCCACAGAAGCTACCAGAGTCCAGGTGGAGACAGTGCCCCCCTGCCCTAGCATCAGGGAGCTCCCAGCCCCTGCTCCACAATCAGGATTGCAAAGTGGGATCTGGGAACTCCCTGCACAGGGACAGCTCTCCACCCAGCCTGGAACTGGCTGCGACCTGCCCCTGAGTGGGACAGTTCCCAGTCAGCCCCAAGCTGCATGGGGAAGTCTGCATGTATAGCCTAGAGTTGGATGGGGACTGTCCCATTTTGGGCAGTCTCCAGTCAGCTTTGGGCTGCATGTGTAGACTTCCCCACACAGCCCGGGGCTGGCCAGGGTCTGTCAGTCAGTGGCAGGTCCCAGCCCCACAGCTTTTTTCCAGTCCCATGCCCCAATCAGGCAATTGAGGCATGGGACTTGGAAACAGCTGCAAAGGAGGGGCAGATCCCAGCTCCCAGCCCTGATCTACCAGTGGGGCAGCTAGCAGTGAGCCCCCAGCTGGGCAGGGAATCCCACACTGGAATCCTCACCCACCCAGCAGCTCCTAGAGGCAGGAAGCAGTGTCCCAGCCCCCAACAGGAGACAGCTGTCTCTTGGCCCCATGCTCCCTGCCATCTCCTGGGCTAACACCTGGGGAATCCTAGAGCTCCCCCGGCTGCTTCAGGGTACCAGCCCAGGGCCTGAGGGAGCAGGACCAGACTGCTCCCAGGAGCAGCAAATCTGCTCCCAATCCCTACTCATGCAGACAGTTGCCTAGGGTGGGTTTACTCTAAAGTAATTTACTCCAGAGTAAACCCACCCTGCAGCATTTGCGTGTGTAGACACACCCAAGCACTATCACCCCTCAGTCACCTGTTTGGTCAGCAAACCAGAGAAGAAGCCAGATGTAAAAAACATAGCCCCCAATGCCCAGTTTTAAAACTTCAGTCATAAAATTATATCAACTCCCTCTATAAACTGTTTTCTAGACAAGGTTCAGCTACCACCTGATAACACCCAGTAAACATTCTACAATGGTTCATTACTTTATTAGGCTAGAATCTAGCTCTACATTCAGTAAAGGGCACCTACTCAGATGTCCCATATTTTAAAGAAAATGTTGTTTATGCACCCAAGGGTTTGTAAATTCAAAGTTGCCTGGAACACACTGTGTTATCTAGGCCTCTTCATACAGAAAGTGATATGCATGCATTTGAAAGAAACACAAAAAAACAATGCCTTTAAGGACTTTTGGAAATGTTATAGTTGGAGGGTTTAAGGATTATATATTCCACTGTAATTCCCTCTGGCACGGCAGTAAATCTGGGACAAAATAATATAAAATGCACTGGGGCTGTAAAGCAAGAAGGAGATAACATTGTATGTATGAAATGGAATGCATCAACTACATAGTTACCAACGCACAATGGAAGACATATTGTTGGTGTAGTGGGAGGAGACAACTGGAATCAATTTTCTGGTTTGTTTTAATGAATCTAGAGGACAAAATTAGCTGTGCTCCCCTCTTAAGAGAAGGGAAGTTGATTTTTTTTCCACGCATTTGTCCTTCCCTATCTTCCCCTCCTTATAAATTAAACAAAGGCTTCCTGCAAAAACCTAGCTGAAAAGGTACTGGTTTAATATAAGGAATAAGAACCCATATGAGAATGGCCTTTAAAGAAGTTAAACTCAATTTTGATCAAGGCAAAAAAGAAAGCTATTGAAACCACTAAAAAAATCTGCATTTTAATACTTCTTTGGTTCGAAACATCTTAAAAACTCCCAAAGATTTTTTGTAAAACAAAAAGCATTCAATCCAGGTCAACGGTCGTTATAGTAATTTACACCATCTGAGTTAGCACACAGGGGGTACTCTGAACTAAAGTTCATAATAGCACTGAGCAATTTGCAAGTTTTCCAGGTCCTGCTGTTGCTGGACAGTTCAGAAGCAATGAAAACAATGACTTGGAGAAAAGGAATTTGAACATTTTCCAAGGTTCAGTTCGAGTCTGGGACAGAGGTTCACATCAGTTCTTGTACTTATTGATTTGTCCATTCCTAACAGAAACATTATCTACATGCTGTAGCCTTATAGTTATCTTGAAAACAATGGTTCCAATAGATTGCACACAGTGCTAGGAGCTGGGTTTATCTGAATTTAACAAAAGCATGTGTTATTTGATGTTAAGTCACAGGTGTAAAATGAAGAAATAATAATAATAATTATACACACACACGTTTTAATCATCAAGAATACAGAGACAAACTGACTGACAGCATCAATTCTTTCTTAGTTATTTAAAAAAGAAGCAGCATAATTTACACTGTACATTGTTGCAGAGGTTCAAACTGACAACCACTGAAGAAGGCACTTTTCTGATCATAAATTTCTGATAATTGATAAATGGCAAGAGACAGCTGATATTGGGTCTCTCTCAACGTATGTCTGTATTCCTGATGAATATAGTGAGCGTGCAATTTTTGAGACATCCCAGGCTAATTTTGTTCCATCTATTATCAAAGAAAGGAAGTTAGACTAAAGCCAGGCAGAAGGCAGGGTAAAAATGCCTCTTACAGACTAACTGAATCAGAGGTGCATAAGCTTTAGCAAGCAAGAGCTCACTTCAGATATTCCACCTGTTGAAATGGTTAGCTTATCCCCCTGCCTGAGTCCCTGAAATGCAGCTAAAAAGAAAAGTTCATTATACTGTGCAGTATTGTCACATGACGCAAAGTCTGATACAATGCTACTACACAGCAGTAACAAGCTCCTGTGCAATCAGCATCACCAAAAAGCCATTTGGGGATGCTACTGTGCTATAACTCCAGTAACTGGAGTTACTGCACAGTCATTTGGCACTTATGTATGCAAGGACTAAGTGACTGCACAGTAACAACTGTGCAGTCCATGTCTCATGTAGACATAGCCTATAACTGCAAGATTATCAGCATTATAAAAACCTAGAAGGAGTTATTTGGTTTCAGAAGTATGTATATACCTGTACATTACAGCATTGCTTTCTAAGATTGCCTTGTATGGCTCTATTTTCAGGTGTTGATAATTTTGCCAAATGTTACACAGTTTGGGATGAAAGAAACTGGGAGTAAGTACGGGCAAGGAGCTGTTGAGGGAAATGACCATGGCAAGGTATGAGGAAAGACTTGGCTATGGATGAGATTAGGATTTACTAAACAAGGGAACTAGAACTGGGATGAGAAGTCTGAGGAGTGGAGACTGAAACTGCCTAAGTGAGGAGAACAGAATTCGGATGAGAATCTGGAGCAAGGAACAGACAGAATTTACAAAAGGTCAGGTAGTAATACAAAGGGGTAGTATTTGAGGGGAACAGGCAGAAGAATCTGTCCCATCAGGGCACACTCATCTAGAACCTAGAATGAAACCCAAGCTTCCCAAGTCTCACCATTCATAGCATCATAGAACCATAGAAAATGAAGGTTGGAAGGGGCATCAGGAGGTCATCTAGTCCAACCCCCTGCTCAAAGCAGGACCAGCCACAACTAGATCATCTCAACCAAGGCTTTGTCTAGCTGAGTCTTAGAAATCTCCAAGGATGGAGATTCCACAGCCTCTCTGACTAACCTGTTCCAATGTTTTACTACCCTCCCAAGTGAGAAAATTATCCCTAATATCTAACTTAAACTTCCCTTGCTGCAAATTGAGACCATTGCTCCTTGTTCTGTCATCTGCCACCACTGAGAACAGTCCAGCTCCATCATCTTTGGAACCACCCTTCAGGTAGTTAAAGGCTGCTATTAAACCCCTCCTCTGTCTTCTCTTTTCCAAACGAAATTAGCCCAGTTCCCTCAGCCTCTCCTCAGAAGTCATATGCCCCAGCCCCCTAAACCATTTCTGTTGCCCTCCACTGGATTTTCTCCAATTTGTCTACATCCCTTCTATAGTGGGGGGGCCCAGAACTGGACACGGGATTCCAGACGTGGCCTTACCAGTGCTGAATAGAAGGAGCAAATTCCTCTGTTGTGGGCAAATATCTGTGAATCCCACTGGCATAATACCTCACCCTACTCAAGTGCTGGGTCACAGAACAGTAGTATGCTATCATCCTCTAGCAGTTACTGTATTAGCTAAAGTGATAAAGACTGCTCTGGAAATACAACAAGCTCTGGACCCAGTTGATGAACCATGTGAGTGTCAGCATGATGCTACATGATGGAATTTTAAGATTTTTTTAAATTTGCTTTTTTTTTTAAAGTGTAATACACTACACATAGAAATACTACCTAAGTAACACTATTGGGGTTACAACCCATGAAACCTTATTGTGGTGACCTGTGAGTAAATGTTAAGATGAAATTATGTCATGATTGCAGAAGGTGCAAGGCATATGGTGAATAAGGCAGGAAACTTAGAAAGAGAACGAATGAGCTCATAGCTGAGGTAGCTGAATGCTGTCTTTGGAAATCTGATTCCATGCCCAAGATCTGGAGAAAAAAAATACCAAACAGTTTCTCACTGCATAAGTGCAATCCCATCTGTGGTAAATGAGGCAGGGATTCAGAGGATGGAATACATGATTATGCACTATAAATCCAACATAAAGAGGGAGTAAGTTAAGGTCACACCAGCAATTTCTACTCCTGAATTTCCTGACCTTCGAATGGTTAATTTTAAAACTTGAATATGGTTATTATACTACACATTGTAAATAATGTTATAGTTTATATAGAAGTGACATAATTTTCACATGCACTATTTTATGTCCTGACAGTTTATATTAATATATACTTTATAGCACAAGCATTGTTCTTAAAGGATAATCAAGACTTGAGCTTTCTGCATAGGACATCTGGAGAAACTATAATTAAGCAATGAAATAGTTAACTTAAAAATTCTTTTTGCTTGTACTGTTTGAGAAACTTTCTTGTGACTTAGAATAAACAAATGGGAATAGAGTCCATGCTCCATATATTTTCCAGGTTTCAGTACACATTCCAGTGGATGACCTGACAATGGGATATGTTGCAAGAAAAAAATCCCTGCAGAAATGCTGTAAATTATTTCTGAATCTAACCTCCCCTTCTCCAATAATATTCATCAAGTCACATTTTGACAAAATTACAACTGATCTAGTAAGGATCCTAAAAGGTAAAGGAAAAAAATCTACTTCAAACAGAGCAATTGCAAAATATTTAGGAAGAAAGTATGGGTGAGGGTATCCCAAAATCACTGCCTATACTTTGGAAACTTAAAAAGAAATCATACTAGTAAGTTATTGCCAGCACAGCTGGATTATCTGTTGGCTTAAATTTTCAGACTTGAATTTGAAAACTCTCAATATATACATGTTTGGAAACTGAAGTTGTGTCTGCACTAAAACAGAGTCCCTGTTTGTTCTTTATTAGTGCACTCTATTTCTAATACAACTGGATTATTAACAAGGTATGTATTTTGTAATTTAAGTCAAATTATGTATTTGTTTATCCCTTTTCATATATTGTCATGAGCAATAATGGTTTTGAAGGCCACATGCTGCCATCAGGGACTTGTGTGCAATTCTAGAACCTTTAGCCAGCTTGTTCAGAGCTCACTAACCTGGGTGCTACTAAATAATTCAGGCCTATCTAGGCACTTATATGATGCCCATTACCACATTATCTTACCCCTGCAGTCATTAGCAAAGTGCTGGGCAAACATAGCTCCACAAGTGGAAATTAATGTAAAATCTGTGTAAGGCTGCGGGTGGCGTGGGAGCCCCCAGGCATCCACAGAGCCTGTCACCTTACTATAGAAGCAAACCAGTCGTAACTTGCTCTTGGTGAATCTATGCTGTTTGTGATCAACTTGTTCTTCTCTAGATGCTCTACAAAAGGTTCCTTGAGGACCTGCTCCATGATCTTTCCATGTATCAAGGTCAGGCTGGCTGGTCTGTAATTCTTTCTTTCCTTAAAGATAGGCACTATATTTGCCCTTTTTCAATCATCCAGTATCTCGTCTAACCTCCACAAGTCCTCAAAAATAATAACTAATGGCTTTGACTTACCTAAGCCAATTCTTTCAGTACCCTCTGGCCCTGCCCCTTTGAAAACATTTAGCTTATCTATTCAATCTATAACCTGTTCCTTTACTGCTGTAGGCTGTTTGTCCCCTTTCCTGTCTTTGCTGGACACTGCACTCACCATCTGCCTTTATTTTTGAAGGCTGAAGTAAAAAAGGCTTTAAATACTTTAGCTTTCTCTGTGTCGTCTGTAATCAGATTGCCTTCTGTATTTCACAAGGACCCTGTGGTTTCTTTGGTCTTCCTCTTAACATACTTATAGAATCCTTTCTTATTGCCTTTTATGTCTCTTGCCAGTTGCATCTCAAAACAGTGCTTTGGCCTTCCTAATTTTCTCCCTGCACGCCCATGCAAGACTCTTAGGGTCATGTTGCATGCTACGCTTAGACCATACTAAGAGCACCTAGAATACGAATCTGCTGGTTAAAATTCTTTGAAACTCATTAACTTGTGCTAAGTCCCTTCTGAGCATCTCAACATTATGCCATTTCACATAACTGTTAACTGTGGGCTTTGCTACCTAGCTTGTGTTAGGGTAACTGCAATCTGCTCCACAGAGATAAAATGGACAATTTTCAGTCCTTCAGCATCCCAAGATGCACTACTTCCAGCTCCCTACCCCCACCACCCATCCTGGCTCCTAGCCACACCCCTACTCACCAGCCCTCTAGTGGCTAGTCAGAGCTGTGCAGGCAAGAAATAATCTTGAATATATGATGGTTTACAGCACATTCCAACTTTAACACTGCTTAACATTCCACAAATTTAGTATGGTCTCAGGGCCTTGCTACATGTTGCATTTTGAACTACGCAAATAGTGTTAGTGGTAGCTCAAGTTTGGAGCAGTTACAACTTAAGGATAAAAACCTTCTCTGACTCCCCCTCCACCTGCACAATTGCGACTTACCATGAGAGAGCTGATGAGCAGGGGTGCTAGGAGCTACAGCTGTGAGTTGCCACTACACAGCTGGTAAGCCAGGACAGGCTACTATCCCTGCTGTAGGTGGGGAGTGTGAGAGAAGGGGGGCAAGAAAATGAAGTTGAGAGGTGGAGAGTTAATGGGATGGGGGTGGGTAATGAGATGGGAGGCGGAAAGGAAATAGAGGTCGGGGAAGGGTAGTAAAATGAAGTTAGCCAGCCACAGAAGCATAAGAAAAAAAGTTTAAAAAAAAAGAATTTAAAAAGAAATACAGAGGAAGTAAATTTTTTAAAGTCTCATGTTTGAATAAATTGGGATTTGGGATTGGGCTGCGTGGGGCGTGGATCATGCATCCTGGAGTGGCTAGTAAGTGGGTGTGGTGAGGGAAGGTGTTTTTGGGGAAGCTACTTGCCCTTGCCCCAGGAAGGAAACCCCAGCTCACTGGGACCTGACAATACCTTTTTCCCCACCCCACCACCTCTAGACTCTACTCCTAGACCCATTCATGACTGGTGACCTACCTAATTGGCGTGTGTTCTTCAGGGTGTTTGCATGGGGTTGCACCCCTGGGGGTGGGAGGGTCACACCCCTGGGGTGGGAGTGGGAGTTGGCTTAGTGCCAATACCACCCTCTGGAGAGTAGAATTCAGTGGAAAGTTTGTCCACACAACAGGATGGGGAGGGAGAGGATGCTGCATCCTGGGATGCTGGAGGACTGCAAGTTGGGCATTTCATCTGTGGGGAGTAGCCACCTATTCATGGAACATGAACTGGATACCACAGATCAGAGATAAACCTGCCCCAGAGTGGCATAACTTTAAGACACCAAAAAAATGCTTAAAACTAGCTTCAGGTGTTAATGTGTGGACAATTCAAGGGTTAAGAGCTCCAGGAGCCACCTAAAATCAATGTGTAACAAGGCCCTGTGTGTAATTTCACCCTATTGTACTCTCCCTAGTAATATGCCCAAGTTGCCACTTTTTGTGGGAGTTTTGACTAAGCAAGTATTTCTCCAAGTGGGGATGTAGGGATATGCAATAAGTTTTTAGAAGGTGCATGAAAGAAAGGAATGAGAAAGAAGGAGGAACAAAGGTTAAGTGTATATGGAGTAGTAATAAAATAACTCTACAATTTCCCTTGTGCTGTTGGTAAAGTTACTGTGTGATTGTATTAATAAAAGAATACATTTTTTCCCCATAACATGGAGTCACAGAGTACACAACTATATAATAAACTTTAAAAAGAGAAATATGGAACAAAACATCTGAGAACCCCTGGACTAAGTGGAATGGAACTATCTGAGGGAGTGAAACACTTTCCAGACATGCACAAAAGCCAACAGGGTCTTTTAGTCACTTAAAGTCTGAGTGGATACTAGGGGCCTTGTTATACCTCACACTGTGAGCGGCACAAATGTTGAATGGTGTTAGTGCTAGCTCGGGTTTAGAGCAGTCACACTTCAGGCCAGTAGGGGCCTGGAGGACTGAAAGGTAAGAATTCCTCCCCCTCCATCCTATTCCAGGCTTCCCTCCTGCCCCTCAAGGTTCCCCCCTACCTCCTGCCTCTCTCTGCCCCCAGGGCATTATTTATTTGTGGCTGCCCATGCTGTTTGTCCCAGGAAGCAGGCAGAGAAGGGTTAATCTGCCTGCCCGGCGGCTGTTGCTATCAGGCTGCTGCTCTTCTGGCCCAGAGAGCAGCAGCAGTGGTGGTAGCTGGGCTGGCAGCTTACCCTTTCCCTGCCTGCTCCTTTGGGACAGACAGCACAGACAGCCACAAGTAATCAGGGAAGGTGGGCTGGGGGTGGGGGCAGTGAGCAGGGATCTGGGGTGCTGGGGAGGGTGGGGTACTGTGAGCCTAATGCAGCCAGTGGGGTGGTTACACTAAGGCGTAGCCTAGAGTGGTACACTTCAGTGCAACACGAGCTGGGTAACACAAATCAGAGATAATCCTGCCCTGGAGTGGTGTAATTTTGAGCAGCATAATGTGTCCTTAAAACCAGTTTCAGGTGTTAATGTGAGGAAAATCCAGGGTCTAAGAGCTCCAGAAGCCACCAATATTATTGTGTAACAAGACCTAAGTGTCCTTCTGTTATATTGTGTTTCCTGGTAGTTAGTTCATGTTGCTTCATTCTCTACTGAATGTCCAAAGGTTAAGGGCAAGGATAAAGATTTGAAACCTACTGTACTATAAATAAACTTTTTATTTTGAGCCTTTTGGAATGAAAACAATCAAGATTGTTTCAACAAAAACAAGATACTGGCTTGGCAGGGTGTTCTCGTTCAGCTGTGTGTAGCCTTTTCAACAGCATTAGCAGTTATTAGGTCCAGAACAGTGATTCTATGTTAAAATCTGTAAAGCTTATCCTTACAAAGAGAAAGAGAGGTGTGTACCCGTCGAAGGGCATCTAAAACAACATACTGTAATTTATGGATGTTTATGGCTAATGTATACTGCTTAGTTACATCCAGACTATCATAGATTCCCTTGATCGAGAAGGTCTGAATGAGAACCTGGGATCCACCTGTACTGCTGAGTACTGGTAATTGTTGTGGGGGGTAGAGCATAGGCATAAGTCTCACCTTTACACTTTCCTGACCCTGCATTAGCTCTCCACAAGATCAGGGCTCCTTAGAGTTACTTCAAAGTAACTATGCTATTATGATAAGATTGGTAAGATCTCTGGAAATGATCTAGGGAATGGAGCATTTGGATGTTGGCTGGAGACAGTCATAGACAAGCTAAGTACCTCCTGTTTTTGATGACAGGCATTATTGGAGCTGGAGAAGCAAAGGCCCCACTTTGCCTCTACTTTCCTAATTTATTCTCACAAAAGTCAGTAGAACAATCTATGTTAACTCTTTAAGAATGGGAATCTGATACTTTGTAGTACCCAACAGTTATATAAGGACAGCAGACAGAAGAAAATCTTAACCCTGCATCCAACAGACAGAACCAGCTACAACTGAGCTAACTGTTTAGAAGCCACCTACAAAAAGAGAACACCCTAAACCCTGAAATTCTAATCCTGAAAAAAGGAAAAAAGTCCATTATGCTTTCCATTAAGTTTATTTGAAAATGTTCTATTATGGGGTAGTCCTGTGTGACTTCAGTATCATTTTGCTAAACTAAATAGAAATATAAAATGGCACAGATTCATAGATTGTAAGGGGCTGCAAGGGACCTTGTAGATCATTGGGTCCAGTCCCCCTGCACTAGGCGGGAAAAGACAACTGATGTAATGGTAAGCTACAGCCCCGGTTATAATGGTAAGCTACTTCCAAGTCCCCTCTCAGCCTTCTCTTCTGTAGGCTGAAGAGGCCCAAGTCCCTCAGGCTCTCCTTGTATGGCTTGTCTTGCAAGTTCCTGATCATATGGGTGGCACTTCTCTTGACCCTCTCAAGTTTTTCCACGTCCTTGTTGAAGTGCGGCACCTAGGACTGGATGCAGTACTCCAGCGGTGGTCTCACCAGTGCGGAGTACAGTGGGAGTATCACTTCCTTAGTTTTGCATGAGATGCAATTGTTAATGCATGCCAGCATGTTGTTTGCTCATGTTCTCTCTTACAGAACTGTATGGTTCTGGCTTTAGTTGGCTGCTTGTGTGTGCTGTGGTCATATTTTTGTGAAAATGTAATTAAAAAGTATTAAAATATATATAAATATATACTTTTGATTATTATTAATATTCTAATATTAGAAAAGCCTTAGTCTATCTGTCCATAACGCTTTATTCACTCTCTAATTGGTTGTCTGACAGGCCCCGGCTCCAGCCCAAAGCAGCAGAGGGGAAGGGAAGCTGAGGAGGGGGAGAGTGGGTGCAGCCCTGGCCCTGGCTGAAAACAGCAGAGGCGAGTGGGGAAATGGCCCTGGGGGGAGGGGAGAACCAGATCCAGCCTGCCTTGACCTGAAGCAGCTGGAGGGAGGGGGCCCAGCCCAAAGCGGTGAGGAGGAAGGGAAGAAGAGGCAAAGCAGCCCTGAACCAGGACCTGGCCTGAAGTGGTTGTGGGGGAGCCAGGGAGCAGCCCCAGGCCCAGCTGGGGTGGTGGGGTAGCAGACAGGCCTCTGTCCCTGCCCGTCCTACTTGACGGGTAATTTGCTTGTGTGTGTGTGTGTGTGTGTGTGTGTGTGTGTGTGTGTGTGTGTGTGTATAAAAAACTTAGAGGTTGTATATATATGAATAGGAGTGGCAACTTTACAACCTCTAAGATTTACACAGAAATAATTTCAACCCTAAAAGTTGGTCTCTCTTCTGTGTACCCGGTGTACTCCTGTCCCATAGGCACACACGTCTATTTCTCTATCGCAGAAGCAGTAAATCAGTTGCTAGGGTTTTTTTTCTGGTCATTTTTAACTCCAGACCCATAATTTTTTATGACAGATCTGATCAGAACCTCATTTTTTCCAACACAAGAAGTACAGAACACTGCAATCCACCATCAATATTTATGACACGTACCAAACAATTAGCAAGAAAGGAAAATAAATTGGACAAAATGGTAAAAAAACATTTTACTTATTTATTCTAAAAAAAACCCACCTCCCTTACAGAATGTTAAATATACCAGGAAGCCAAAGGGATATGTTTACAACACTGACAAATGATTCCAATTAACCAAATAACTAACATGTGATTTTTGTCTTCATTGAAAATAATTCTCATGCAGTTGAGAAACTTAAACTCTGTTTGTAATAATACGGAACCTGAAAACGCACTGAAAAGTCTACAGAAAAGAGTCATGTTACCAACAGTTTTGTTTTGTTTTATAGCAGTCCTCTCATTGCTGCTGACAATTTCCTTTGAGCAGATTCTGCACCCTTGCTCATATTAAGTAGAAAACCAAAAGGGGCTGCTTAGAGAACAAGATACTGCTCAGAAACTGCAGTTTCACAGGCTGCTCTATGCATAAAGACTAATGTCAGTAGGGGCACAGACAGGTGCCCATCCTGTTTTAACAATGTAAATAAAAAGTGGAGGAATCAAGCCAGAGGTTAGGAGGTGGAGGAGGTGTGGGAGGAGATACAGTCCCACAAGATACAGCAAGATACCACAAGATATGCCAGCACCACAAGACTGAGAATTAGGAAATAATTAAGCAAATTTGCTGTTCTGCCCAGAACTCATATTTAGGATCATCAAAGATTTATTTAGGCCATTACATGCAAGTCCACACTTTACCCATCTCTGTATATAGTAAATCTTTATTTGAATGAACTATAATCCTTACCTCATTGACTTGCTTTTTGTCCAAGTGGAAAACTTGCCCGGAACTTGTTGAGGCGATTTCTTCATAAACCTTGTAACCAATATGTGCCCTGTCATCACAGTCTCCAGTCAACACAAATACAACCTAGGGTTTGAAAAACAAAAATATTCGAAAATAATTAAGCTGTGCCCTGCTATCATCTATGACAAATCTAAGCAGCAAAAAGACTCTTCTCTTATGAGCCAGTGAAGCATGCCAAAAAAAGGTTCATGATACTTCATGTGAGGGACAAATAGGCTGCTGTGGATTTATCTAATCAGAATTCTGTGGAAATGAAATAAACCTCCAAAAAAAGAAAGAAGCATTCTTTGAACAACAGATGGATTAAATACCTACTCCATGCATAACACTCCCATTGATTTGAATGTGATTTTTCAATGAGACTTCCATATGGAAAGGCAAACCAATCAGGATCAAAGGATGTAAAGTGAATAAAGAAAATAAACGTAGAAATGTCACAAGGGGTTGAAATAACAAAGTGTGTATCAGCACTTTTTATTCCCAGAGTAATTAGCACAGTAATTTTCAGAACAACAAAAACACCAATGCAACTGCCAAACTGACCAAGAATGCAAACACTGGCAGCTGGGTAATATCTTGCCTTTAATCAACAACCTTACTTATTGTTCCTTTAATCCTCAGGACAGTATATTTTTACAAGAGGAAAAAAGTGAAAGCCACTAGTTACTAAAATGAGAGTACATGATCCCTTTTACAAGGAGTTTAACAAGTATCTTGGAGAAAAGCTTTTTTCTTTAAATGCAGCTTAAAAACAAACAAAAACTCTTTGAGACTGAATATGACTATCCTTCATACCTGCGACTGCTTCTGTTGAATAAGCTGGAGGACTTCATGAGTAAGCCTGTAATCTTTGGATCGTGCATCAGTAAATACATATATGAAAGAACCAGGGAGAGAGATTTCGAGAGCAATTTTGATTGCACCAATGCTCATCTCCGGACAGTCACCGCCACCCTATTATAATTAGAGAAAAACACATACAACAAAGGAAAACAGATATCAGTTGAAACAGTTGAGGGATTTCCTTGTCAGGATATTTCTGACACATTTTTGTAACCTCTGATATTTTATTTATGTCATTATACATAACATCATATGGTTTCTGTAGAATACTTCCCTTTACGTCCATTAGATCTTCTAGTCTGATCTTCTTTATTACAGACTTTATCCGCTACTTCATCCATTTACCTGTATAGTGAGCTTCCTTCCTTACTTTTCATGTCCTTGTGACAAGGTATTTAGCAGAATCTGCAGATTCGTTGGAATCTGACAGGGCCATGCCATAAGCGTTTCTGCTGTGGCCTGTATACTGAGCATAATAAATTACTAATTACCTACAGCATATCTTTAAGAATGTCATATAAACTTGTTCTGAAGACATCAATGGATAGAAATTTGCTCCAAGAGTTGATCATCCTGTTAAATATTTGGGCCTAATTTCATATTTCATTCTGTCTGGCTTCAGTTTCCATCCTTTAATTTTTCTTATTCTTTTCTCCACTAAATGAAAATCTCTCTAGGTTCTTATATTTTCTTCCTGTGAAGGTACTTACCAAGTCACCTCTCAATCTTCATTCTCAACTCTCTCTTTAGCCTTCATCTTCATCAGCTGAACTTATTGAGGTCTTTAGCATTTATCATTGTAAGCCCTTAAATCACTGTGGCTCTTTTTTACACCCTCTGCAATTTTTCAAGATACTTTTTAAGGTGTGGATACCAGAAATGTTCAAAGTATGTCAGTACTGATCTTGTCAATGCTGTATGTAGACATAAATCTCTGACTCCTTGGGAGTGTCTATACATGCTTTTACTACTATAAAGGCTTATTGCGCAGTAAACCTTTCTGAGGAACACATCTACCTATGCTCCCTCTTGGGAGCAAATCTGCTCCCAACAGGAGCAGCCCACTACAGGGCTGCTCCCACAATGCTCTGGCCCCCTGCAGCAGCCAGGGGGAGCTCCAGGTTCCCCCAGGGTGCTAGCTTGGGGGTTGGTTGGCAGGGAGCAGAGGAACCCGTCCCCATGAGTACAGGTCCAGGAGACCTCTGCTGGCTGCAGCAGTAACTGTCTTCCTGCTCTATGCACATCAGGAGTGGTCTGTAGTGCTGCTGTAGTGGTCTCCTAGCCCCATGCACATGCTACCAGCCAGCCCCTGACTGGGTGGGGATTTCCCTGAGTAGCCTGGGGCTGGTCAGGAACTGTTCCCTGCAGGGAGGCAGAGAGCTCTCCAGTCCCAGCGCTGCTGGAGAGACCTGAGTGCTGGGATGGGGCAGGGAAGAGAGCTACGCCGGTCCTGGTGCTGCTCAGCTCCCAGCTTCCCGCCCAAGAGTGTTGGTGCTAACTGGGAGCAAATTTGCTCCTGGTCAGCATTTACACATATGCTACTGAGTAGTCTCTACAGCACAGTTCATTTACTACCTGTATTTACAGGTAGTAGCTAACTGCACAGTAGATTAATTTGCACATGTGATTAGTCTACTACGCAGTAAAGCATCTCATGTAGACACAGCGCTTATTCCTTGTTTATATGCCCAAACCTTGTATTATCCTTTTATGCCAAAGCATCACACTGAGATCTCATGTCAAACTACTTATTCACAATGAACTTTAGAACTTTCTCAGAGTCCCTGCTTTCCCCATAGCCTGTTTGGTAATATATGTGCATGTGTGCATATCTTTACACTCACAAAAGCCTGAGTTGCAAGGAAAAAAAGTCAAAGAAAGCAGTTCTGCATTTAATTTGGAAAGTGGATAATTTCACGGTTATCATCTTGTGGATATGAGATCCTTACTTTAGCTCCAGTACCTGTGATAGTTCTACCAGACACACTCACAACCCTCCTTCATTGGCTGACATTTCAGTTGTTCTGGTAGAATGAAGCAATCCCAAGAGGTTGTGGTCAGAGAGAGAGAAATTCTCTCTCAGCTAACAGGGATCAATCCCATTAAGGACTTCAAATATCAGAACAGTCTAGTAGTGAACTAGACTGAGTGCCAGATGTGGAACCAAGGCAGGGATCTTAGCAGAATGGTCACAGGTGATACACTGCTAGTAAGCTGTGTTGAAATATAGACAGCTGTTAACTTGGAAGTTTTTCAGGATACAAGTTGAATCAAAATGCTATGAAGTGTTATTATGCAAGTCAATTTTTCCTAAAGAAAAATAATGCTTAAGCAAAGTTCACATTTTATTGCATGCATATATTTTTTGCCTATACAAGACAACTTCCAAAGTTTTTAACCCCTTTCTTGCACTTTCACCACTTACAGAAGGGAATACAAAACTTATTTCTTCTACTCAGCTTTCTACAAACATGCATACATAGAATGCACACAGAGATATAAAAAGCAACTTTCTGTAATTAAATTATATCTGCAGGTTGGGAGGGAAAAATAAAAAGAAAGATAATGTTATTTTTATTTTTAAATATTCCCAGAGCATGCAGATACTACTGTGAGGTAACAAGCAGATGGACAAAAGAGTTGCTTCCTACAATAATTATCCAGATTTCAGAATTCTGAATAATAACCTATAGAATGTTAATGTATTGGCAACTGCAAAGGTTTTAATGTCAAAGTAAAGAACTCTACATATCTACATCTTACACCTCAGCATAAGGATCTTCTAATGTAGAGAATGTAACTGTTCTTTAAAAGATTATTCTAATGTTTCTGACTTTTGTACGAAAAGAAAGCGGTAAAGCTTCACATTCCCAAAAACCTTGGAAAGATACATCTCAAAAAAACCTTTTGACTCGCATGTGTCGGCAATTCATCCTGGTAATGCTATGTAACCTAGGGGATAGCTCAATATAGCCAAGTTAATCTTTTCCTGATGTTGTAGAGCTAGTGTCATCTTCAACAAATGACTCTCTGCGTTGAGCATTTCATTTTTAGACAAAGTTGAGACGATTGGTACTTCCTATAGTATTTTTCTCATTAAGGAAAACCTCTCCAGACACTTTAAAATCTTTCAGACCATTTTTCACACAAATTGTTCTTTTGAGCTAACATTTATTTCATATGAATTGCAGAAATACTATCTTGATCTGAACAGTGTTCCCAGAACAGCAGGACATTTTTCCATATCATAATGTAGGAGGGCTGCTTTCTCAAAAGGAAATTAGGTGATAGTACAAAATAAAACACATCAATTTTATATAGCAAACTTTTCCTAATGAAAAACTCTCTTCAAAAACTTTTCCCCCAAGTTGCAATCAAACATGCTTATTGCTACATTGTGAAATACTCTGCAAAACTAATGATGAATAAGCCTCGGATGGTTCAGTATTTCATTCCAGCTTGGATAAGCACCCAGAAATTTAGATGTTTATCTGCAGCTCATCTGAATTACCCAAATTACTTTGATCTAAATTTAGCAATGATATAACTCCAGTGCCTTTAACAGGATTTCAGTTGTTTTACCACACTGGAATTTGGTCTGTAGTTTTTAAATCAGACTGGAATTTGTTTCAATAAGAAAAAGACTCATTTCACTAAATTAGTGGTAATTTTTGCACAAGGTACTATTAAAAATAAATGTAATCTGATGCTCTTTTGATGGACATTATTCCAGTATCAAGTTTTTTTTCTTTAAGTCTTCGTCTACACACAGCTTTTATATTAACATAGTTCTTTTGCTAAGATGTGTGCTACTTTTACTGATACAATTACAAAAATTAGCCCTTGTATCAACATACATTATACCCCTTTGCACACAGGAATAACATATGCCAGCAAAGTTGGAGTGTTATTGTAGCCATGATGATCTACAAAATGTCTGAGGGGCAATGCTCTTTTGTGATATCTTTTATTGGACCAACAGCTCTCCCTACTTTACAGTCAGTTCAATAAAAGGTAGCAGTCTTTTCATACTTATAGCTACATGGAAATTGTGTTGAGGCAGAGTGACTAAACTATGCCAATATAGCTGATGCAAGGTAACACTTTTGTGTAGAGCAGGTCCATCTAAATTTCTTTTAAAAAAATAAAACTATAGTTAAGTGAATTATGCATTCTTTTAACCAAAGTACTAAACTCATCCCATCAAAATGTTTGACAATATCTTTTCCTTTATGTCATACAAAAAATAGAACTCTTGGTTCCAAAATGATACCTTTTATAAGACCAACTGGAACTTTTCCTTTCTGTAGAATTGTAAAGTTCTCAACAACAGATGAAATGCTCTTCTGAAGAGATTTAATAGAATATAAATGAGAAAGCTACAAGATGCACTTCCCATTTTTAAATTTTACATAGATTTTAGATTCATGCTGCATACATGAAAAACAGATTCATTAATCTTGAGTAAAACAACATAGACAGAAGCTCATGCACTCAGAGATGGTTATGCTTCATTGAATGCATCTGCCAAACATTGGCTGTGTACAGACATTCCCCCACACCGCCATGGACAACCCTCCCCACCCAACACCACCACCCCAGCCCACCAAACCTCCCATCCAGCAAACCACTGCCAGTGCCAGTTTTATCAGTGTTTGCCAAAGCTGGGAACTGAGGAAATTAAGTTGGGGTGGAGGGAGGGGCAGGAGGGACTGAGGGGTTACTTGTCTGGGGGTAGGAGGGGATTAGGGGGCTAAAAATAGCCCCTGGTCCCTTGGGGTGAGGGAAAGAGCCCCTCCCACCCCAGACCCCATAGACTCTGTGAGCCCCCTGATCCTACCAAACTGTCCAGGACCCAACCAACCCCCTAAGGACCCTACTTTCCCCCACCCCTGATTCCCCTGATCCCCTCTGTGGACTCTACCTACCCTTGTGATCCCTCCAGCAGAGCCCAACTGGCTTTGTCATCTTTTTGGATTCACAATCCTAAACATCTACTAATAAAATTCAGTCTTTCCTAGAAAATATGTCAGTTTTTTGAATAATGATGGAGGTCTTTATTTAGATATATTTCAATAGGCTATGCAATGTCCATCATGCCTGAATATTTTTGGCTAGTCAATATTGTTCATGAGAGTACCACAATAAGAATCATCTGCAGTAAAGGCAGGCAGTCAGCTTCCATGCTTTCACTCTCTTTCCTTGCTGCTGAGCCAAATGCAAGCACAGAAAGAACCCAAATCCCCAAGAGCAGTTTTGTTCTTGATCACATGGTGCTCTCTTCATAGTAGATCAAGTTGGTAAGTTAACACACCTGCGTTAAAAATCTGGCTCATCCTAACAGAAAGAGGAAACAGCTCTGTCCAACTTAAACCTTCCCTCCGCCAGCTTGTGACCATTGTTCCTGGTCACTCCTTGCGGCACTCGGGGGAACAGGGACTCCCCCAGC
>NW_017728962.1:384456-385326 GCF_001723915.1 Gavialis gangeticus
TGACAGCCTGCTTGCCCTCCCAATCCCCCAACTCCCTCCTGCCCACTAACCTCCTCATCCCAATTTACCTTAGATTGGGTAGCTATTTTTAACGCAACCTAACCTCCCCCTAACCTCCCCAAATGTCTGTATGCAGCCTAACAGGCTTTGCCATCTACAAAGGAGAAGAAAAATCAGTCCTTTTTGGTATCTTGCCATCATTCATTGCACAAAATTCTTACTGAAGTCATTGGTAGGTTGCACTACCTGAGTCCCATCACCCTTACTGGGGGCACATCTACACATGCATTAATGCATTGTAATTACAGTGCATTAAATATAGTGCTTGTGATAACAGGTACTAACTTAATGCACCATAATTGGTGCTACTGTGCAGTAGTGCCAGGACATATCTTTTAGGTGACGTTAATACACAATAGACTAATTCTACTGTGCATTAGCATGGCTTTCACTAGGATGCACTAATGCACAGTAGAATTAAGTCAACTGAGCTTCTAGCATCTCGTGTAGATGCACTCTATTAGGAATCGTATCACCAAAACCAGCAGGATTAAATCAGAATACTAAAAGCTGTAGGATCAGGACTGTACTAAAAAGAACCCTCTCTACAGTGAGTTTTTAGCATAATTTTTGTTTTGTGGCCACTGTAATTTTCATAGTTTCATAGTTTCTAGGGTCGGAAGGGACCTGAGAAGATCATCTAGTCCGACCCCCTGCCATGGCAGGAAAGAGTACTGGGGTCAAATGACCCCAGTAAGGTGGTCATCCAACCTCCTCTTAAAAAACCCCAGGGTGGGAGCCTGCACCACCTCACTTGGAAGCTGGTTCCAGACCCTAGCCGCCCTGACCGTGAAGTAGCACCTCCTGATG
>NW_017728962.1:385337-391006 GCF_001723915.1 Gavialis gangeticus
GGTCTGATTGTAGCCTGCTTCTTCCTTCTAGTGTGCCCATTTTGTTACCCAAAAATAACCCTTGGTAGGCTAAGTTATCAAATTCAGTCTTAAGGATCTTCAGTGAAAACAACCCCATGGGGGTTTGGCAGCTCATTCCTTGCTCTAAATGCCCTTATATTAACAAAGATCTTCTTTAAAATATTAAATCTATTGCATTTTTTTTTCTTTTTGATTAGGCCAGGTCCTTTCTTCGAGCATTATTTCATCTTGTGGCTATACAAAAGTTTTGCAATGTGAATTTTTTGGTTTTGGTTTGTTTTGGGTTTGTTGTTATTTTTTTCATTTTTCCAGGGATGTCTCCTTTAGCTCAGCTTCCTGTGTTTCTTAAATGCTTCCCTTGGAGACACAAAAACACAAGTACTGTACTTGGAAAATACTTCAATTTTCTGGGAGACACTGGAAGTTCTACTGAAAATATATCCCCCCAAACTTTCTATTTGTTTTTTAAAATTGGCATTTCAAATAGTATTATTTATTTGAATGGGTGTATTTAAACTAATGTACTTATGTAAAGGATCATATTTTAAATGAATTGAGACAAAATGTAATAATAATTTTTAAAGTTATTTTAAAGTTTTAATTAACAAGTTGTTTGGAACCAAAAGTTTGCACTACTCAAATGTAAAGATACATCCCTACAAGCACATCAGATATGTAAACCCTTGCAAAAACATTGCTTTTGGTTTCTTGTCCTCTAGAGAAGAGCATGGATTTTTTTGAGTTATTTTTCTCTATTCCAGTTATGAAAAACAAACTGAGGCTGGAAGCCATCATTTAAATTAAATTACTCTGAGACAATGTCAAAACAGGATCCCTGGCACTTTTCCTCCCATTGCAAAACACAGCATGGTTTTTCCTAATTTTTTTGTTCTGCTACATTTTAAAATATTCAGTGGGCACATCTATATGGGTGCATTTATTGTGCAGTGACTGAAATTACTGCTCAGTACAGGTGCATGTCTATGCATGTATACCCATACTGCACAGGAAATATGCTGACTTGAGCATAAATTTGATACCTGCATCACGCAGTTATAAAATTTACACCTGATTAATTACTGCACAGTAACACATGTGCAGACACCTTACTGCGCAGTAACACTGTGTGTGGTGACTAACTTGGGACAAACTTTAGTTCCAGGTCAGTCCACACACAGCATTAATGTGCCTTAACACCTGCACATGTAGACATTGGCCTATTTCTGCCTACTGCACAGTAATTTACTGTGCAATAAATTTATGCTGAAGTAAATGCACATGTAGATACATGTATACAAATAAGAACCACTCATTTACAAGTAGCTTTTTATTAGAATCTTCTATTCTTCTATGTGCCAATTTTTTAAAGCCAGATCACCCTTAAAACACAGATGATCCAGTCCTGCTTTGGGCCACACTGCCTTTACATAAAGAAGAGTTTTCCCAGAGTTAAGAGGGCAGGACTGCACCCAACAAATGCTGGTTCTAATCTGACATTGCTTTAATGGGGAATTGGACTGGGGCTTTTCTTGATGACCAACAGCTATACCTTCCACTGCTCATACTTACCCTAAAGATCGGGGTGGGCTAAATATGGCAGCCCCTCCCCCTCACCGATGCTTCCTGGTGCAGCTTCCTGAAGCCCATGCAGGGCTGCCTTGCATCTCTACCACATCACTGCTGCCTCTGGGCTGTCCCATGTGGCAGCAGTGGCAGTGGAGAGCAGACACAGGGCAGCCCTGTGCAGGCTCAAGTGGTTGCACCAGGAAACACCAGCAGTGGGAGGGGAAGGGGCTGCTTTCCTCCCATGCTGAGCAGCAGTTTCTTTCCCATGCTGCTGCTGCTGAGCCTGGGTCCCAGCACCAGCTCTGGGCTCATCCATCTAGGCTGAGCAGCAGCAGCAGTGTCAGCAGCACCTGGTCAGAAACTGATGTTCAGAGTAGGGGGAAATGGCCCCTCCCCCTTGCCACCACTGGGAAGTTTTTGGTGCAGCCACTTGGAGCCCAAGCTGTGCAGAGCTGCACTGCAGCTCCATCACCGTCATCTCTGGGCTGCCCTGTGCAGCAGCAATGACAGTGTGGAGCCGCAGGGCAGCTCACAGATGTCAGTGACAGAGTTGCAGGGCAGCCTGGCATGGCATGGGCTCTGGGCAGCCGTGCCAAAAACTGCCTTGTGGCAGCAAGGGGGAAGGGCCACTTTCCCTTGCACTGAGCCACAGTTTCTGGCAAGTTGCTGCTGCCACTCAGCCTGGACAGGTAAGCTCGGAGCCAGCACAGGGCACACAGGGTCAGAGCTGCATGTGCTGGTTCCTGCTGCTACCGCTGCATGCCCAGGAGTAGCAGGACATTCCATGGCCAGGCAGCACAGGGTGGGTGCAGGGTACACTGGGGCTGTTGGTGGTGGTGGGGAGGCACCACAGGGCACCTGGGCTCTGGGCTGTTGTGGGGTGGGGACAGGTGCTGACCAGCTCAGGGGGGCACACACAGGGGAGGCTCCCATGCACACCCCACATACCCTGAAACCCTTCCTTCTCCCACACAGCCACACCCTCCCCAACACACAGTCACACACCCCACAAATACCATGCCCACACACATCCACACAAACCCCCATACCCACCCACCCACATCCTCACACACACCCACAGCTCCTCACAAACCCCACACTCACCCACCCGCACCCTCTGACACCCCTGCACAATATACAAGAGTAAGACTGCATTTTGAGCTATTATGTCATCGCTTCTACATATACAGCACAAACACACACAAATCAATTAAATTAAAATATATTATTATGGGTGTTTGATTTTTAGTATATAATTTGTTTTTTTTACCCCCATTCTATGATGGCAAACCATCTTCCCCAAAGGAGTACTTTCAGGGGAAAGGGGAAGGACATCCAGTGGTAAAGGACAGAAGTTAGGGGTGGGACTTTCAGTCCCAAGATGGCAAGCAGGGGGCAGGGCACCTATCAAGGGGAGGGGCTACCCATGCAGCTCTTGACAGCTTGCCAAAACTCGGTAAGTGGCCCTCTGCCCAAAATAATTGCCTGCCCCTGCTATAGATCTAGGTGCCTGATCTGGTTTGACTTAAAACACTTTTATATCAATATGATTCCACTGATTTCAGATGGTTTCAGTGATGCAATTTCAAACTTGGGCCCTAGGGGGATTAAGCACACCAGGTGAACCATTTCAGCAAAAGAAAAAGCTAAGCAGTATGTGAAGGATAGCATGCAGCCTGGTATGTCTGTTACTAACTGAATTATTTGGTAATTCAAAATTTAGACCTTTTTTCACAACATTTGCAGTTAAAAACTGTTGGTGGGTTTTAGGCCTTCTGACTGAACTAGTAACAACAGAAAATTACAAAATGGCTTTTACTGTTTTCCAGCCTGCTCTGTTTACCTGAACCCAAGACAACTTTGAATTGAAGACAACTCTCCAATAATTAGATTCTATATATAGAAAATTACAAAATTGGTTACAATTTTACATGCATAGAATCTAATTAGAGGAAGATCATTGTAAATTTGTTCCATACAATGCTGTGAAGGGGAAAGCAGTGGTGGGAGCAAGGGGCCAGATCCTCACCCCTTGCCCCCAGCCATGCCTGGTTCCCCACCACCTGCCCCTCTGTGCCTGCCCCCATTGTCTGCTCCCCTCCCCCTTACCCCACTATGCCTGTGCCTGGCTCCTCCACTCCCTGCCTCCCTGACCCCTTTACCTTCTGCTGCATCTCTGCTCTGGCTCCACAGCACTCAGCAGCAGTGCAGCTCCAGGCCAGCCCCAGCCCAACCCTGTCAGGGAGAAGCAGCAGCAGCTCCTAGCCAGGCATGCTTGGAGCTGGAGGGACCAGAGCCATAGCAGAAAGTAGCAGGAAAAGGGGCAGCTGAGGGGAGAGAAGGAAGGGGTGGGGGAGGCAGGCACAGGCACAGGCAGGGGGGCAGGGAATGTGTGCAGTCTACAGGTTCTCCCTATCCACAGTCTACTTTATGCTCCCCACAGCCACACACCTCTTCTCCCTCCAAACAAGCTATAACAGCTTGGGGCAGGTGGCAGCTCAGCTTCAGCTTCAGCCCAGGGCCCAGGTTCAGAGACACTGTGGAGGAGTTGAGCTGTCACGGGAGCTGAGCTATCACCTGCACCAGCCAATTGTACAATCCAAGAGAAGGCTTTTTTTCCCCCCATGCTGACTCGGGATAAAATCCTCATCTTGGAATCAAGTAAATATGGTACATTGCATCACTGAACAAAACCAGTTGAGCTAGTCACTGTGCAGCAGAATAAGTCATGTGTTAACAGTAGGGACAAGCTGAAAGTCAGGAATGCATACAGTACATCTATATCAAATAGCATGCACAGAACAGACATGTTACCCACCTGAACATAAAGTTCCCTGAGTTCATACTGAAATTTCTTGGGATCTGTGGTAATAGTCACTGGCCCAATTTCTGGAAATACAATTAAGAAAAGATGTAAAATATGTTGTAACATTACAGTAAAATTGCAAATGCCATTAAAGGACAATTCTGAATCAACAAGCTGACATTAAAAAAAGGGTTGTTTGTTTGTTTTTTAAAGAAAACAACACAGTCTTAGGCATTGGCCTGTGTTACATATACCATCACCTTTCCCTAGTTCTCCAATCTGCAGGGAGATGGGGAAATGAGAACATTACATAGCAAGTCATGCTCCCTTCCCTACCGCTAACCAGTTCTATGCAAATTAAAATACTGCAGTTTTTAATTAATATTTTTTCCATTGACATTTTGTGCAACATCTGGCAATGTACTATTAGTTAAAAAAACTGCATTAAACAAGAGCTGGAATGATGTGCAACAGAGGGCTGCTGACTTATACACAGAGGTGAGCCTAATTTTAGACAAATTTAAAGGTGCTCCAATATTTTTGTGCAAATGTAATTCTTAAGTCCATGTCTTACACACACACACACACACACACCTGTCTGTCTGTCTCTTTGCCTCTTACTTGTACACACAGATGTTTTCTTTTGCCCCACCGTTTTATTTTTCTTGGTGTTTTCTCAAGGGGGTTGGAGGAAGACAAAAACTAAACAGTGTCACACTGGAATTTAATATGAACTTATTCCAGATGTAGTTTTGGGGATGTGTCAATGAGGGATTAAAATCCTTTACCACAGAACTCATAGATCAAATTTCTCCCACCAATGTTATACAAATTAGCCTCAGTTCTAGCTTGATATCTCTTATCTAGACAGGGGAAAATATTTCAATCTCAGTGCCCATTCATGAGTGCCACTAGTCTCAATTTCAATTGTAGGTTTTGCTACATCTCAATCTGTCTTCTGACAACTGACCTGAGGTCACTACACTTTATTTACATTGACCACCTAATCACCTTTTCTTTTTAGTAACTATGCACTGGACTCCATGTATTCTGATATGCAATACAGAGATAAAAAATGTCACTATCACATTGGTCTGTCACCGAGTCTCCCACTTCTCCTTGCTAGTTGCCTCTCTCATCACCATAATTATCCAATTTCCTCATAACAAAATGTTTCCCAATTATCCACACTTATTTTCCATGCTTGCTAAAAATTAGCATATATTTAATTCATTAAGTCTTGACATTTTTTCTTTTAAACTGTCCAAAGCTTCCC
>NW_017728962.1:396006-399173 GCF_001723915.1 Gavialis gangeticus
TGTTTCCCAATTATCCACACTTATTTTCCATGCTTGCTAAAAATTAGCATATATTTAATTCATTAAGTCTTGACATTTTTTCTTTTAAACTGTCCAAAGCTTCCCTTGACAGCTCTTACAGCAGCAATCATGTCATGCACTCTCGTACAACTGCACCCAAGAGTTTGTTTTGGCTCTGTTTATGAATGCCTGGCTCTGTATAGTTATTAATCTGTTTACAATGGTCACCCGAGAGATCACACAAAATATTTCCTCAAGTTATAAACCAGAGCTTTCTTAAGCCTTTTGGTATGGCTTTGTTTTGAGTCATTTATCTGTAAATGCTGTTTGGTAAACTATTTAAAACATCCTAGGCTTTCATCAAAACAGTAATTACAAGAACAATATGTTCTTCTATATAACTGTGTCATAGGAACAACAGAAAAGCAAGAAGGAGAGAAAGGCAAAACAAATTCTTCCTCTTTTGTATCTTCTCCCTTTCAGGCATCATTAAAGCATATGACTACAATGAATCTCTCTCCAAACTGCTTAACTTGAAGTCTGGTCACTGCCAACTATTGCTTTAAATACATAATTGAATGCAATTTCATACACATCTTCAGAGGTAGATCCAGGGGGGTGCAGTTGCACCTTGCCCACTTTGATTCCTGCTCTACCCAAACTTCAAAACCATCTGCCTGGAAGGAGCAGCAGCATTTCTATTCAGGCATTGTTGAAAAAGTAAATTCAATTCATGACATATTATCAGCCCCCTGATTCCTGCTAATCTCTCTCCACTCCACAGATGTTAATGACTCTCTCTCCTTTTTAATAGTCTTGATGTTCTACTATTCAAACTAACCTTTCTTCTGCAATTTTGCAGTCTCTTAGCCATCTCTAGTAATCTCATTTTTCTGTTTCACAGCTCTGTGGATGCTTTAGCTGTAACTAAACTCCATAACTCAGGTGTGGTAATATTAACTCAGGTGTAGACATGACTGACAGTGCAATATTGGGGCACTATCAAGATACTTAAGCCTAGATTTTGTTTTATGAGTCTGAATGAGACATACATTTAACTAGAATGACTACAGAACTAATGACACTATATCTTTTGATTATTTTGACTATTTTTTGCCAAGTTTTTTGTTTTTTAAAGCTTGGTATATAATCTAGAAATGTGTGCACACTTCAATAAATTATATTATATTATATTTGTTTTTGCTTTGATATTAAGCTGAATAATATAGTGCTAGGCCCCTAGCATATTAATAAGTAAAGCATCTAGTTTCTCTGTCCCCAAAGGAAAATATGTACTGTGTTATGTGTGCTAATGTGCCACACTATGTGCACCCTTTTCAAAATCTTAGGTCAACCTATGAACTTTATATATCTATCTCACACATACAGAGTAAAACCAAATCTCCTTTATTTTTTTCTTTTAATCCAGAAACTAAACTTTTCAAGCTCAAAGCAGTAAATACTTCTTGTGACTACTCTTTCTACAAAATAGAGATCTGGAAACTTGTAATTACTAAGAATGAGGCAGGTTCTTGATTTATTTCAGCCTGTTTTTCCACAGGGAACAGAGCCTCACTCAAATTCCATCCCAGAGGCCCTTGTCCCAGCATGGTGCTGGCTAACCATCAGATCCCACTGATTCTACTTGCCAACCAGTGAGAGTAAAGTAGGAAAATGATTTTGGGAAATGCTCACACACAGATGATGAATTCAGGTACATATCCAATAGAATGTCAGAGGAAAGGGATCAGATAGAATGTTCTTCAGTGTCAGGAAAGGTTTGAAAGCACACCAATAGAAAGTTTAGCAACTGCCTTTCTACAAATGGTTTGGATGGGTGCTTAGCCCCACCACAAGTACAACACCACCTATGGTAAAGGTGTAATGAGCTTCTAAGACAGAATGATCAGAATCTTTGACTGGGAGTGAAGTAGACAAGGATGGCAATAGAGGATACCTCATTAGCAAAAGGAGCAGAGAAACACAAGCAGACCCTGAAATAGATCCCCCTCATGGCCAGATGGGATATTCCTGGGGCCATATGCTGAGAAGATGTTTGAAAATGGGTCTAGGGAACAGGCCACTGAGGATAACATGCCTTGGTTCAAGTGTTGCATGCAAATAAAAGGTTGCTACCCCAGCAGACTGCTACTGTAAGAAAGGAAATCAGCAAAAACTGGGAGGGTTTCCAAGATTACAATCCAGTGCAGTTATGGAGTATATGCTGGGGCTGTCCAATTCCTAAGTGACCAAGAATCACATGTCCTGCAGTTCATGGGAGTCACCACTGCACTGTATGGTCCCAACTTTATCCAAAGTTTGCTTTGCCATGTCACACCACACTGCCCTTTAGGGTGGATGCAGAACATGGAAGCAGAAGGAAGAAGGGGGAGTCTAGAGATTCTGGCTACTATGGCAGCCAGAGCAACAGGGGCAGTTGTAGCTTGACAAAATCTCAGGGGCTGTTACCTAACCACTCATGGGCTGTTGCAACTTATAGGGACACCCCATATATATGCATGCAACAGACATATATTTGCTCCTCCTGACGTGCAGTGGAGTCCCCCAGGGCTCGGCCCTTGGGCCCGCACTATTCAATTTTTTTATCAGCGATTTGGACAACAGGGTGAAAAGCAACCTGTTTAAATTTGTTGATGATACCAAGATTTGGGGTGAGGTGAGCACGCTAGTAGGGAGGGAAAGACCGCAGAAAGACCTGGATAAGTTACAGGAGTGGGCTAACAAAAACAGGATGCGTTTCAATACTGACAAGTGCAGGGTGCTGCACTTGGGCAGTAGTAACCAGCAGCACACTTATAAGATGGGGAACTCCCTTCTTGAGAGCACAGAGGCAGAAAGGGGTCTTGGAGTCATTACTGACTCCAAGATGAACATGGGCCAACAATGCACGGTCACGGTTGGCAGGGCTAACTGGAGCTTGTCGTGCATCCACAGGTGCATCTCAACTAGGGCCAAGGAGGTGATCCTCCCCCTCTACGCAACACTGGTCAGGCCACAGCTGGAGTACTGTGTCCAGTTCTGTGTGTGCCACTTCAGGAGGGATGTGGACAACATTGAGAGGGTCCAGAGGAGAGCCACCCACATGATCTGGGGACAACAGGGCAGACCCTACAATGAGAGATTGCAGGACCTGAACCTGTTCAGCC
>NW_017728962.1:399910-403023 GCF_001723915.1 Gavialis gangeticus
TGAGTCCAGTTTTTTCTCCTGCCCAGGCAGGGGGTCAGACTTGAAGATCTACAAGGTCCCTTCCGACCCTACTTCTATGATTCTATGAATGAACAGGCACATAAGTGGTCTCAGCACTGATGAAGAGCCCCATTAAAGACAGAAACACTTTGGAAACATCAGAAATATCTTTAAAAGCTTTTAAATTATCACCTGTAGTGATAATACTAAGAGATGTGTGGCAGGGCACTTTTGGTGCCTGCCACTTTAAGAGGTTTGAGCAGGCAGTGGAGCAGCTGGCAGGTGTGATGTGGCCTAACAAGGTGGTCACATGACCACGGGAGGGCTCCTGGATTGGAGGATGGGGCTAAGCAGCCTCAGTATAAACCCAGGCCCTCAGAGCTGAGCTGGCAGTTGCTACAGGGAGACAGAGAAACAACATCAGCCAGCCAGAGCTGCTGTTTCCAGGAATACCTGGAGGTTAAGGGTAGTAACTGTGTGGATGGACGAAGTTCCTGGTCCTGGGGAATGACCTAAAACTACACCCTACTAGGGTTGGATGGTGTGGTGGGGCTGCCTGTTGCAGGATTGTCCCCAGGAAGTACAACACCCATGCCTCCCTAGTGAAAAGCAAATATGGGGTGCCATATAGCTTCAGCCCTCATGACCTGGTAGGTTACCCTGTAGAGGGGATAGGTGTGGGGTCCAGGTATGTCATCGGGCCTGAGACCCAAGGGGGATAAGGCTGAAAGCCACAGTGAGTAGCGGTCCCAGTGACAACATGTGCCGAGTAGTGGTCCCAGTGACAACATGTGAGAAGGCTGCCTAGAGTAGGGTCTGCGTGGGTGGATCTGAAGAACTGTGTATAGGCCAGTCTTAGGACCTGTATGAGAGAGAGGGCAAGCAGCTCAATAATCTGACCAGAGAAGCCCTTGACTGTTCAATGCTGGGGCCAGGACCAAAACGGTCAAAGAGCCAGAGCACCCACTGTGAGGGATGCCCAGAGCCAGGGGCATGGGATGCCAAATGGCCTAGAGGTGAGGCCAGGGCCTATGTGGCCAAAGGTCCCAGAGGGGGCCACTGCTGAGAGGGAGAAGGGTTCAGGGAGCTTGGCAGTCCAGAATGAGGGCAGAGTAGGTCTGAGAAGAAGGGATTCAGTTGGGGTCTGAATGCCAGATGGACATAGAAGGAGATCCATCGTGGGGCCAGAGCCATTTAGTGATGCCACCTGCGAGGCATGGAACATGGTAAAAGGGAAGGTTCAGAGCCATGTATTATGCCCTTAGCATCAGGCAGTAAAACGGACAGCCTCCCACCTTATGAACAGCTACTAATTAGTTACATCAAAGGCACGGCAGGAGAGGCAGGTAGGCAGACTGCTTTAGACGGGTGAGTGGGCCAATGATTTGACTAGCTGCAAGATGGCCCCCTGTCACAGATGATTTGCCAATATCAAACTTGTGAGTCAGCAATGTGTACTAATGTGGGGTAGCCAGCATTGAGATGGCAATAGCAATTCACTTCTTAACTGGCATGGTACCCATCACCTGTATGTCCAGATCGTGGAAGATCAGGGCAAGCTCCTCTCACAGTACCATAAAGGTGAGCTAGTCTTCCTCATGCAGAAGTTTTGGAAACACTCTCTAGGTTTGTATGATATTGCAGTTCCAACCACTCAAGTGTCAGCCCTGGTCTGCATGGGGGGAGTCCACAGTAACTGCAGCAATGGATGTCTCCAGGCTCTCATGCCAGCAAGCCATCTGCATGATCTCAACAAGACTAATCACTGGCTTCTAAGGCTCCCAAATCAGTGCTGAAATACTCTCCATTGTGTCCCCTGTCCTCTACTAGAATTCTGCTACAAAAGAAGTAAAATCAAAGTAAAAACAGTTCATCAGCACGTACTGAATCCAGATCTTTGCAGCAGCTGGAATGGACAGAAGTAAAGGGTGAATGGTTGGAGCTGCTAAAAGGTATGTACAGCCATTACATTTAGATCTAAATACCCAAATGTGCAGGTGTTCAGAAGGCTTAAATCAGACAAAAAATGGCACATCCTATTTAAGTTAGTTTACCTGAATGGGTGCATTAATTTAGATAGAGATTGGGAAATCCCAGCTGCTCACTCTGGCACATCCTGCCCCCCTCCCCCTTGACCCTGACTGGGATATTTTTAGCCCCCTATTCTCCACAGATCCACCAACTCCCTCCTGAAGACCCACCAGCTCCCCTAAACCCTCTGTGGACCTGCCAGCTGCTTCCAATAAGCCCACCCCTCCCTCCCCACCCCAAGTTACTTATACCCATTTCCCCACATGGGTCCTAGAAATGGCAAACACCTGTACACATCACTTCTGGGAGCAGCAAACTCTCAGCTTGGGAGGACTTAAAGCAAGCTGCCTACACCTAGACCAGGTGCGGTGAATGCGTATATACTGTTTTGGCACTAAGAAGGGCTCAGGAAAGATGCACATATACTCCCACACTAATCAATTCCTAGTGTAGCTAAAATGGGTTTGAGAACTATGGAATGCTCCCCCAGGAACTGTAGCGTCTAAAACCAGTTACAGCACCACCAGTGGGGACATGCTGTGAGTCAATACAGCTCTATAGTGGGGATACTTGCAGGCATTTGACTCATCAGATACCCAAATCCAGGTGCCTGGCCCTGGGTAAACTCTGCAGAGAAGACATGACCTTTTAGTCAATGATATTTCTGTATCATGGCTAGACCAGAAAGTGATTTTTAAGAAGTACTATACAAAGCAAAATGGATAGTGATAGAAAGCCTCTCTCCACTTCAAAGATGCTAATCATAAAGCACAATATCCAGATACAGTTCTTAAAATAATTTAAAGGAAAGGCCTAGTAACCTAGTAAGGAGTAAGTAACCTAGTAAGGAGGCTTACACCCATTGGAAAGAAGGGGTCATCACCAGGGAGGGCTATTCTGCAGTAGCTTGGGGATGTAGGGGGGTAGTTAGGAAGGCCAAGGCAGAGATGGAACTGGGACTAGCTTCCCAGATTAAGGACAATAAGAAGTCCTTTTTTAAATACATAGGGGGTAAGAAGAAGGTACCGGGTAATGTGGGCCCCTTGCAGGACACGTTGGGAAATTTGGTCGTCACACCAGAC
>NW_017728962.1:403263-406714 GCF_001723915.1 Gavialis gangeticus
AGAGGTGATCCTCCCCCTTTATGCGGCACTGGTCAGGCCGCAGTTGGAGTACTGCGTCCAGTTCTGGGCGCCGCACTTCAAGAGGGATGTGGACAGCATGGAGAGGGTCCAGAGGAGGGCCACTCGCATGATCAGGGGACAGCAGGGTAGGCCCTATGAGGAGAGGCTATGGGACCTGAACCTTTTCAGCCTCCAAAAGAGAAGGCTGAGGGGGGATCTTGTGGCCTGTTATAAACTAGTCAGGGGGGATCAGCAGGCATTGGGGGAGTCACTGTTCCCCCGAGCACCACCAGGAGTGACCAGGAATAAGAGTCACAAGCTGGCAGAGGGTAGGTTTAGGTTAGACATCAGGAGGCGCTATTTCACAGTCAGGGCGGTTAGGTTCTGGAACCAACTTCCAAGGGAGGTGGTGCAGGCTCCTACCCTGGGGGTTTTTAAGAGGAGGTTAGATGAACACCTTGCTGGGGTTGTTTGACCCCAGTACTCTTTCCTGCCATGGCAGGGGGGCAGACTAGATGATCTGCTAAGGTCCCTTCCAACCCTAGAAACTATGAAACTATGAAACCGTGTCCTTCTGTTAATGTAATTGTGTGTCTATAAGTATGTGTGTATTTATGTGTCTAATTTTTAAACATCATAGTAACTTCATGCACACATCCGACAGACTATTGCAAGTGACTACATATGTATCTATATGATGAACTGCCGGACAAATGAACATCACAATAACTACATATAAAATTAGGTATATAACTTGCATACCTTTACTCATGTAAAGTGCCTTTTTAATTATAGTTAGTGGTTTATAATTATTAGTGGCTTTATAATTCTAAGTATAGCACATGCTAAAGCATAATAAAACCTGAAAACAAAATAATTGGAATAAAGGAAAAGCAAAATTTCATATGGCTGCTAGAAGACAGGTGAAGTAGTTCTGAGGCAGAGGCAGCTACATGACCATATTTTGGAGCTGATACATAAACAGGAGCATACAGGGGGCAGAAGTGGGTAATGACAATTTTGCACATGAAGTGGAAAAAAAAGTTACACAAAGAATGCAAGAAAATCAGGACTTGTAGTAGAGATGATATCTTTTATTAGACCAACAAGATTTTTGCAAAAAAATTTCTTTAATGGCAAGCTTTAGGGCACAATTAAAGAATTGAAATTCTTTAATTAAAGCTTGCAATTAAATCTTGCCATTAAAGATTTTTTTTTGCAAAAATCTTGTTGGTCTAATAAAGGATATCATCTCCACGATGAGTCCGGATTGCCTTTTCCTCCAGACCAATACAGCTACAACCTGGATACATTACACCAAGAAAATTAATTCCTCCAGACAAGAATGGATCTTCAATTTCATATTTCTAATAAATGCTCTACCTGGCCATATCAGATCATCTTTGATGATAGTGAAAAGGGTTAGAGAACTGTCACACGTTATTATGGCTAAAAGTGTACTAAGATCTTCCAAGAATAGGAAGAAAGACCTGAGACACATGGGATGGTACCATCAGAAAGAAATGGGCAAAGCTAGTTCTTTAATACTAGTCCATTAATAAACGCAAGACAGAGAGAGATAAGTGAGCAAAGCAAGGGCGATACAAATAAGTATATGCTGCTAGATGGGTTTGTGATGCTGTGGTGGCAGCCAGGAAAGAAGACAAGAATTCTAGCCCAACACAGTAAGTAAAGGCTCACAGGTGACTTTAGCTGCAGCTACAAAGATGTAATAAAAGGCAAAGACGCAAACGTCTTCACCATCCATGAAGAAAAAGTGAAAATATGACCAGACCACTTTAATTATATGGATTTTCACCTGAAACAAGATGTAACATTGGTGACATATAAGAAAAGAATTAGAGGCTCACCGCATGAAAGTAACCTTGGGAGAACTTAAAACAGCTGTCAACAAACTGAAGAACTCAAGGCAGCAAACCAAGCTACAATAACTATAGATCATCTTAAAGCAAGCAGCCAAGGGACCTTGGAAATGCTGCTATGACTCTTCAACTGAGCGTGAGAGATGGAACTCCCTTCAAAAATAATAGCAGCAATAACGTTAAAAAATTGCTTAAGAAAGAAGGTAAAAGTGACTGTGTCAATAAGTGTGGGATCATCCTACTATGAGTCCTAGGGAATAGCTTTAGTAACATACTGACTATAGTCCATAATGTCATCAATGGTAAATTAAGAACAATGAGCTGGGTTCTGTACAACCCCTTCTTACATTGACCAAATGTTCAAACACTGCAATATCATTGTACAGAGCAACAAACAATAGTCATTCTTATTTTAAATTTCAGATTTGGAAAAAACGTTTAATAACATAAATTGATGACTCCTATGGCAAATACTGAAGGTCAATGGATTCCCTCATAAAGTTATTTAGGTCTGATCTTTATCAAGATGTCAGATGTGCTTTGATTTCCAACCAGAAGGGTTAGCGTAAGGGTGCATCTTCTCGCTTCTGTTGTTTGGTGTTGCCCTTAATTTGTTATGCCACAAACCTCCGACCTTTAACCAAAATGCCATGGGTAGACAGGGTGCTTGGATATCTAGATTCTTCTGATGATATCTCTCTCCTGAACACCCTGATCAATGAAATGCAGGAAAAGAACAATAGCCCAGTTAGAACTGCTAAACAATCATATAATATAATCGACTAAAAACAAGACAAATCAAAGAGTAGATGAGCTCGCTGTGAGCCCACAGCCTTCCACACCTGGAGAGGAGATGAGTGGCACCAGGTCATCTAGTCCAAAGAATCACCAATGATGACACTCAACTAACCTCAAAAGGAGCATTGTTATATCACCTACGGTGCCCCAACAGCTGCAGCAGCTTCAGGACTGACTTGACTTGACCTGATGGAGAGAAAGTGGACTGGACTAGGAGCCCAAATGTTTATGTATAGATTTGGGGGTCTAACTGAGCACTGACACCAGAATATTTGGATTTTTTTTTTAATGGAGGTGTCCTCCTTTCCTTGAAGCACCCCACTCCCAAGGTGATCTTTCCAGAGACCATGAAACATAAAAACAGATACTGAGTTTATATTAGTTATCCTGTAATTTTTTTCTTTTATTGTGAAACTGCAATGTAAATATTTAGTCTTCCTGACTAAACATAGGGATTTCAAGACTATATATTATATATACACAACTGATTATATATGAAAGGAAATATTTGGTGTTTTTGCACCTGGGGAGGAACAACCAGTACCATACCTACAGGCTGGGGAGCTCCCTTCTCATCAGTACAAAGGCAGAAAAGGATCTTGGAGTCATCATTGATGCCAAGATGAACATGGGCCGGCAGTGTGGGGATGCAATCAGGAAGATCAACCACACGTTCTCATGCATCCACAGATGCATCTCAAGCAGATCCAAGGAGGTGATCCTCCCCCTCTATGCAGCATTGGTCAGGCTACAGCTGGAGTACTGCATCC
>NW_017728962.1:406908-413357 GCF_001723915.1 Gavialis gangeticus
ACTTCCAAGAGAAGTGGTGCTGGCTCCTACCCTGGGGGTCTTTAAGAGGAGGCTAGATGAACACCTTGCTGAGGTTGTTTGACCCCAGTACTCTTTTCTGCCATGGCAGGGGGTCGGACTCAATGATCTGCTCAGGTCCCTTCCAACACTACAAACTATGAAACTATGAAACTATGTTATTGGAGTTCCTAACCTGTAAAACCATAAAACAACTCAAAACAACCAATATGGTTTGTGAGCTTGTCCCTAAGCAACTGACCAAGTACTGCTACATTAAAAAAAAAACCTACAAATGAATTTGAATGGATTTGACAGTGATTAAGAAAGTTGATACTTCCCTCTGGGGTTAGTTTGAAAAGAAACTAACCCTT
This sequence comes from Gavialis gangeticus, assembly GCF_001723915.1. Lineage (NCBI taxonomy): Eukaryota > Metazoa > Chordata > Crocodylia > Gavialidae > Gavialis > Gavialis gangeticus. The sequence continues at coordinate 407,280 of NW_017728962.1, forward strand.
AGTAAATAAACAGGAAAGACTTTCAGTCTGATGTATCCTGGAATATTTCTAGGGCTCTGCACTGTCTCAAATGGCTGCATGTTTACATGAGAAATCTGGTGTTTGGTATGAAGAACTCTATGGTTCAGGAAAAACTAGTAAAGAAATGTGGAGCTATTTGCCTCTCTGCCTTCAATTCAGAACAATACTGACCAAGCTGTCTATGCTAAAGGATGGATGATTGGCAGGCTCTGGGCTACATGTGCCGATTTAAGGTGCATTAAGGCCACATGTCTACATGTGCGCGCCCTTAATGCACCTTAAAAATGGCGATTTTAGGCTATCACACCTAAATTCGATACCAGCAAAAGCAGGTATCAAATTTAGGTGTGAATCGCTAAGACACATTAACAAACTTGTAGACATATTAAGGCATATTAACTCTGTGTACGGACAATTTGGGATTATCTTTAGTCCCATGAAAGTCCATGCACGTGGCATTAATTTGTTTTAATGTGTGGACATGTAGACGTGAGCCTAAACTACCTTAACATGCATTAAGCTAATATGCATTAAATTTAGGCATGCCTAAATGCATGTGTAGACATGCCCTATGTAAAATAAATGGTCTTTGTTAAGTGCTAGAACACAAGACTACAACCAGCCAAAGCCTGAATGGAGAGTGTATTACATCACCCCTAAAATTCGTTCAGGTTAGGATGGAACTTTGTTAGTAAGGCAGTATGACAGCAGCCTGTGCTACTGGTACCTTCATTCCCAAAAACTCTGCTATGCTATGTTCCATAAGCAGAAGACTTCAGGACTAAGACCAGTGAATTAAAAAAAACAAGCTATGAAAAACACCTTAATCACGAAAGGCAGAGAGACTTCACTAATTTTCTGCTTTCAACATGCCATTGCAGTATAATACATCTGAGTCTAAATTCTACTCTGTTTATTGATGCAAACCTATGGTAATTTCAATCAAGTCAGAAGAGTTTTTTCCAGTTACACCAGCAGAATGGAATGCAGATTGTGGCCCTGCATGTCTTAACATTGTCCAAATCCAAGTAAACTTGGCTGCTTCTTTATTAACTGGTATAGTACTCATGAAATAAAGTTCCCTCTACACTAAAGTAGTTTCCCCTCCAATCTTAATCTCGTATAGATGAGATGGTCCTTTAACACTGAAGTGAGTAACACTAACCTATTGCATGTCTCATAAATTCATGATGCTGAATTTTAACTTAAATTGTAATTAGATTCTCTGGAATACCAGCTTATGGTGGGGGGGGGAATAGTATGTAAAAACAAATCCTTTCCAGCTATCTAGTAACATACATTTTAAAAATTTAAAATTCATGTATGGCAAGACATAACAAAATGATGCATGTTCTTTGAAAACTCTGGATCCTTAGTAGATCAGCACTGCTCAAGAGACAACAATCTGAAGTATCCTTATACATATATCTTTTCTACGTTTATGTAAAAGTTGCCTTTATTAAGTAATGGTTGGTTCCACTGTACAATATACCATGAAAGTTTGTAGCTTCAATAAATGTGGCATACTGTAAATCAACATTCTTTATGGTAGGACCCAGATATGACAATACAGATGCCTAAAGTCAATTACATATACCTCTGTTAAATTAATACCTTTTCTGACTTCAGGACATGCTGTGCACCAAAGCTTGCTACCAATATCAGGGGGAATTTGAAGTACTTGGCTGAATTAAAAACAGGATCCTTGTTTTGGAGGAAGTTTTTCAAAGGCACAAAGTTAGAATTAGGCATCCAAGTGTAAAACCTATGGCTTGAGCTCACTTCCATACTTTTAGTAAGTGTCCAAGCTTACTCCCATATGTTGGAAAAATCCTATAGAAAATAGCAGGCCTCTGCGAAGCAGCTAGTATTCACTTCGGATTCAGATTGGGCTGATTCAGGGGACAGCAATTCAATTCAGTGATTCAAATCACTGTCCCAAATCAATTCAGCCAGATCCAATTTGGAGATTCGGCTGCTGCTGAATAGGCCAAATCTCTGAATCGGACAGGCCCCATCCCCCATCCGCTCTCCCAGCCCCATGAAAGGCTGCCCTGCCCAGCCCCAGCCTCCCAGCTCTTTAAAAAAAAAGTCCCCATTCACCGGCTACCAGGCGGGGGGGCAATCCCCACTGCCCTCCACTGCCCCACGCTGCATGGGGGGCTGTGTCATGAGCCCCCATCCACTCTCCCAGCCCTCACTGACTGGCTGCTGCCAGGCAAGGGTGCCAATTCCCACTGCCCCACACTGTGTTGGGGGCTCTGCCACAAGCCCCCAGAGGGCCCAACAGTCACTGCAGCAGCCGGTGAGTGCAGGGCTATTTTTTTTTTTTTTAAAGATCTGGGAGCTGGGGCCAGATAGAGCTGGGAGAGTGTACAGGGCTTAGGGGGCATTCAGGGGGACTGGGGTAGTAGGCAGGGAATGGGGCCTGGTAGGGGTACCCCCATGCTCCCCTCCCTCATCCTCCAGCCCCCCTTCCAAGCCCCCTACTTACCAGCATAGAGTCCAGGTCCAGCTCCCTGTGGTACTGTCTGACAAGGTTTCCTCTAAGCTGTGCACATGCGCAGCCACACACAGTTTAAAATCTTGCCATGCCCCAACATTTTGATGCTGTGCACATGCCTGGAGAGGAGCTGGGCAGAGTGCAGCAGAGGCACTGGGGCCGGCGTGGGACACTTACCGAAGGTAAGCTCCTCACTCCTCATGCAGGCCAGGCAGCAGCTCCTCCCCCAAGATAAGGTGAGGTGGGGGCAGGGACAGAGACAAGGACTGGGGCTGGGGGCTGGTGCGGGCTCTGCTGGCTCTGGAGAACTGCTCCTCAGGGAGCAAGGAGGAAGATGGCATCAGGGCTGGAGAGTGGAGCAGTTCCTTGGAGCTAGTGGAGCCCGCGGAGAAGTTCCCCGGCACTGGCAGAGTCCACACCAGCCCCCAGCCCTAGCCCCCATGCCTGCCTTGCCTCATCTCAGGGAGGAGCTACTGCCTGCCCCGCATGAGGAGAGAGGAGTTTACCTTAGGTAAGCGTCCCACGCCGGCCCTGGTGCCTCCCTCTTAATTCTATCAATTGATTGTGTCCAGCCTATGGCTGGGCCACAGCATCAATTTTACCAACTGATTGTGTCCAGCCCATGGCTGCCACACAGCACTCCACTACACTGCTTTGGGCAGCTGTTAGCATGGAGAAGGGTGGTGGCCAAACTCTGCCTGCTCCCACCTGGACACTTACTTTGGGACACTTATTGGCGGACCGCACCAAAAGGGGGAGGTGGGACTGAAGCGGCGCACTCATGGACTGAAGCGGAACGCTCACAGACCACTACTCCTTAGAGGGAACATTGCTGCCCAAATCTCTGAAGCTCTCCAAATCTTTTCCAAATCGATTTGGAGAGCTTTGAATCAATTCAGACCTTTTTATTGGTCTCCTGATTCAATTCAGATTCAGAGATTTGGCCACCAAATCAGGTCGAATCTCCTCTGAATTGAATCAGTACCCAAAGTTTCTCACAGCCCTAGAAAATAGTGCCAGAGCTTGTTAGACTCTATAGCATGCCTTACAGTTTGCCAGATATATCAATAAGTAACTGACTGTGGGAGGAAGAAAGATCAAACAGTAGGACAGGAGTTCTTCACGAATCATCAGCCTCAGAAAAGAGGATACAGAAAATGCATTTACTTGAACTGGGACATGCTCCCTTGTCTTCTTTCACACTCCAAAACCCCCCTTCTCCTGTGTTTTTATTTTTTATTAAATTGTAACCTCTGCAGGTAACATTAAATCTGAATATTATATACATTTGTACAAAGTACAGAATTGTTAATGAAGCATAAAGCTGTTTACTAAAACTGAAAGTTTTTTTTTCATAAAATAGTAGATTTGTAAGGGACCGGAGTAGGTCATCTAGCCCACCCCCACCCTGCTCAAGGCAAAATAATCCCTGACTAAAACATCCCAACCAAGTGTCCACCAGCAGGTTAATCCCTTAAAAACTGTAAGGATGAAGATGCCACAGTCTCATGAGGTAGCCCATTTAAATGCTTAACCACCATTGCAGTACCAAAGTTTTTCCTAATTCCCACCCTGAATTTCCCCTGCTACAATTTGAGGTTATTGTTACTGTTATTAATCCTGTCCCCTGCAGCCACAGAGAATAGATTATCTCCACTGTCTTTAGAATTGCTCTTCAGGTATTGAAAGACCATTATCAAATCACTCCTCTTTCTCTCTTCTCCAGACTAAGAAATTGCTGTTCTTTCAGCCTTTCCTTATAAGTCATGCTTCCCAGGCCTCTAATCAATTTTGTTGCTCTTCACTGGAATGTTTTCAATCTGTCTTTCTTGAAGTGTGGGGCCCAAAATTGAACAGAGAACTCCAGGTGAGACCCTACCAGTGCCAAATAAAGCAGAAGAATCACTTAATCACTTTATTTGATTTTCAAGTGACACTCCCATGAATACAGCCCAACACGCTACTGGCTTTTTTTCAACAAGAGAACACTGTGCGCTCAAGGCTATGGTCCATTTTAACCTCTAGGTTCTTTTCTGCATGACTGGTCACCTTTACATGAGACAACAACTGCGCAGTAACTAGCGTTACTGTGCACTAGTTTCCCCGCACAGTTTTGTGGTAATGCTGACCATGCAGTAGCTCATTACTACTGCAGAGTAGTTCATTTCTACTATTCAGTAGCATCACATTGTGCCCCACAATGCTACTGTCCAGTAGTAATGAGCTACTGCATAGTAAGCATGTCATGTAGACACAGCCACTGAAACCTAGTCATTCATTCCCCAGTCTGTATTTCTGTATGAAATAATTTCATCCCAAATGCAGGACTGTGTATTTGTCCTTACTACCAGCTTACAGCTGGTTTCCCCTATCAATGGCCCCTCCTCTCTCCCAGCCTGTCCCAGTCGCAGAGTGGGAGGGGGAAAGGGAGCAGAGGGACCCCACCACCACCACTCTAGGGGTTACCCAGCCAGCTCTGGAAGGTGAGGTGGGTGAATTGGAGCCCACCCACCTGAGGGAGATCCAAAACACTCACCACACCCTCCAGCAGGAGCTGAAACCCCCCCAGACTGAACTCCCTCTGCTCCCTTTCCCTCCTGCCATTCTGAAAACAGCTTGAGGCTGGCAGGCGGTATAGACAGAAGTTACAGAAGATGTTCTAGTTTGAAAAGTCTTTATCTGACCCCGAGGAGTCAGTTTTTCACCCAATCATCCATTTTTGAAGCTGTTCACAGCTATGCACTTATGTTTGGTCATGACTATAAGCTGCTTTCTATGGCTAGATTGGGCAAAAATTGTCATTCCTGTCTGCATCCTAAGTGTGCACTTAATGCCATCCTCCAACTCATTAATGAAGATATTAAAAACTACTGGACCCAAGACAAACCCCTAGGAAACCTACTCAAAGCCTCTCCCCAACTTAACACCAGGATATTGATGACTACCCTTTAAAAACAGTGATCCAAACAGTTATGTATCCACCTTACAGTATTTTTATCTGGTCTGTATTTTCCTCTTATTAATGAGCATCAAAAACCTTGTTAAAGTGAGGGTATATCACATCCACTGTTCTCCCCATATCCACAGGGTCTGCTATGGACAAAGTCTGCCACCAAGTCTGCTTATTGTAGAAGGAAAACAAGTTGGTTAGACAGGACTTGCTCTTGATGAGTCCATGCTGGATGACTCTGATCATGATCACACTTATCCACCAGGTACTTAGAAATAAGACTCCTTGATGACATGCTCCATACTCTTTCCTGGTATTGAGGTCAGATGAACTGGTCTGTAATTCCACAGATCCTCCTTCATCCTTTTCTTTAAAATGGGCACTATATTTGCTCTTTTTCTTTCATGTAAGACCTCATATTAGGGGTGCACTGATAGAGATTTTTGCAACCGATACCCAATTTTTAAGGAGGCATATTGGCCAATACTAATCTGATTTCCAAAACCAGCCAGGCAGCATGGAGAGCTGTGTGTAAGTCTGGTGTGGTGGGAAGGGGTGTGGGGGATGCAGATCAAGGCCCCTGCGGGGAGGGAGGAGTGGGGCT